>NC_044384.1:24365927-24671927 GCF_006542625.1 Nomascus leucogenys | reverse complement strand
AAAATGGGATACAGAAGGGTAGCAGGACAGCCTTCTCTGGCTCCTTAATCCCTATCAATCCATGTTCATTTTAGCTACCTATTTTCTTTGTAGCTTCTACCTGGAATTCTTCTCTCTCTTTGCTCAGTCCACTTCTACATCTCTGTTCCCCAGCTTCAAGACCTGGATATGTTTCCCTCAACATCCCCAGGCCAGAGGGATCTTCCTCTCCTCTGAATTTTTCTACATGTATTGCCTCTCTGATGCAGATTTATAATTTACTGTTTTATTGCAACTAAATTAATCCCAGATAAATTATACTCATGTAATTTTTATTCTCAGTCTCCATCTGGTCAGGCTGGAGAGAAACTTAAACTAAGTCATTCTGGGTTTGCCCTCTGCCTGGGTTGTGCCACAGTCAGGGTCTTAGGCAGTGCTAAGTCATTAAGTGGGATGCCTGTGATTACTGGGCGTTGCTCTTCACCTTACTCCTGAGAATTCTGCTATTTCTGTTCCCTCGTATGTTGACATTCTGGTGATTCTCTGCTGTTTCGGGATCTGGGGACCTGAAAACCTGGCTGGATCCTATCTCACAGATATGCATAAAGTCAGTCCTTTCTAGCACATTGCTGTCTCCCCACTAGGGGACTGCCAGGGCACAGGGCTCTTAGCAGCAAGCCTGCCAGGACTCCTAGACACTGTTATCTGCTTCTTATAATTTCTTGTCTAGAGAAAAGTTTCAATCCATGTCTCTTTGTCTATTTCTTACCACAGTGGCAGGGAAGGGGACAGTGACTATGCATGCTGACAACCTCCCACCCCCAAGCATCTGGCATTGACTCTCCGCTTTTCAGCCTCAGTTCCTTCTCTTAAAGCGAGGGGATCTTCCTTAACACAAGCACTGAAGTGGCAAGGCAGGAGGAAGGTTTGAATACAAATGGCCATGGATGAAGGACTCAAACTCTCAAACATCAAAGGGCCATTTCTGAGCCTCTATGGCCCTTCAAAGAGGCCCAAGGAGGACTGAGCCCTGGTTGTCTTAAGTGGTATCCAGATCACTAATGTATCCTTTCCCCTTCCTCCCTGTCTGAATCTCTCTTCTCTTACATTCCTGCTTCCTGGGATCACATCCTAAGTTCCTTGCATCTTGGTCCTTGTCTTAGGCTTTACTTCCAAGGGAACTGAAAGTAAGACTGTTTCCCATCCCTCTTGGATCTTTCAAGCTCTCCCTTCCATTCCAATGCCTGCTCAAAGCCATCAAGTTCTTTACAGACCTAGACCAGTGATGCTATATCATGGGCAATTTTGCCGCCCCTAGGTGACATTTGGCAATGTCTGGAGATATTTTTGGTGGCGACAGCTGGAGGACGGGTGCTACTGGCATCTACTGGGAAGAGGCCAGGGATGCTGCTAAATCTCCCACCTTGCATAGGACAGCTCCCTACAGTCAAGAAGGCCTCAAATCCAGCCCCACATGCCAGTAGTGCCCCAATTAGGAAACCCTGGTGTAAATATTTAGAGATGAGAAACAGGAAGTGTTGGAGGCTACTGCTGCTTTTCATCAGTCACATGCCTTTTTACAAGTTAAGATTCTCAGATTTCAGCTTAGATCTCCTTCCTGAATCAGAACCTTTGAAGAGGACTTGAGAATCTGTGTGTTTTTCTTAAACTCAGGTGATTTTGATGGGTCCAGGTTGGCGCCGAGGCATACACTAGCATTTGGGGCCCTGTCCCCTTGATGTGTCCTGCGAAGACCAGCTTCCTTATTATTACAGAATGTTCTAGAAACATACTAACTCCCAAACAAAAGTTTATCATCTGGGCCCACTAGATGCTGGTGTGAAATACCCTGTGACAAACAGAGACATGAGGAAAGAAGACGTGTTTTACCTGTGAGCAGGGGGCTACAGAGTTTCAGGCAGGGGCTCAATAAAACTCGGAAACCCCCACCCAAACCTTTGTCCAGAGACTCAGAGAAAAAGTGACTCTGCTTTGCACTAAAACACTGATAAGACCAAGGGACACTGGGTGTGAAGCATCCCTGTCGATTCTCACAAATATTTTGGAGATGAATCACAAATATTAGTACTTTCAGGGGTTCAGTGACAAGAGCTGGCAGGGTTCAGAGCATTAAGATTTGATGAATTATGTTAAACATGACTAATATTGTCCTCACTCAGTGTTTAAGCCTGCGAACTGTGGATAGTGCATTTTCTCTATTCATTTTTGTTTAGCTACACATTTTCCCCAGTTAACCTGGAAATGTTCTCAGTCTGTGCTACATATCCTTGTTTTTCAATCCCCTGAAAGCTCCTAGCACGATGTTGGATTCATGGGCTTCTGTCGAATTGATTTGCTGGTTGGAAAAGAGCCAAGATAACTATCTAGTGATGTTTCCAAGAATTCTGGATTAGTATCAATAGTACTCTCCATCAAAAATGTACTCAGACTACCTGATGTCTAACATAACTTACATTCCTTTTTTTGAACTGACTAGCCTTTGCAGACTTGATACAGGTAAGCTTTAAAAGAGTTTGTCAATAAACATTTATATATGGATTAATTGACTGATGTACAATCTCTTCCATGTATCTTGAATATTGACCTATTTTTTTGCTTAAAGCAAATTCAGCAAAGAATTGTTTTGTTTGATTTTGAGGTTTGAGATTTGCCTGATCAATGGCTGAGATTTCATCTTCGAATTTTAGGCTCCTGGACATCAATGAATAATCTAACAACCTTGGGAATAAGCAAGCATGAGGAATTGAGGAATATGGCCCAAAAGTTGAGAGTAAGATTCAGAGTCAACCCACCCATCTCCAAGTATAGATGTGCAATTTACCATCAGATTATGGGAACTCAGAGGTAAGTCACTTAACTGCCCTGTATCTACTTTCCTCATCCAGAAGGCAGGAATTGCAGGTTGTGATGATTCATTGGGTAAATGTGTGTAGCAGCTTTAGGACAAACCCTGGCACAAGGTGAGTGTTCAGTCCACAGTAGCTGCTACTACTAGGATTATTTTAATGCCCAGGTCTGATAATGAATTTATCTACATTCTAATATAAAACTTCTTACAGCCTTCTCATCACTGTTGGTAATCTCTCATTTCTAATAATTTTGGTAGAAGATTTTGAGCATTCACATATATAATTTTTCTTTGTCAGTAAAACCCTTCTCCTTCATCTTCTTCACCCAGCTATCTCTAATTCATTCATTGATTCATTCATACAGTCAATCCTTCCATAAATATCTGCTAATTATGTTAGGCTCAGGGTTTGGTTTGAGGACTATAATGGGAACAAAATAACCCAAATATGACCTCTCTTCTCATGTAACTTATCAAGTAAATGGGATGGGGTGGAGGAAAAAATCAAACAATTATAGAAATAAATGTGCCATGAAAAGTGTTGTGTATCATAATGGGTGTGCGTAATGATACTTGACTAATCCAGTGAGTTCAGAGATGACTTCCATTGAGAAGCAACGTATAGACAAGATTCAAAGGATAAGTAAAAGGTTGATAGGCAAATCAGGGAAGGAAGAGCATGCCAAGTAGAAGAACCAGCATGTGCAAGGGTCTTGCAGCTAATCCTTTGATTCTCAACTCAAAAGTCACTTCCCTGGTGAGATCTCCCTTTTCCACCACTGCCCCTCCAGATAGGGTCAGGGTTCCTCTCTGCATTTCCTTCTCAACAGTTTCTAATCCTATATTTACTTATTTTTGTCCCCACCAGATTCCATAAGCTTTATGGAAGCATAGGCCATGGACATGTTTGCATTATATCCCAACATCAAGCCCGTGCTTGGCCTACGGCTGGTGCCCCATGAATATTTGTTATATTCATTGTGCCTTCCTTCAGGGATAGTTCATGACTTACTGATTGGTTTTCTTTAAGCCTATTGTGCCTGTCCTGGTAGTAAATCAAGATTATTCAATTATCCAGAATCGTGTAAAATCTCTTCCTTTTGTAATACCCTCCAACTCATTTGGGGTATAGAGATTCTCCAAGTGCCTGTTATTACAGAGTACTAAACAGCCACAAATCATATCATTGAATAGATTATAATTTAATGGATGAATTAAGATTAGTTTAAAAAACCATAGAATTGTAGATTTTTCAGAGCCAGAAAGGGCCTTGAAGTTCATTTAGCACTCATTTTATAAATTATCAAAAGATCAAGACAGGACAGGCCTTTCCACTCCACCGGCCATCTCCAAGATACATCCTTCAAAGAAGCTTCCAAAGGCATTTACCAAAGGCACATAGGGTAACTTGATTAATAGAAGATCTAGTTCTCCAACCCTTGCCTTTGTTGTGAACAATGTCTTTATCGTAGCTGTTACATTTCCATTTGGATCTTAATGGGAAGGAGCATTTTCTGTTCCTAAACTGCTTCCTTGAACTGGTTACAGTTATTCCAACTCAGTAGCAGGAAGACTAGGACAATAAATAGACGCCTTAACACCTGCAAAGTTCTGGAAGGCTTCACCTGTCACATCCTTTATCCAGAATCTGAACTGATAGGTTGGGATGGATGTGTTGTAGAAGCCCAATATCCCTGCATTGCAAATAAAGCATTAAGACTGCCTATTCAAGGATAAAGAAAGGACTAGACGATATTAACACAGAGAATAATGGCCTTGGAACACATTTGCACCTTTCTAACAATTTCCCAGCTTGCTCCACATGCTATTCAGTAGTCAAGCTGCCAAACAGACTTTTTGTCCTTCTAAAGATGGTCTCATTCCTTGAAGTTTCAGTTTTTGTAATTTGGCTGATTGGAGAACTTGGCTGAGCAAAGCATCATCAGAGATGATTTCTCTTGTTGTGAATTCAAAAGGCTTCAGCACACAGCACAAATGATCCATTAGCGTCCATTGTCTAGAGTTCAGGAAAACACCTTCTGCAGCATTGTGCAGTAATGTGTATGGCTTTTTTCTTTCTCTTTCTTATTCTTCTATGGGGAAAGCACGCCTCCTAACATATAGGACGACTTGTTTTTCAGTATGTGAGCAGTTTATGTATGATTAAAGTTGGGGAAAACTGTCACTCTTCAAAAATTTTCAAAAATTTTGACAAAATGGCAGGAACAAGTTTCAAACAGACTGAGAAAAGCTGCAGTACTTCTGAATTTATCAGGAAAATGTACATGTTACATAGAGGGAAGAAACAACTATTTACTGTCCATGGTAAAATATTTTCAGGTGAGCAAAGTAGAATAAAACATCGCCTTTATCTTCTTCCAGCTTACATTTCTATTTTAAAAACAGAACTTAATACATTACCAGAAAAAAAAAAAAAACAAACGGTAAGCCAAAAGAACTTTGAAAAAGAACAAAATTGGAGGACAAACAGTATCTGACTTCAAGACTTATAAAGTTATAGTAATCAAAACAGTATGACCATTGGTATGAAGCTAAACAAATAGATGGATGAAATAGAATAGAGTCCACAGATAGATCTGTGCATATATGGTGTACGGACAACTGATTTTTGACAAAGATGCAAAAGCAAGCAGTGGAGAAAGGGTAGTCTTTTCAAAAGCTGATGCCAGAACAAATGGATTTCTAGCAGCAAAAAACCAACAAACCACAAAACAAACCAACAACTTTGATCCATGTGTAGCACCAATATAAAAAGCAATTCAATCTGGTTATTGGAGGCTGGTAAGGGTCTAAGGGAGGAGAGTCTAGGGAGAGGTAGGTTAACAGTTACAAAACTATGGCTGGATAGGAGGAATAAGTTCTAGGGCTCTATAGCACTGTAGGGTGAATATCGTTAACAATAATTTATTGTATATTTTCAAAACACTGGAAGAGAGAATTTTGAATGCTCACAGCACACAGAAATGATAAATTTTGGAGGTGATAGATATGCTCATTACTCTGATTTGATCATTACATATTGTATACGTATATCAAATATCATATCACTCTGTATCCCATAAATGTGTACAGTTATTACTTGTCAACTAAAGACAAAAGGAAAAAAAACTCAAAAGGTATCATAGACCTAATATGATAAAACTTCTGAAATAAAAAGTAGGAAGAAATCTCTGTGACCTTGGATTAGGCAATATATCTTATATTCAATGCTAAAAGCATCAAATTGATAAACGAGACTTCATCAAAATGTTAGACTTCTCTTCTTCAAAAATCATTGTTAAATATATGAAAAGACAAATCACAAAGTAGGAGAAAATATTGCAAAATATTTGCAAATTATATCTGTAGAAGAACTTGTATCCAAAATAGAATTTTCAAAATTCAATAAGACAACTACAAGCCGCCTATTTTTTTAATGAGCAAAACATTTGTGCTGACTTTTTGGAAGATACACAGATGGCAAATAAGCACATCAAAAGATACTTGACATCATTTGTCGTTAAGAAATGCAAGTTAAAATCGCAATGAGATACAATTACATCTGCTTTTCTGGCTGAGATCTAAGAAACTGACCACTCTAAGTGTTGATGAGAATGTGGAAAAACTGGAATTCTCAAACACTGCTTGTGGGAACATAAAATTGGACAACCATTTTGCAAAACAGTTTGGCCATTTCTTAAAAAGTTAAACATATACTTACCATATGATTCAGCTATTTCATTCTTAGGCATTTATGCAAGACAGATGAGTGTTTATGTCCCTATGAAGACCTGTACATACTGTTCAGAGCAGCTTTATTTGTAATAGCCCCAAATCTGGAAACAACCTAATGTCCACCAACAAGAGAATTAATAAACAAATTGTGGTACTGTATATCCAGACAACGAAATACTACGCAGGAATAAAGAGAAATAAACCCAACAATATGGATGGATGTCAAATAATTATGGTGGTAAATTAAGGCATACAAAAGATAATACATCTTTTAATTCCATTTATAAAGTCCTAGTACGTGTAAACTAATCTGTAGTGATAAAAAGCAAATCAGTGGTTGCTTGAGAAGTAGATGCAAGGAGAGGCAAAAGGGACACAAGAAAATTTTTTGGCTTTAGGAATGAAATGTTCATTATCTTGATTGTAGTGATGGTTTCAGGGGTATAAAGATATGTCAAAACATCAAATTGTAAACTTTAAATATTTGCAACTTATTATATGTCAATTTTACCTTATTAAAGCTGTTAAAACAAAAAACAGTACATGATAAAGTTGGAAAATATTGATTCAGGGAATATACATTGTGGGAATTCCTACGGGATCAATATACAGTAAAGTCAATAGGAAAGGTTGTCCAGAGGAAGGAAGACCTGGCACGAATCTGAACAAATGAGAAGAAATTTTAGATCAGATCAGTTCACTGAAGAGTTTTTGAGCAAGAAAATTTGGAACAAGAACTAAGTAGAAATTTGCACAGAATGTTCAGGAAGAACAGAGGAAAGTAGTTTAGCCCTATCCGAAGGTTTGGTAAGGGCTTCATAAAAGACACCATCTGAGTTAAGTGTTGTAGGATGAGAATGAATTAGCCAGGAAAAGAAAGATTGGGCCAGAATTCCAAGAAGAGAGAAGTTCATGAGCAAACGTATGAAGATATGAACAGCATGCATGCTGAGAAATAAAATTCAATATAAATAGACAATAAAAATGAAATGAGAGACGCTCATGCATTCATCCACTCAGTTTGCTGTTCAACAAATAATTATTAAGTGGTTTTTACGTCAGATGACAATACAGTTGAAGCTTGTGACCTCATGGAACTTCTATTGTGGAGAGGGAATTCATTCTAGATGTTCCCTTGATAAGCCCATAAAGACCAATGAGGACCATATTATGAAGAGCTTTGCCTACCATTCCAAGTGACAGGGCTTTATTCTGGAGGCAAAAGGGAGCTGTGGAGAATAGGATGGTCAGTTTTTAAGATCATGCGGATTTGGAGGGATGCATGTATCTGATAGGGATGAGTAGAGAAGAGGAAACCTGCTAGCTCACTGTTACAAGAACCAAAATTGGAAACAAGAGAATACAACATTGGAGGGCAAAGACAATGACGAGTTCAATTAGAGACATGTTGTCTTTGATGAGGCCAGGGCAGTTGGCTCTGTTAGTCTGGGGCTCACCAGGAAAGGTAAGGCCTCAAGATAGAAACACGCACTGAGAATCTAAATCAAGAGAAGGATCGAAGGCCAAAGAGACACATTCCCCCCTTTCCTATCTTCTAGTCACTGGATGCTTGCATAATTGCTGCCTAAGGAACCTCTTGTCCTGGTTATTAGCCATTCTTATTGACTATTCTTACATGGTCACAGCCAGCATGATATACCACTTCTAGGAGGTGCCAAAGTGAGGCAGCAGACCCAAGATTACCAGATCCAGCACACTGGATTCAAAGGGGTTCTAGAAACAATTTTACCCATTCTCCTCAATTTGCAACATCATTGCTTCAAAAACATTTTGGTAATCTACTGTCTACTACTAAATGCGCCATCCAAAATCATGTCTATTCCAGAAATTAAAGGTATAAAAATCCCACTGCAGATTTAATAATGTGTCTAAACAGCCCTTAATTATTTAGAGAAACAGAAGCAATAGACACTTATTAATAACAAGAATGAAGCATTATCTGTGTGTGAATGTCTCTGAATATGAGAGAACATAGTATCTTTCATTGTGCTAAATTGTAACCCAAAAAATTTAGACTAATGATGGTATCACTTGTCTCAAAGCTCTTTAAAATGCCCAGAGATATAAACCATCAGCTGTAGCCTCTCATAAATCTCAGACTTGAACTATACATTGTGCATGCTTTCCCCCTGCTGGAGCATTTGTACATGAGAAATGAAAGACTGATGCAGAACCATAGTCTTTGATACATCCATAAGAGTGGCCAAATATCCTGGTTGTCAAAGTAAACAGAGAGACTTCTGTCTGGGCTTTTCCATGATTACATTTCTTACTTTTTGACAACAGGCATTTCAGAGCTCCCCTGTGCTAAATGTGCCTCTGATTTCTGTCCTTCACTCAATGAGGCCTGAAAACATAGTCTCCAATGAAAGAAACTTAGAATTTAATCCATAAATACAGCAGTCTACATTTAATACCAACTGTTGAGATGGGACAAAGGACTTCTCTATTTATGAAGACCATGTAGAAATGAACAGGAGCCCAAGAGAAGACAGTCACACCCACACCTTCTATTTTCTGTCAAGGAAATAGACACAAAAATGGCTGTTTCCATGACAGGAAAACAAAGCAAAACAAAACAAAAATGTCTGAGTTGCAGTTGTTGCTTTGGTGATTATGGTGGTGGTGGTGGGCTCTTCTTTCCTTCCTTCTCCTCCTCCTTCTGCTCTTCCTCCTCCTCCTCCTCCTCCTCCTCCACTGCCACTGGCACCGCCTCCATCACCACTTTCTCCTATGCCTCTGTATGCCTCTCTCATGTCAGTGAAAACACGAAGTTGTTATCCGACCTACCTGGTTCCCGTGACCCTGAGCAAATTATATAACTCTCAATGCCAAAAACAGCTCAAACACAGTGTAAATATCAACAAATTTCCCTCTCACACAGCCAAGTATTTTTTTTCTGAACCTCTGTTAATCTGCTTGGTGACACTTTTGGTTCCGCATACCCTTCTGATGACAAGGAGAGCTGGAGTACTTTATGGAATGCCCAACACAGCAGCTTATGTGCAAAGATCATAGCTGATTGATAACATGAAGGCTCTGGGTCAGAATGGTGCTGCCTAAGGTCATTGTTTTTGCTTATATCTATGGAACTCCTGTCATCCTGTACTCTAGCAATGATGTAAGAACAAGACTTACATTTTCCTTTTCACTCTTATAAGTGGCTCTCATATTTAGCTATAATGTTTTCCAACTTCTTATGTTGACTATTTTACAAACATAATTTGTGTCAAGTTTAGAGCTAAAGCATGTTCACTTTTTACATTTGTTAGAAGTCTTTCCAAAATATCCACAATTCATTTCTTAGCTTTTTCTAGTAGAGAACATTTCTGGGTGCTGAAATACTGATTTGGAACTGTCTTTGACTGAGGAATTGGGGGATTGTTATGGTAATTGAATCTAGAAATCATATGCGCCAGGTTTTCTCAGTGTATATTGCTTCCAAATGAAGTAATCCTAAGAAAACATTTGTTGTAACCTTCAACAGAAGTTCGATCGTAATTTGAGAAAGAGGATCCAAAAAACTTCACTGGTCAGAGTGTGAATGGCTTTCTCTGAATTACAAAGGGTTAAAAGGCATTAACTACAGTGCATATCTATGCTAGTTTCATTCAGCACAGTGAGAGGACACATACAGCATCTCTCATGTCAGCTTATTAAATTACCAAAGCACAGGATCTGCATCCTACGGTCTTTGTAAGTGAAGGTATTATAAATTTCTAACATCGCCTACAGTCAGACATTAAAGGAAATGGCCTTTCATTGTTTCTCACTTATAGTTCACAAATATAACCCAGGCAATTTAGGAAGAAAATGAAAGACTAAATAACGAAATGCCAAATTACAATTTGTAGACTTCGATCTTGATGTGCCACTGCTGGATTGGGCTCTTTAATATTCTACAACGCCTGTGACAACTACTTCTCCAAGTGTTGGATATGCAATTTCGATCTCTTTTTCTCTGAATCTTTGTACCTTTTAGTCTAACAACAAAGAGGAACAAAGATCCTAATTATACCCATAATCATTATTATCTGAAGAAGTTCCCAGTAATTAAATTTTAAAGAAAATTTATTTAATGAGCTTTCTACAGTCACATCCAAGCAATACACATTCAAGTAGATAGTGATTAGTATGAAATAGCACTAATTTGAATGACTTGATAAAAGCTCCTACTTCACTACTATGTTTTTAATAATTGTGTAATTACATAGAGAATTATTCCTGTAAATATCGCTTGTTTTATATAGAATGGAGGACATGAAGATGTGTTCTATCTGAAGCAAATTTCCAATATTTTGAAGCTGTATCTTCTTGTGTCAGCTAAAAAGTTAATATGTACGTCTTAATTACACAAACACACACACTCTCTTGCATGGAATATACACCTTTCATTTGCATGAGTTAAGAAAAAGTGCTTAGCTTAGAAGAAGCAGAGGTGGAAAAAATAAATCTTCTCTCAAGGAGTGCATGGTCATTACCAGTGAATGAAAATGAAAAGCATATTTCAGCGAACAACTCCTAATTATCCTATAAGAGAGGCACGATAATTGACATAGACTATATCGATGTTGTCGCATCTATATCATTTCCAGTGATTCATGGAGCTTTAGAAATGTTATCATGTAATATTGTGCATTTGTTCTTTTTATTTCAGAGCAAAATAAAATGCTGATCTTAAATACAATTGTAGAAAGATGAACTACAGCTCAAAGCAGGCCTCCTTTATTTGAATATTTTACTTGCACATCAGGAGACTGAGATACTAAAGGATACCATGTATACTCAGATAACTGTCATAAGACACAATGAGACAAAAGGGATGTTTACTGGCCAAGGACAGTATCACTAATTAGATGGTATCAACTTGAGCCAATCACTTGCCTTCTCTGGGCCTCAGTTTCTTCATCTGTAAAATGATAAAATTGGAGATCTGGTTTCTAAGGACGCTTCGAACTTTCAACTGTAATTTATTTTAATATCACTAGCTCTATGATATATCTTATTTAATTTAAAAAATAGAAACATCTCCCTGGGTATTTCCCTTCTTTCTAAAATGATAAATAAAAGCAACTATGTATTGCTTTCAAAAGGAAACATTTGAATGCAAGCCATCTAATTCAGCTGTAGGTATCAAAATGTTTACTTAACATTTTATTCTATACCTCAATGATACAATTTCAATTGATTTTTAAAATAGGCAATACAAAGAGACAATATTTAAAAAGAAGAAAGTAAATATGATACATATGACATAAAGTTTCGATGTCATGAAAATAAAATTAAAATGGTCCTGCATTTCTAACTCCTACCAAACTCTTCTTTTCACCCATGTACAATTCTATCCCTGGGGAAATGGGGCTGGGGTAGATCTAAGAAGATAAAAGCTTCTAATGTAATTGGAACCTAGCTTCTCACATGCTGACACTTATCGTAAGAAGTAATTGGCCATCGTTGGTGCAGTTTTTAACCTACAAGGAGATATTAGTGGTTTCAGTGCTACCAGAGTGGATAAAGAGAAACTGAGTAACTCACAACAACGCCATAGGACTCAATCCCAGAAGGAAAGTTAGTGTGGGTCTAGCCCATCTGATTTGCCACAGGATCCTTGGACCTGCCAGGGAAAGCATTGCTGACCTTGATCTGGTCCCCTGTGATTATGAATCATTAGAATTCCTCTTCTGGTCAACATAGACATTACCCTCATTACTGATACCAACATGACACAATGGAGATATTTATATCTCCTAGAAAGTCCATAGTTTTCCTAAGCCAAAATGCAGGCTGAGAAGAGAGGTTTATCACCATTTATCTTAGTATCTTAGTAAATGTGAGGGCAGAGCATCGTGTCTGAGGTCAGACCATTCACTTGATTCACTTCGACTTTCAGCAGTCCAGGACTTGGTCATTCACTCAGGAAATAACCTCAAGTTAAGCTACTAAATTGAAGTTTTCAAGCACAAATCTAAAACTTGTTGGGTATCTATCTAAGCTTAAAAGAATTAAGGAACACATCTTAGGCATTATCAGCTTGTCCTCTCTGTGTGGCTCTGGCTGAACTCTAATTTTTGAAACCAATTTGGCAGCCATCTTAAGATTCCAGAGACACCTGTCATTCAAGCCAGCATCCTTATTCAAAGTTGGGCAAAGGACCAAGTGATAAGGAGACTGTTAAATTACTCTCTCTTAGGCAGAATCCATGTAAAAAGAGGTCCAGTTAGATCAGGTCTCCAGTTTGGTGTGATCCTTTCGTGGAAGTTTTTTCAGGCTTCATAAAGAACAGCACCCTCAAAATAGAGCCAGATAAAAAGACAAAAATTAATCCTCAAAAATTATAGATATTAAGAATTATGTGGAGTGTCTGCCACTTAGGGTTTTCTGCTTCTTTAAGTTCACTTTCAAATTTATAGTTGAGAAAGATGTTAACTACTCTCAGTCCAAAATTATATTTACATTTGCTTTAAGTTCCATAACTACCACATTTCACATAATTGTGTATTAGGGCAACTAAGCTTCATTTTTAATGTGCTTTTTGAGTTCTTAAGATGTTAAAAAAAATAACATGTCACAAATAGGGCAATTCATTTGAAGATAAAATTTGGATAAGGGAATTTTCTTTAGTAAATACATTATTTGAGCAGGCTAGATTCAATACCAATCATCTTCAGATTTTCCTGTTTAATCTCAAAAATAAAGCAGGCAAATTTAAAAAGAAGAAGAAGGATCCTGAAAATAAGATAAGTTTGAGAGCAATTTGTTGGTGATGTTGAGGAGCTGCCACTTTCCTGGCTGATTTTATTTTCTATGCCCATGATGTGTGAGAAAAATGCCAGCGCAGAAAAAAATAAAAGCAGAAGAAAATGGATTTTGATTAGTAAGGAAATGGTACTGATTGTGAATTTCCAGTTCATCTCATTCTTCTGGCTTCCCTTTCAAATGTCTTTTCTTGCATGTTTTATGCTCCCTGAGCTGTTAATGTACCCTAATTAGTTGGTTCTGCTTTCAACTCAGGCATTCACTACCTATACCTGTACATCCTCATCTCTCTTATTATTCCACAATCTTTTGATGCAGACAGTTATTTAGATATGCGTTCTATCAAGTCCCCAAGATTCTCTGAAAAGATGTCTTTCTTGCAGCTCATCAGGATACCTAATAGCACATTCAATTTCATGCAATTCAATTCCACGAACATTCCCTGAGCGGCCTACTATGCACTAAGCAGCTAGTCAGTAATAGCCGAGAAGCTGGGGTCTCAATCTGTGTACAGGCCTGCCTCCCTGGAACTTCCTGTGGAATATTCTTACCTCTGACACCTCATTTCTCTTAATCTCATCATCAACCTCACATTTTAAATAAACAGAAGTTTAGACCATTTAGCAATAAACTATGTTTCACAACTACATAGAGGCTGAACTTCGTACTGGGAAGTATACCCACACAAGGACCAGAAAAATGTACTATCACCATTCAGTGTCTGAATCTAGTGACTCAGTTAGTTGGCATTTAATTAGTTAATAAACAGACCGTTTCATTGAGAGCATGCATTAGCATCTAACACCGGCTGGCAGACGAGCCTTCTTGATTGATTAAAATATACATTTAAATATATTCCCTTAATTTATATCAGTCGCAAAGTGAAGCAGTTATCTTTATAACTGAGAGCATTAGCGTAAATTATTTAGTATCTTCATTCTAATTTGCACCATATTATAATATCTATCTTGATCTCAGAACTAAATAAATCATCTGTCCCAAATCATAAGCACACCGTGAGTCCCGAGATTTTCATAGCGCTTTTCGATCTGCCTTGCAATTTTTCCAAAGGGTACTGGACCTCCAAGGATTAGCAGTAGATTACTTTAGCAGAGAAAATGAACTTTTGAAAATGCTGTGGTCATTTTCATAAGAATGTGAAGCTTAGAATCTGATCTATGTTTCATTTAAATATGTTGTCATAAATTGAATATAGAAAATTGTCTGAGCTCCCTCAAAATGTAAGGGTGTTGTTTTCTTTTTTTTAAAATCATTGTTGATGTTTTTTGTTTGTTTCTAATCACTATAGAAAAGTCCTTCTATCACTAATCACTTATGAGAGCCGATTATGTGACTGGCTTTGTAATGAGCTCCATAGACATGATAGTATAAAAGAAAACACAAGATTTAACTGTAGTCATGTTAGAAAGATGAGACATACAAGAGGTAAGCTGAGAAAAGAGGAAATATTATATAGTGTTATTTCTGCAAATATAGGTAAGTGAAACACTTTTTCAAAATAACTTTTGCTGATAACAAAATACATATTGACTACAGAAAACCTTAAAAATACAGAAAAGTACCAAGAAAAAATTAAATTACCCATAATGTCATTCAAAAATAATCATTATCAATATTTTGGTGTTTAGCCTCTTAGATTATCTGAACATATTTTTTTTTACAACTGGAATTGTACTAGGCTTACTTTTTTATAACCTTCTTTGCCCCTTTAATGTTTTATTATGAACATACTCCCATGTTGTTAAATTCTATTCTAGAATCTTCGTGTGGCTGAATATTAATCCAGCCACAAAATACATGTGTATACAACATAATGTATTTAACCAATTCTCTCAGTCTAATATTTTTATAATTCATTCTTTGAGAGTATTTAATGTAAGACTTTAATACTTTAAGTGAATCTTTGCCCACATTCATACTTAGGGAAATATATTGTGATAGATATTTCTAATGCTCATCAATATCCCATTCCTCTCTATTGCATAGGCAGTTGGAAGAGAGCACAGCCAAATTCCAAATTCCTACTTAGAAAGGGTCATATGGGCCAGGCACAGTGGCTCACGCCTGTAATCCAAGCACCTTGGGATGCCAAGATGGGCAGATCCCTTGAGCCCGGAGTTCAAGACGAGCCTGGGCAACACGGTGAAATGAAACCCCATATTTAAAAAAAAATACAAAAATTAGCTGCACAAGGTGGTGTGCACCTGTAGTCTCAGCTACTCAGGAGGCTGAGGCAGGAGGACCCCTTGGGCCTGGGTGGTCAAGACTGCAGTGAGCTGTAGTCCTCACTGCACTCCAACCTGGGTGACAGAGTGAGACCTTGTCTCAAAAAAAAGGCGGGGGGGAGTCAAGTGACTCATTTTGAGTCAATGGGCAGAAACATTTAATAGCCAGGGCATGATTTATCGCTCTTCTCCTATTGTAGTAACTGATGAAACCCTGTGTTCCAAGTGGTGCAGTAGCATTGAGGAGCCTTATCTTGCTGGGTCCCAAGTACAATAGGAATACAATAGAAGCAGAGCCCCCTGACAATTTAGTGAGAGATAAACTCTGTGTCATATCACTGAGACTTTGGGTTGTTTATTTCTGCAGCATAACTTAGCCTAGCCAATACATGCATTAATATTTTTATCAATACTGAAATCATGTAATACATTGAGATTGGGTTTCCTTTTGATGTTTGACAGTGATAATATTAGCCATAGGATTTCAGTTTTCCCTTATAACTTGACATTATCCTCAGAGACTTTATTGAGCATTTATTATATGGCAGACATTTTTTAAGCACAATGCATATATTAACAACTCATAAGTTATACCAAGAAGAAATTCATTCCTTCTTTCAACAAATTATTCAACAACTAAGGGTGAAGCATTGTGTTGGGTGCCCTATGGCTCATGAATTTAGAAAACATTAACATTCTAAAGTACTTCCCAGCTCAATAGAAGAAAAGAGACACACACCAATGGCCATGCAGGTAAACAGAGTGCTAAGTGTCACATGGGGACTCCACACCAAATGCGACAGGAGCTTGGAAGAGAGGAATCAGACATACTTTCTAGCTGGAAGGTAAGATTTCAAGAGATGAAGTAACAAGGAGGTCAGGTCAGAGAATGGGAATCCTGATACTAGTACATATAAAGAAGAACAATGAAATGTCAGAATGTTTGAGTAGTTTAGATTAACTAGATTATAGGGTTTATTTTTAGGAAGATTGTCAGAACGACCAGAAATCAGCTTGTAGCAGCCGAAAATGTACAATCATGAATGCAAGCCTAAGGAAATCTTATTTGATGCATTACTTATTGAGGAATTTTAAGAAAAAGTTTGAGTAAGTGAGTTGCAAAATCGGATTCATTCTTTATGATGTATAAACAAACTCAGACATGTGAAGTAGAGTTGAAAGTGGGAGAGTGTAGACAGGAGTTCCTAACCATGGCTGCACACTGGAATCTTCTGGGGAGCATTAAGAAAGACTAATGCACTGACCCACCTCCTAGAGATTCTGATGTAATTGGCTTGGGTATAGCCTGGGGATCATGTGTTTTTAAAGCACCCCAGGTGATACATACATCTAGTGCTGGCTGTTAACCATTGAGAAGGTGATTGAAACATTTCAGCTGTGATAACAGAGGGTCCTGAACTAGGAAAGTGAAGGTGTGGCTGGAGTGCACTGATTTAAACAGGAGCTGAAGGAGAAAATATAGGAATGATGTCTTCAAGATTGTAGGACCAAGTGCCCAGGAAAAAGAGAAAATTGTAACAGAGAGGACAGTCAGAAGCAAGAGCTTACTTGGGAAGGAAGACAACAAGTTGAGTTTGGGCTACCTTGAATTTTTAGTGCTGGTGGATGATCCTATTAGAAACCAAGATTTCAGGGCTCAGATGTAGGTGAAGAAATCAATCATTTGGAATTAGGTCATGGTTGATACGGGAAAGTTGAGCAAAAGACAGGACACTAAGATAGATGTCTGAGAACAGAGAGAAGACAATTCATAGACTGAAGTGTCCAAAGGTTTGTAGGCCAACCAGGATAGTGGAA
Source organism: Nomascus leucogenys (assembly GCF_006542625.1). Taxonomy (NCBI): domain Eukaryota; kingdom Metazoa; phylum Chordata; class Mammalia; order Primates; family Hylobatidae; genus Nomascus; species Nomascus leucogenys. The sequence continues at coordinate 24,654,503 of NC_044384.1, read as the reverse complement.
TATAATCAATACTAATAAAAAAGAGACTCTTATAGAGGAGAAGACTGATGAATGCTACAGAAGAGATAAAGGGGATACTGGCCAAGAGAAGATTACAAGGTTCAGGGAACAGGAGACACTGGGGACCTTTGGAAACCATTTCAGTGAAGTTTAGAGTCAGATTCCAGATTAATCATGGTGATGACGGGAACTATAGATGTTTGTTACAGGGTGGAAACCAATCACAGGTCAAGGAAGTAATAGAGCAGATAAATAGTTTTAACAGAAGAATGAAAGAAACAAAGAGAAGGAGGATGTTGAAGATGCTAGCCATGGAGGAGATAATTCAATGGGGAAAAGTTCCCAGAAAAGAAGAGAAAGAAGGGATATGGAGTACATGTACAAGAGCTGGATTTGGAAGGGAAGGATTCTCTTTTCTAAAAGAGAAGAGGGTCGATGTTGGGGTACAGAAAATGATTCCCAAGAATATGGCACTTTTGCACACTGAGTGCTTTGAAAGACCCTGGAAATAAACCTCAGAACCAAGGGCTCTCTCCTACCTTCCTTCACCTCCCTGTCTCTCAGATCCTCTTTCCCAAAGCACCTGGAGGGACCCTCTGGAATTTCTTTATCTGACTAAGAAAGCTTTTTTTCCAAAAGAAATGCAGTTATCTTAAGACCCCCTCCCTAGGAAGCTCATCAAATAACCAGGAAAGATTAACAAACAGAGAAGAGAAGAGACTGGGTGTCATCACCATGCCCAGACAGACTTTTCATCTGTTCTCCTGAGGGCAGCTCCAAGAGATTACTTGGAGGACTTTATCTGCATAACAAGACAACCTGTGTTCCTGTGCAGTTCTGCCCTTCACCTTCCATAACTTGTCCGTCTCAACCAGCTTCCAAAGAGAATCATTTACAAAATAATTTCTGCCCCCTTGGTCTACACACCTCTCCCCTATGAAGAGGGTATTTAAGCCTCAAGCATCTGGACTCTTTGAGTCCCATACTTTGTGTCTGGCTTCCATGTATATGCAAAGGAATAAATCTTGTATGCCTTTTTCTCCTGTTAATCTGCCTTTTGTCAATCCATTTTCAGCAATCTTTTGGAGGAGGAAGAGGGAAGCTTTTCCTCTTTGCCACAATAGTGAAAAGGAGGAAAAAGAGAGAATAGGAATAGAAATTGAGGGATGGTAGAGAATATGTGATGATGGGTAATAAAATGGGGCATTTTAGGACCAAAAGATCATGGTTTTAGTAATATTATATCCTAGTTATCTACTGAAAATGAAGAAGATAGCATAAAAAGTGAAGCCTCAAGTAATATGAAAAATGATTAGAAATATGATAAAACATTTTAAAAACAAAAATGAAGTAGTGAAAACAAAGTAGCAAACTATCAACCGTCTGAAAACAGAGAGTGAAAAGTAATTTAAAACTCCAGAAAAAGGCTTTGTCTGAATGCTTCAAACCTGTGCAAAGTCTTGCATATGATTTGAAAAAAAAAAAAAAAGTACAGGTCATTCTATTTCTGGCTGCTAAACCACTCTGAGAAAAAGAATTTCCATGTAGCATTATCACCATTGTAATATGCATTTATTTGTATGATCTTTTAATTAACATCTGTCTCCACCCAGCAAATGTTAAAGACCTTGAAGGCAGAGTTGATGTGTCTTTCTTCCCACCATTAAATCCCAACATCTAGCAAAGACCTTCAGTTAATATCAGGTTTTTGGTAAATATTTGCTGAATAATTGATCTTTTATTTAAATGCATTTTTATTCTCACTGTTCTTTATTAAAAGGCTAATTTCAAATAGCTTTTGAAGCCAAGGACAGTACTTTTCCAATATAGATAGGTGACCGTCAAACTAAATGAGATTAGCAAATTTGAGTCATTTATATGTATAACCTACAAACTCTAAACTGCAGGAATGCAAAGAATTGCCAGGGACAGTGTCCTTGAGAAGTATTAATCCTTTCCGGGAGACAACACCCAAAAGACATTTAAAAATTATGTAACAAAAAATATTTCAATAAGTTTCAAGGCAAAAATATAGGTAGGGGAGGTAATGGGTGATTAACTGTCAAAGATTTTTCCAGACCACAAAATTTTGCTTATGTACTTCCTAGATTTTAAAAATTTTGTGTCCTTTTAAGTTTACATATAAAAATTTGATTGAATATTTATAGTTCCAAAAAGATGTATTTTCCAATTAGCCATATATTTCTAAGGGTTTGAATATATTTTATAGATATATTTTGAGCTGCCAATGTATATGGAATTGCAGATTTAGCTCACTTCATTTGTGGAAAATGTCTGCCATATAATCAAATAGGCTGAGGCAGTCCTCACTGTTGAATAAATTGGTTAATCTAATTGAAAAGGAGGGACTCCTCCCTAACTCATTTTATGAGGCCAGCATCATCCTGATACCAAAACCTGGCAGAGAGACACAACAAAAAAAGAAAACTTCAGCCCAATATCCTTGATGAACATCGATGCAAAAATTCTCAACAAAATACTGGCAAGCCGAATCCAGCAGCACATCAAAGAGCTTGTCCACCATGATAAAGTCAGCTTCATTCCTGGGATGCAAGGCTGGTTCAACATATGCAAATCAATAAATGTTATTCATCACATAAACAGAGCTAATGACAAAAACCACATGATTATCTCAGTAGATGCAGAAAAGACCTTTGATAAAATTCAACATCCCTTCATGTTAAAAGCTCTCAGTAAAGTCGATAATGATAGAACATATCTCAAAATAATAAGAGCCATTTATGACAAACCAACAGCCAATATCATACTGCATGGGCAAAATCTGGAAGCATTCCTGTTGAAAACCGCACAAGACAAGGATGCCACCTCTCACCACTCCTATTCAACATAGTATTAGAAGTTCTAGCCAGGGCAATCAGGCAAGAGAAAGAAATAAAGGGTATTCAAATAGGAAGAGATGAAGTCAAATTGTCTCTGTTTGCAGATGACATGATCCTATATCTAGAAAACCCCATCATCTTAGCCTAAAAGCTCCTTAAGCTGATAAGCAACTTCAGCAAAGTCTCAGGATACAAAATCAATGTGCAAAAATCACAAGCATTCCTATACGCCAAAAATAGACAAGCAGAGAGTCAAATCATGAATGAGCTTCTATTCACAATTGCTACAAAGACAATAAAATACCTAGAAACACAGCTACAAAGAGATGTGAAGGGCTTCTTCAAGGAGAGTTACAAGCCACTGCTCAAGGAAATAGGAGAAAACACATACAAATGGAAAAACATTCCATGCTTGTGGATAGGAAGAAACAATGTCGTGAAAATGACCATAGTGCCCAAAGTAATTTATAGATTCAATGCTATTCCTATCAAACTACCATTGACATTTTTCACAGAATTAGAAAAACTACTTTAAAATTCATATGGAACCAAAAAAAGAGCCCGTGTAGCCAATTCAATCCTAAGCAAAAAGAACAAAGCTAGAGGAATCACACTACCCTCCTCCAAGCTATACTACAGGGATACAGTAACAAAAACAGCATGGCACTGGTACCAAAACAGACACATAGACCGATAGAACTGAATAGAGATCTCAGAAATAAGACCACACATCTACAACCATCTGACCACTGAAAAACCTGACAAAAACAAGCAATGGGGAAAAGATTCCCTATTTAATAAATGGTGCTGAGAAAACTGGCTAGCCATATGCAGAAACCTGAAACTGGATCACTTGCTTATACCTTATACAAAAATTAACTCAAGATGGATTAAAGACTTAAGTTTAAAACCCAAAACCACAAAAACTCTAGAAGAAAATCTAGGCGATATCATTCAGGACATAGCCATGGGCAAAGGTTTTATGATGAAAATGCCAAAAGCAACTGCAACAAAAGCAAAAATTGACAAATGGGATCTAATTAAGCTAAAGAGCTTCCACACAGCAAAATGAAAAAAAATAAATAAAAAGTACCTGTCATCAGAGTGAACAAGCAACCTACAGAATGGGAAGAAAATTTTTGCAATCTACCCATCTGACAAAGGTCTAATATCCAGAATCTACAAGGAATTTAAACAAATTTACAAGAAAAAACAACAAACAACCCCATCAAAAAGTGGGCAAAGGACATGAACAGACATTTCTCAAAAGAAGACTTTTATGCAGCCAACAAACGTGTAAAAAGAGCTCAACATCACTGATTATTAGAGAAATGCAAATCAAAACCAAAAGGAGATATCATTTCATGCCAGTCAGAATGGCAATTAAAAAGTCAAGAAACAACAGATGCTTGCAAGGCTGTGGAGAAATAAACACTTTTACACTGTTGGTAGGAATGTGAATTAGTTCAATCTTTGTGGAAGACAGTTTGGAGATTCTGCCAGGATCTAGAACCAGAAATACCATTTGACCCAGAAATCCCATTACTGGGTATATATCCAAAGGACTATAAATCATTCTATTATAAAGATACATGCACACGCATGTTTATAGCAGCACTATTCACGATAGCAAAAACATGGAATCAATCCAAATGCCCATCAATGATAGACTGGATAAAGAAAATGTGGTACATATATACCATGGAATACTATGCAGCCATAAAAAGGAATGAGATCATGTCTTTTGCAGGGACATGGATGAATCTGGAAGCCATCACCTTCAGCAAACTAATACAGGAACAGAAGACCAAACACCACATGTTCTCACTCATAAGTGGGAGTTGAATAATGAGAACACATGGACACAGGGAGGGGAACAACACACACTGGGGCCTGTCAGTGGGGCCAGGGAGGGAGAGCATCAGGATAAATAGCTAATGCATGTGGGGCTTAATACCTAGGCAGAGGGTTGATAGGTACAGCAAATCATCATAGTGCACGTTTACCTATGTAACAAACCTGCATGTCCTGCACACGTATCCTGGAACTTAAAATTTAAAAATTAAAATAATCGGTTAATCAAACTTACTTTATGCTAGAAAAATAAAATCTAAGTTTATTTTAAAAATTCAAATGAACATGCTAATGTCACTTTGTGACAGTCTTTACATTTCTCAATTCTGTTTTTAATTCAATTCAATCTATAAAAGGTAGGGAGATGGACAGACAGACAGCACAATGTTTTGCTGTGAGTTTTTCACCTTGAAATAAAATGCGTCCTTCAAGATTTCATACAGCAGTGATTTTTTGCTTGGATCACAAAGGACTATCCTTTAGAAGTGAAGTATTTCATAAGGAGCTATTTTGTTTTATTTCCCAAGGGGGTTTATAACTTTTGCAATCATTTTTGTGCACTAGGGGCCTTTACACAGTACGGCAAGAAGATCAGGATAAATGAAAAGTATGCATTTCTTTGGTAAAGTGGAGCAATTGCTAAAAAGGAGGTAGGAAAGGAGAATGGGTCCACCACAGGCCTCAGGAGGATTAACTGCAGGAAAGAATGTGATTGAAGGTTGTGATCAGAAGAGTGATTCCCTTTAAGCTATCTATTCCCATGCACCCTCCGGAAAGCCTTAGTTTATCCCTAAAATTGAAGATTCTTGTTTAGATAAAGGGTTGGCAAATGACAACCTATAAGCCAAATCTGATCTGCTGCCTGTTCTGTAAATAAAGTTTTATAGAATAAATTATATTCATTTACTTATATGTGGCTGCATTTGCACTGTAACAGCAGGGCTGACTAGTTATAACAGTGTATTGCACTAAAAACCTAAAATATCTAGCCCTTTACAGAAAAGTTTGCCTACCCTTATTCTAGATGTTATAAAAGTGCTGTGCCTTCAGGTCAGAGAGAGAAAGTGTCCATCTTAGATTGTGTTGGTCAGCCAAAAATGTGCTAGCTAACTGAAAAAAATATGTGGAAAGATCAAGAGAATAATAATTGGCAACAAACCATACTGGCACTATATCTAACATAAAAATGAGGAGTCCGTGTGATAAACAGGCCCATGCTAAATCTTACATCCAAGAGAATTATATATGGAGGGAATAGGCCTACAAATAATGCTTTAGTCAGGAAGAATGAGTTATTAAAACACATCCTATCATCCAAACCAATATAAGGGTAACTTGCTCCCAATCACGTGAGCATTTCCCCTGGAAGTCTGCAAGTAGCAGCTGGCAGTGAATGAGATCCTTAAGCAGGTTTTAATAATGGTGGTTGTCTTCACTAATGCAACTAATTGATTCAGATCTGAAACGCAAGCTCAGTAATGTAATCTAAGTGGTATTTAGTTTTCTAACGTGGTTCTGATTTCTCAGAAGAGACTAGAGCATGTAGGTGACCTCCACCAATTTTTTCACTAAAATTTATTTTGACTCTTAGTGCTCTCTTTAAATTGCCATATAAACGCTCTTTAAAAAACGGTGTCAGCAACAACAATAGCAACAAACACTAACACTCCACTTATTCAAACAGATTAACTAAGGCTGTGATTCTTTATACAGATATTAGAAATCTGACTTTCCTGTGGGTGTGGTAAATCCAGCCAGTCCAAGTCCTAGAATAGGGTTCTAAATAAAATCCTTTAGTGAACTGAAGATTTGGTTGAATTCACTCCATCAATTAGAGCATTCTCAACATTTATTAAGGATCTATCATGTATAAGATATTGGGTATATCTGAGTGCAGTGCGATAAATATATATATATATTTAAATTTTAGAGATGGAGTCTCGCTCTGTCACCCAGGCTGGAGTGCAATGGCGCGATCTCGGCTCACTGCAACCTCTGCCTCCCAATTCAAGCGATTCTCCTGACTCAGCCTCCCTAGTAGTTGGGATTACAGGCACATGCAACAACACCCAGCTAATTTTTGTATTTTTTAGTAGAGACAGAGTTTCGCCATGTTGATCAGGCTGGTCTCAGACTCCTGATCTCAGGTGATCCACCTGCCTCAGCCTTCCAAAGTGCTGGGATTACAGGCGTGAGCCACCACACCTGGCACATTTGTACTGATTAGAAGAAATTTTTGGTAAAGAGATTCTTGATTCAACCCCCAAATGAGTTATCAAAAAATCAAAACTGAGAGTATCTGAATTCATAGTTTTTCTCTCCAGAGTTCAAGTCCAGTGTTCAAGTGTAAGCAGAGACCACTTTCCATTTTGATATTCAAAATTGAGTATAATTAACATTAAATGTCAGGTGTAAAGACAGAGAGCTCCATAGACTTCAATATACTCTAACATTGTTTTCAAATTTACTAAATAAGAAATTTTCTTTTTTTTAATTTTATTTTATTATTATACTTTAGGTTTTAGGGTACATGTGCACAATATGCAGGTTTGTTGCATATGTATCCATGTGCCATGTTGGTTTGCTGCACCCATTAACTTGTCATTTAGCATTAGGTATATCTCCTAATGCTGTCTCTCCCCCCTCCCCCCACCCCACAACAGTCCCCGGAATGTGATGTTCCCCTTCCTGTGTCCATGATTTCTCATTGTTCAATTCCCACCTATGAGTGAGAACATGCGGTGTTTGGTTTTTTGTCCTTGTGATAGTTTACTGAGAATGATGTTTTCCAGTTTCATCCATGTCCCTACAAAGGACATGAACTCATCATTTTTTATGGCTGCATAGTATTCCATGGTGTATATGTGCCACATTTTCTTAATCCAGTCTATCATTGTTGGACATTTGGGTTGGTTCCAAGTCTTTGCTATTGTGAATAGTGCTGCAATAAACATACGTGTGCACGTGTCTTTATAGCAGCATGATTTATAGTCCTTTGGGTATATACCCAGTAATGGGATGGCTGGGTCAAATGGTATTTCTAGTTCTAGATCCCTGAGGAATCGCCACACTGACTTCCACAATGGTTGAACTAGTTTACAGTCCCACCAACAGTGTAAAAGTGTTCCTATTTCTCCACATCCTCTCCAGCACCTGTTGTTTCCTGACTTTTGAATGATGGCCATTCTAACTGGTGTGAGATGGCATCTCATTGTGGTTTTGATTTGCATTTCTCTGGTGGCCAGTGATGATGAGCATTTTTTGATGATGAGCATTTTTTCATGTGTTTTTTGGCTGCATAAATGTCTTCTTTTGAGAAGTGTCTGTTCATGTCCTTCGCCCACTTTTTGATGGGGTCGTTTGTATTTTTTTGTAAATTTGTTTGAGTTCATTGTAGATTCTGGATATTAGCCCTTTGTCAGATGAGTAGGTTGCAAAAATTTTCTCCCATTCTGTAGGTTGCCTGTTCACTCTGATGGTAGTTTCTTTTGCTGTGAAGAAGCTCTTTAGTTTAATTAGATCCCATTTGTCAATTTTGGCTTTTGTTGCCATTGCTTTTGGAGTTTAAGACATGAAGTCCTTGCCCATGTCTATGTCCTGAATGGTATTGCCTAGGTTTTCTTCTAGGGTTTTTATGATTTTAGGTCTAACATGTAAGTCTTTAATCCATCTTGAATTAATTTTTGCATAAGGTGTAAGGAAGGGATCCAGTTTCAGCTTTCTACATATGGCTAGCCAGTTTTCCCAGCACCATTTATTAAATAGGGAATTGTTTCCCCATTGCTTGTTTTTGTCAGGTTTGTCAAAGATCAGATAGTTGTAGATATGTGGCATTATTTCTGAGGGCTCTGTTCTGTTCCATTGATCTATGTCTCTGTTGTGGTACCAGTACCATGCTGTTTTGGTTACTGTAGCCTTGTAGTATAGTTTGAAGTCAGGTAGCATGATGCCTCCAGCTTTGTTCTTTTGGCTTAGGATTGACTTGGCGATGCACGCTCTTTTTTGGTTCCATATAAACTTTAAAGTAGTTTTTTCCAATTCTGTGAAGAAAGTCATTGGTAGCTTGATGGGGATGGCATTGGATCTATAAATTACCTTGGGCAGTATGGCCATTTTCACAATATTGATTCTTCCAACCCATGAGAATGGAATGTTCTTCCATTTGTTTGTATCCTCTTTTATTTCATTGAGCAGTGGTTTGTAGTTCTCCCTGAAGAGGTCCTTCACATCCCTTGTAAGTTGGATTCCTAGGTATTTTATTCTCTTTGAAGCAATTGTGAATGGGAGTTCACTCATGATTTGGCTCTCTGTTTGTCTGTGATTGGTATACAAGAATGCTTGTGATTTTTGTACATTGATTTTGTATCCTGAGACTTTGCTGAAGTTGCTAATCAGCTTAAGGAGATTTTGGGCTGAGACAGTGGGGTTTTCTAGATATACAATCATGTCATCTGCAAACAGGGACAATTTGACTTCCTCTTTTCCTAATTGAATACCCTTTATTTCTTTGTCCTGCCTGATTGCCCTGGCCAGAACTTCCAGCACCATGTTGAATAGGAGTGGTGAGAGAGGGCATCCCTGCCTTGTGCGGTTTTCAACAGGAATGCTTCCAGTTTTTGCCCATTCAGTATGATATTGGCTGTGGGTTTGTCATAGATAGCTCTTATTATTTTGAGATACGTCCCACCAATACCTAATTTATTGAGAGTTTTTAGCATGAAGGGTTGTCGAATTTTGTCAAAGGCCTTTTCTGCATCTATTGAGATAATCATGTGGTTTTTGTCTTTGGTTCTGTTTATATGCTGGATTACATTTATTGATTTGTGTATGTTGAACCAGACTTGCATCCCAGTGATGAAGCCCACTTGATCATGATGGATAAGCTTTTTGATGTCCTGCTGGATTCGATTTGCCAGTATTTTATTGAGGATTTTTGCATCAATATTCATCAAGGATATTGGTCTGAAATTCTCTTTTTTGGTTATGTCTCTGCCAGGCTTTGGTATCAGGACGATGCTGGCCTCATAAAATGTGTTAGGGAGGATTCCCTCTTTTTCTATCGATTGGAATAGTTTCAGAAGGAATGGTACCAGTTCCTCCTTGTACCTCTGATAGAATTCGGCTGTGAATTCATCAGGTCCTGGACTCTTTTTGGTTGGTAAGCTATTGATTATTGCCACAATTTCAGAGCCTGTTATCGGTCTATTCAGAGATTCAACTTCTTCCTGGTTTAGTCTTGGGAGGGTGTATTTGTCGAGGAATTTATCCATTTCTTCTAGATTTTCTAGTTTATTTGCATAGAGGTGTTTGTGGTATTCTCTGGTGGTAGATTGTATTTCTGTGGGATCAGTGGCGATAACCCCTTTTTCATTTTTTATTGTATCTATTTGATTCTTCTCTCTTTTCTTCTTTATTAGTCTTGCTAGTGGTCTATCAATTTTGTTGATCTTTTCAAAAAACCAGCTCCTAGATTCATTAATTTTTTTTTTTTTTTTTTTTTTGAGACGGAGTCTCACTCTGTCGCCCAGGCTGGAGTGCAGTGGCTCAATCTCGGCTCACTGCAAGCTCCGCCTCCCGGGTTCACACCATTCTCCTGCCTCAGCCTCTCCGATTAGCTGGGACTACAGGCACCTGCCACCACGCCCAGCTAATTTTTTTGTATTTTTAGTAGAGACAGGGTTTCACCGTGGTCTCAATCTCCTGACCTCATGATCCGCCCACCTCGGCATCCCAAAGAGCTGGGATTACAAGCATGAGCCACCACGCCCGGCCTGATTCATTAATTTTTTGAAGGGTTTTTTGTGTCTCTATTTCCTTCAGTTCTGCTCTGATTTTAGTTATTTCTAGCCTTCTGCTAGCTTTTGAATGTGTTTGCTCTTGCTTTTCTAGTTCTTTTAATTGTGATGTTAGGGTGTCAATTTTGGATCTTTCCTGCTTTCTCTTGTGGGCATTTAGTGCTATAAATTTCCCTCTACACACTGCTTTGAATGTGTCCCAGAGATTCTGGTATGTTGTGTCTTTGTTCTTGTTGGTTTCAAAGAACATCTTTATTTCTGCCTTCATTTCCTTATGTACCCAGTAGTCATTCAGGAGCAGGTTGTTCAGTTTCCATGTAGTTGAGTGGTTTTGAGTGAGTTTCTTAATCCTGAGTTCTAGTTTGATTGCACTGTGGTCTGAGAGACAGTTTGTTATACTTTCTGTTCTTTTACATTTGCTGAGGAGAGCTTTACTTCCAACTATGTGGTCAATTTTGGAATAGGTGTGGTGTGGTGCTGAAAAAAATGTATATTCTGTTGATTTGGGGTGGAGAGTTCTGTAGATGTCTGTTAGGTCCACTTTGTGCAGAGCTGAGTTCAATTCCTGGATATCCTTGTTAACTTTCTGTCTCATTGATCTGTCTAATGTTGATAGTGGGGTGTTAAAATCTCCCATTATTATTGTGTGGGAGTTTAAGTCCCTTTGTAGGTCACTCAGGACTTGCTTTATGAATCTGGGTGCTCCTGTGTTGGGTGCATATATATTTAGGAGAGTTAGCTCTTCTTGTTGAATTGATCCCTTTACCATTATGTAATGACCTTCTTTGTCTCTTTTGATCTTTGTTGGTTTAAAGTTTATTTTATCAGAGACTAGGATTGCAACCCCTGCCTTTTTTTGTTTTCCATTTGCTTGATAGATCTTCCTCCATCCCTTTATTTTGAGTCTATGTGTGTCTCTGCACGTGAGATGGGTTTCCTGAATACAGCACACTGATGGGTCTTGACTCCTTATCCAGTTTACCAGTCTGTGTCTTTTAAATGGAGCATTTAGACCATTTACATTTAAAGTTAATATTTTTATATGTGAATTTGATCCTGTCATTATGATGTTAGTTGGTTATTTTGCTCTTTAGTTGATGCAGTTTCTTCCTAGCCTCGATGGTCTTTACAATTTGGCATGTTTTTGCAGTGGCTGGTACTGGTTGTTCCTTTCCATGTTTAGTGCTTCCTTCAGGAGCTCTTTTAGGGCAGGCCTGGTGGTGACAAAATCACTCAGCATTTGCTTGTCTGTAAAGTATTTTATTTCTCCTTCACTTATGAAGCTTAGTTTGGCTGGATATGTAATTCTGGGTGGAAAATTCTTTTCTTTAAGAATCTTGAATATCGGCCCCCACTCTCTTCTGGCTTGTAGAGTTTCTGCCGCGAGATCAGCTGTTTTAGTCTGATGGGCTTCCCTTTGTGGGTAACCCGACCTTTCTCTCTGGCTGCCCTTAACAGTTTTTCCTTTGTTTCAACTTTGGTGAATCTGACAATTATGTGTCTTGGAGTTGCTCTTCTCGAGGAGTATCTTTGTGGCATTCTCTGTATTTCCTGAATCTGAATGTTGGCCTGCCTTGCTAGATTGGGGAAGTTCTCCTGGATAATATCTTGCAGAGTGTTTTCCAACTTGGTTCCATTCTCCCCGTCATTTTCAGGTACACCAATCAGATGTAGGTTTGGTCTTTTCACATAGTCCCAAATTTCTTGGAGGCTTTGTTCATTTCTTTTTATTCTTTTTTCTCTAAACTTCCGTTCTCGCTTCATTTCATTCATTTCATCTTCCATCACTGATACCTTTTCTTTCAGTTGATCGCATCGGCTACTGAGGCTTCTGCAATCTTCACGTAGTTCTCGATACTTGGCTTTCAGCTCCATCAGCTCCTTTAAGCCCTTCTCTTCATTGGTTATTCTAGTTATCCATTCATCTAAATTTTTTTCAAAGTTTTTAACTTCTTTGCTATTGTTTTGAATTTCCTCTTGTAGCTCAGAGTAGTTTGATCATCTGAAGCCTTCTTCTCTCAACTCATCAAAGTCATTCTCTGTCCAGCTTTGTTCCGTTGCTGGTGAGGAACTGCATTCCTTTGGAGGAGGAGAGGTGCTCTGCTTTTTAGAGTTTCCAGTTTTTCTGCTCTGTTTTTTCCCCATCTTTGTGGTTTTATCTACTTTTGGTCTTTGATGATGGTGATGTACAGATGGGTTTTTGGTGTGGATGTCCTTTCTATTTGTTAGTTTTCCTTCTACCAGACAGGACCCTCAGCTGCAGGTCTGTTGGAGTTTGCTAGAGGTCCACTCCAGACCCTGTTTGGCTGGGTGTCAGCAGCGGTGGCTGCAGATCAGTGGATTTTCGTGAGACCACAAATTCAGCTGTCTGATAGTTCCTCTGGAAGTTTTGTCTCAGAGGAGTACCTGGCCGAGTGAGGTGTCAGTCTGTCCCTACTGGGGGGTGTCTCCCAGTTAGGCTGCTCGGGGGTCAGGGACTCACTTTAGGAGGCACTCTGTCGGTTCTCAGATCTCCAGCTGCGTGCTGGGAAAACCACTACTCTCTTCAAAGCTGTCAGACAGGGACATTTAAGTCTGCAGAGGTTCCTGCTGAATTTTTGTTTGTCTGTGCCCTGGCCCCAGAGGTGGAGCCTACAGAGGCAGGCAGGCCTCCTTGAGCTGTGGTGAGCTTCACCCAGTTCGAGCTTCCTGGCTGCTTTGTTTACCTAAGCAAGACTGGGCAATGGCAGGGGCCCCTCCCCCAGCCTCACTACTGCCTTTCAGTTTGATCTCAGACTGCTGTGCTAGTAATCAGTGAGACTCCATGGGCATAGGACCCTCTGAGCCAGGTGCGGGACACAATCTCCTGGTGTGCCGTTTTCCAGGCCCGTTGGAAAAGCGCAGTATTAGGTTGGGACTGACCCGATTTTCCAGGTGCCGACTGTTACCCTTTTCTTTGACTAGGAAAGGGAACTCCCTGACCTCTTGTGCTTCCCGAGTGAGGCAATGCCTCGCCCTGCTTCGTCTCATGCACAGTGCGCTGCACTGACTGTCCTGCACCCACTGTTTGGCACTCCCTAGTGAGATAAACCTGGTACCTCAAACGGAAATGCAGAAATCACCAGTCTTCTGTGTTGCTCATGCTGGGAGCTGTAGACCAGAGCTGTTCCTATTTGGCCATCTTGGCTCCACCCAGAAATTTTCTTTATATCTTTATTTACTTAGCATTTGATACATCAGACATGGCCTAATTGGGAGACAAAAACCATGCAGTAATTTGAACAGGGACAGTGTAATATAAAGAACTGTTAACAGAGGGTTGGAGTAACAGGGACTTCATTAGTAAGAGTTAAAGAAGACAGCAAAGAATACAGAAGTGATAGATATCAGGAGCAGCCACTATACCTAGGACTGAGCTAGAGCACCCATGGAAGAGCCCTGCCCAAACAAGGCTAAGATACTGACTTCACTGAAGAGGGTATCGCTGCAGCTCACTGGACAGCAAGAAGTAGCTGATGTGTCATGTAGGCAGAACTTGCTGAACATCTGTCCTCTGAAATCCTGCAGGAAGGTGCTGGGCTTGAGAACTCACTGCAAAGTCACCTAAGAAAGTGGTGTGGGAGGCCCTTCACAGGCCTAAAGCCTTGCTGTCAGCACTCCACTCTGAAGCCTCAGAGGAGGTTCCAGGAAGCTGCTGGCTGCTGTGGCTCGTGTTAGGTAGCAGGAGCTGGGATATGAAACAGCCTTCCTTTACAGGAGCAGGCACTGAAGAAATTGTACTCTTCACGGGGATTTAGCAAGGAAGGCACACCAGAACACAGATGAAAAACTCATTTTTTCCTCCAGCATCCTGTGATTACCCCCACTCCCATATGACAACACTGAACATTGCAAGAGCTGACGAAGGAGAAATATTTACAGAGCCCACCTTCATGATTACAGAGCAGGCAAAGAAGGACATGCTTTGAGCTAAAGGGTAATACATCCATAACTGGCATGCTTGGCTTTTGTGAATGTGCTGTAGATATTCATCAGCGCTGAAATGAGAATTTCATAGTTGCCCATTTCTCCACATAGCACCACAAATATACTGGGAAAGCCTTTGCTAACCATTTATTCAATGAGCATTGATTGAGTGCCCTTGCTGAGCCTCCTATGTTCTCAGAGGTCAGGAGTAAAAGACAAAAATTTATAATCTGGCCACAAAAGATCATACAGTTGAGCAGGAGAAATAAATGGGTAAGTATCCAGATACAATGAGCTGAGCACAGTATCAGAGGTGTGTATACACAGTGCCCGTGAACCACAGAGGAGAAGCTAAATCTGCCCTGGAGGAGAGAAGGGTAAGGATGGACGAGGTCTTGTGCAGAGAGGATGGCCACTTACTGCATCTTGAAAGATGACTGGGAGTTTTCCAGGAAGACAAGAGTGAAAAGTCCTTCTCTCCCAGAGTGCAGTACAAGCAAAAGTTCAAGGTCATAAAGATAATGAGTTATTGGCTAAAGGACCAGTAGTTCCCTGAGGCTGGAGACTGCCATGATTGCCACCAGCTGGACTGGAAAGACCCCATTTTGATAGACAAACTAAGACTTGACTTTAAAGATTATCCTTTCTCCATTTTCTGAAACATTTTTTAGAAAAATATACTCCTTTCATTTGTCATCCTGGAGAGTGAAAATGATAAAATGAATGCTTGGATCTGTACTTTCTGAAGGAATCAGATTGAATGTAAACAAGAACAAACACCATTAAAAAAGAAGTGACTTGCTCTCTCTCTTTTATTTTTATTTTTAATTCAAATGCGACTCTGGAGTGCAACCATCATAATATACTGGAGAATCAGAACATCTGAGCCACATCACTGATTAGCTTGCTTTTCACCCAAAGCAAAGGGAAAAAATTATTGATGAATTAAACAAATGAGTCATTGAAAATGACTAAGCATGCAACATTTTAGTAAGTGTGCCATGGCGACTGTACTGAGTCATATTTCAATTCTGAACTACAGTGGAGGGCAATACAATTTCCTCGTTCTCAGCTCTGAATTTTAGGAGAGCTAATAAAGGTTTAACATTATATTATGGAGACTTGAGGAGCTGCCCAGAGCAGAAGAGGAGGAAAGTCTCCAAAGACTCGTTCTGAATCTAGGGAAGATTCTGTTTTCTTCTTTTCTTGGCTTCAGGGAAAATGTGTCTTCTGAACATAGTGAGCACGGTGAGGATGTTCTTGCATCCAGAAGTCTTGTTGCAACTTGGAAGTCAGGCCCTGTACCAAATCCTTTTCTAACTCAGTTTGGTGTTGACTCTAACATTTCTGCTCTTCTAGAGAGGCTCATCAAACTGACTGTCAAAGCTGGGAGGGTTCAAGACTGATTTAGCCCATGGGCAGAGCAAGCAATCATCTCTATGGTACAATTTGAAAAATAACCCTCTCCTCACAAACACCTCCCCAAAATAACTTGAATGCCTTCCTCCATTTCCTGGCACTTTGCCATGTGATATACTACTGTATTATAAATATGGATTGAGTGATTGGATTAACTTACTGTCATTTCCAGAAATCCCCTGCAAAACTAAAAAAAACCCCACAAAAACAAAGACACATTGGATAGTAATGGCTAACATTTATTGAGCACTTACTAATTCAGTCCATGTCTGAATTATTATAAACTTATTTAATCCTCACTGTGAAAAAGTTCCTTTTAGTAACCCCACTTTCCACATGAGAAAACTGAAGCACAGAGAGATTAAGTAATTTTCCCAAGGTCACACAGCTTGTACATGTTAAAGCTGACACATGATGGTAGCCAGACTTCACTCTTCTAAGATCTTGTAGTGACCCATCACTTGCCATTAGAACCTTAGTTAGGATTACATTGTGAAAAAGTTCTTTTCAGTGCTTATATGAGCCAAGTACTGTTCTAAGCATTTTATACATATTACTCTATGTTCTCTTCAAATTTAATTCTCTGCTAAGATGGGCAACAGTTCCCTGTATTTTATGTAAGAGAAAACTGAGGTGCAAAAAGATGAAGAAATGTTCCCCAAAAACTCAGTTATTAAGGACAAGGGCAAGATCCAGGTCCTAGTCTGCCTGGTCCCCAAGCCTACAACTCAGGAGATTGTTTAGTTCTACCAGCCAGTATCCACTCACCCGAAAGTATCATACATGGTTTGCCATATACATTCTTATTTCTGTACATTTTAGTGGAATTGCCAGATTATCAGGTGGCAATATAGTTGGAAGAGGAATGCTAAGTAATTTTCTTAAAGTTGTATAACAAGCCATTGTATTTGTTGGGGCTTACAGTAATTATGGAAGGGAGGGTTTAAAGCCCCACTGAAGAAATCTCTTAGGACTATCATGTTTTCAGAGTGCCCATTCCCATCTCTCTGCTTTCTCCTTTCTTTCCAGCTGAGGGAAATTTCCCATTCCTTCTATAAAGCAATTTTGACTTCTCTACTTCAAAATATTTACTCCCCCTATGAACTCATAAGCTTTGTCAGTAGACTCACCAATTTGATAGCTATTGTGTACGTAAAAAGAAAAAGAGAGAAAAGAACAATAACTTTTAAAGCATCTACTAAGTGTTGGGTATAATGCTGTACTGTATAGATATATATCTCATAGATTCTGAAAACATATTTCTTTTTTCACATTAATGTCTCTGAAATTGGGAAGCTTTGCACAATCAACTGTGTCTAACAATTGCTGTTGACGAGCCAGTAGTCATGATATAACTGTGTCATTATTCACTTACTATTTTGGTGGAATAACAGGAAAACCCCAATCCCTTGACATCCAATACAGTTAACACTTAAGAACCATTTGAAGAAGGAATGGAAGTTCTGAGTGCTTGAAAACTTTCTATTGAGACCCCAGTATTAAACTTGCACTGAGTGAAAAATTTTGAGTGAAAGTATCATGGGAGAGCACTCATACATAAGCATGGAACATTCTTTCATTTATACATGAAAGTGTGGAGCATTCTTTCTGCATCACCATTGCTTTTGCAGGCCAGGGGATGATGTTGTAGGAAAAACATAGACATCAAGAACTCTGAGTCAAAAAGAGACAAAGAAAGATCAGATGAGAAGAAATCTAGGAATACTTGGCCAACTTATTTTTCTTGTATTTTCCCGTTTTTGTGGGCCCAGGAGTCATATTAAAAAAAAAAAAAAAAAAAAAAAAAAAAAAAAAAAAAAAAAAAAAAAAACTATGTCTAAATAAGTTTTAAAAAGCTCTTTGAATAAATAGAAATTCTAAGAAACAAGAAAGATTGTATTTCTGGGATCAATTGGCAGCATATTTTCTTTCTTAGTGAAATATAACATAATAATGCTACTTGCAATCAGTGATATCTTAGATTTGAAGAATGTCTTAGTTTAGGCTGCTATCGCATTTGTGTCTTAGACAACAAGTGTTTACTTCTCACAGTTCTAGAGGCTGAGAAGTACAAGATCAAGGTCCCAGAAAATCTGGCATCTGGTGAGGGCCTGCTTCCGCTTTGCAGACAGCCATTTTCTTACTGTGTCCTCATATGGCTCAGAGAAAAGTGAGAACAAGCTCTATGTCTCTTGTTATAAGGACACTAATCCCATTATGATATGCCACCCTCATGACCTAATAACCTTCTGGTATGGTTTGGATTTGTGTCCCCACCCAAATCTCATGTTGAATTGTAAATCTCATGAGATCTAGTTAAAAGTGTGTAGCCCCTCCCCATTTTTTCTCTCTTCTGCCCCAGCCATGTGAAGATGTGCCTGCTTCCCCTTCAACTTCCACCATGATTGCAAGTTTCCTGAGGCCCCTCCAGCCATGCTACCTGTACATCCTGTGGAACCATGAGCCAATTAAACCTCCTTTTTAAAATAAATTACCCAGTCTTAGGTATTTCTTTATAGCAATGTGAGAACAGATTACTGCACCTCTTAATACCATCACAGTGGAAGCTTGATTTCAACATATGAATGTGGAGTTGGGGGGACACATTTAGCCATAGCAGGAAAATATAATATACCTCATTTAATTCTCACAACAGCCCTAAAATCTACTGTTTGTAGGAAAAACATAGACATCAAGAACTCTGATTCAAAAAGAGGCAAAGAAAGGTCAGATGAGAAGAAATCTAGGAATACTTGGCCAACTTATTTTTCCTGTATTTTCCCTTTTTTATGGGCCCAAGAGTCATATTTTTTTAAAAAAGAAAACCTATGTCTAAATAAGTTTTAGTTACCATTGTCTTAGTTTACAGAAGCAGCAGAGACTGCCAAGCTAGAAAGAATTGGAATTGAGATTGAGCCCAGGTCATGCCAGACCCACACTCACGCCTTTTGTTATCCCATGTGGCCGCTGGGCTTGAGGTCTACCTCTTACCAGTTTTGAGGTCACTAAACAGTTTCCACTTCTATAAAATGTTATAAAAACACCTATGCCACAGAGCTGCCTGGAGGATTGAATGTGGCTAGATTTCACAACCCTTCCAACCTAAAACTACAAGAGACACCATCCTTGTTGTGAATTAGCATCTGCCACATGAAGGCTCTTGAAATGCCTGCCTTTTGTTAGAGCATCATTAGGCAAGTTTTCATGTGAATATCCAATCACAACTCAATGAACAGCATTTTGAGAACAGGGATTTGTTGTTAGAATGAATTTGTATTTTTATAGCATCCTATGCACATAATTGGTGTTGAATGGATATTCATCTAAATGAATAAAATAGCATTTGAAAAGTTGTGAAGCATTCAATACTACTGATGTTATTCCCTGTGAACCTGTTGGAACAGAAGACAGGCTGGGAACAGCATATGTTGGTAATGATTTGGCTGCAAAAACTGTGAGACTTTTTAATAAAACTGTACTAGACCACATTCTCTCCCGTGATGATATTTATGACATTTTAGGTAGCAGGAGAAGACTCTTGAAAGTAGAAATAATGGAACTAGAGATAGGACACAGAATTGGAAATGGATTTTTTAAAGAATGCATGGCTAGGAAGGAGTCCCACTTGCTCTGTGATATGTGCCTTTTTGTTGTGTACTAAGTCATCTGAGACTCTATAGAAGGAGCTTTTGTCCTTAGGAAGCAATTTTCAGTCAAGTTCCAAAATAATGTCAAATAATTATCTTTTTAAATACATGTTTATGTATTCTAATTAACTTTAGAATTGGTGTTTCTAATCCCCAGTGCCAAAGAAATTCCCTGGAAGTAAGTTAGTTATTTAGGGAAGGGCATTCATTCTGGGCCTGTAAATTTTATTTAAAATTGAGCCATCTTCCTGCTGTTTGTTTAACAGTCCCTGTGTTGTTTGCAGGAAAGTAATGCATCTCCCCAAATGCACCTAACTCACTATCAGCAAATGAGTTGGACACAGGGGCTTCAATATGTAATACCAAGAAGAAATTTGTATACACGAACACATGCCAACAGTGCAGAAATTTTTTAGAGCAAAGATGTATGTGATTTTGCCTTCTGGAGCTTCTCAGCCCAGCTTAACACCCATTCCATAGAGAGGGTACCTTGAAGCCTGCATGGAGGGATGCTGAGCAGAGAGACTCCACAACTGCTCCCATTTGTGGAGTACTTAAAAACTAATTAATTAATAGGGAGGTGGGGACAAAGGTTTTGTTTCATAATTCTGATTTATTGCAGACAGGGGATTCACATAGAAGAGAAGAAAGCTGAGTACAGAATAGAATTTGAGGGATGCTCCCAAGTCCTGGAATCCCAAATTCCTTCCTTATTCTTTTGCCTTGGCTTCAAAATTTTCTACCATGAATATCATTCCTTTGGATAAGGTCCTCTTTCCTAAGAAAAAGTGATACAGAGGGCAGATTATAAAGTTTTTTTTATCATGAAGTCCTGAATTGACCTGAACCTGTTTCCTGTATAGTAGACACAGCGCTCTTTCAGACGGGTTCACACATTACATACATTTTTTTACGTTAAAGTTTAGGATTAAAAGTGGTGTGGGATAAAGAGAACTGATCCAGTTGGGGAAGGATTCGGGGAAGGATTCCACCCTGGGAAGCACGAGAGGCTCCCATGTGCCCAGAAGTGCATGGGGTACAACAATGGGAGAAAGTTGAGCAGCAAAGAAAAATTCGATTTCTTTAACAATTTTGGCTGGCTCAGAGGTTTCACATTCTTTTAAAATGACAATATATACTTCCAAAGAATGACTGTTGCATCTTAATTGAGAGTGTTGCAAACGTGATGTAAGGCAGTGGGAATTCATATCATCTTTTAGTAGGAGGGTCAGTCATGACAGCAAATAACAGCCACACACAACCCCAGCCAAACTTCCCGGATTGCAGAATGCTGGCAAAACCAGTTACAGCGGGCTGCGCCACATTACAGAATCCAAACGCTATAACCAATTGTTATAAAAAGAAAATTGAGCCACATGCTACAGTTTTTTTTCCTTTCCATTAAATCATAACAGAGTATCTTTGGCCTAATGTCCCCTGTGAGACGGGTTGGGCTGATTTGTGTAGAAATTCTCACTTGACAAGCAGCTGTGAAGGCAAGCTTGCCGGGTTGACAGGCAGAGCAGCGCACCATCCACCCCATAACTCAGGGACAAAAAGCAAATCAATAGACATAATATTGCAAAACACTGCAGCAGGATAAACACAGCTCTCACATCTATTTGATTTTTCTCCCTCATCTGTCAACACAATTGAGAAGTCGCACTTGCTAATTGTCTTCAATTGGCAGACTCCACCGACTTTGGCGCTGCGACACTGGTTGCCACAGTCTTTGCCGCTCGTGGTCGCCAGCCTGGCATTCTTGGAAGCGGCCTCCATTTTGGGCGGGCTGCATTCATCCGCACGACTTCTCTCTGTCTGGATGAGGCACAGTCTCCATTATGCAGTTCTCTCATCATTAGCACCGACTGAAGAATCTGTGCCATGTTCTCTGTATCCAAAATATTTGAGGGAGGCAAAGAATCCCAGGAAGTCAATGAAAATGCGCTTCTATTGCCAGCTAGCATTTGCAACTGCCAGACTTCATTGCATTCAAATTAGATTACCCAGCAGAGAAAGGACAGAGAGGGACTGGTTTCAAACTAAGCTTTCTTTTGTGACTAAATGGCTGTGTTTAAAAAGAGGACACTTGATTCACTTTCTAAGAGGTCATGCACCATCAGCACCCTTGTTTGCCCCCTGGAAGATTGTAATGTCATCCATAAAACTTTAAATTCCTCGAAGACACAACAGTGAGCCCCTTGTCCCCCATGCACCTAGCATAGCACTCGGCAAAGAGTTGGGTCCTGACCAATACTGGCCATATTGACCCAGGGGTGCTAAAACTACAGAGAAGAAAGGAATATTAGCCCAGAGCTCAGGGGTCTACAATTTTCTAGGAGGAGAGTAGGACACCTGTATCCTGCGCTTGCTAATTCCCTGGTTTGGTGTTCAGGCATGGCGCAATTCATCCCGTCTGTTTGGCGGTGGTTGTCCAAGCTGTCTTTACAAAGTCATAAAGTAGATCTCTAAGAACTTAGCAGATAATCCAGGTATAACAGGCTTTATAGGTGAACCAGAAGAAGGCAGTCCTGGCATCCTTGGTTAGAAAGTTAGCTGAACTCCCCCTATACCACCTTTCAAAGGCCTTCTCACTAACTGCCAGGGGTAGTGCTGGGAACTTTCCCTGCTCATGCATGTGCATCCTTCACATTCCTGGGGTCATGGAGCAAGAACTGAATCTCCTTCACTTTTCAAATTAGTACCTCACAACATACAGTTGTCTCTGGGCTGCTTCACTTTTCTCAGACACCTTTGCCTCATGAGCTCATTCTCTCTTTCTCCTTCTATCTCCATCTACACACGCACACACTCATGCATGCATGCACGTGCACACACACACATTGCCTCTTTATTATGGACAATTTCAAATATACCAAGCAGACAAATGTGTAAGTAACCTCCATGTATTCAAACCCAGCTTCAGCCATATCAACTCATGGCTAACTTATTGAACTAATTTTCCACTTTCCTTCTCTTACAGTGATATCATTGTGAAGCAAATCTCAGATATCATATTATATCATTTGCACATGTTTTAGTAGACTGTGTATCTTTAGCAAGTAATTAAGTAACATCTCCAAGAAACCTCTGAGCCCTTAGGGTTTGGGGCTTCCTGTTTTGTGCTTTCTTGATACTCTGCTTGCTCCCGACTAAAACGAAATTGTTAGTCTGGCTGTTTCCAGGTTGTCTCCCTTGCTCGATGGTAGAACCACGGAAGCCTGAGATCACTTAACAGACAGAAGCTCACAGAATTGCATTGTATCGAACAGATCAGCACCTCTTGTATGTACCACAGACTGCATGTCAAGCCCCTAACAAGTAAAGTCACAAAGCCAAGTGAGTCAGCTCCTTTCCCAACTCCCTTTGAAGCAAACCATGCAGATAGTGTGAGAAAACAAATTATAGTGTGCTTTATACACTCTTGGTTCTTGAGTTTTTTGGTTTTTAAACTAGCCACTGTTTTAGTGCCTGGTCTTAAAGGCTGTGGGAATCACCAGCTCCATTTCCCAGCATCCTGCAGAGGACCTCATGTTTTCACACTTCTGATCCAGGCACTGATTTTTCCTGCCAGACAACACAGCTTTAGGTTATAAAATCCCAGCCCCTGAAACAAACTGCTGCCCATTTCCGTGTAGATTTCTCAGCTGCAGAAATCATTGTCTTTTCAGACAGCACTCATGCATTTTGTCAGTAAGTAGCCACCCTCAGCTTTCATTTTTGATGGTAAAATAATAGAGAGGAGGAAAAAATGGGTTTTATGAGTGTTCAAAGTTTTACATTGCAAGTCTGATTCCTAATTGTAATTTTCCTGGTCGTAATTCTCCTTAAGTTTTAATACATATAAAATGACTTGGCTATAAAGTCACAGAGTGAAGAACAATTTTGATCTCCATGTTAAAATAACCATTTTACAGAATAATCAGGGAAGCCAAATGGTGGCTTTTATCTTAAAATTTTTCTTAGTGTCATTTTATGGAATAGAAAAGGTTGTCTTCAGACTGAAAAATAAAAATATATTTTTATGCTTAAAAATCATTGATTGGCCGGGCGCGGTGGCTCACGCTTGTAATCCCAGCACTTTGGGAGGCCGAGGTGGGCGGATCACAAGGTCAGCAGATCGAGACCACGGTGAAACCCTGTCTCTACTAAAAATACAAAAAATTAGCCGGGCGTGGTGGTGGGTGCCTGTAGTCACAGCTACTCAGAGAGGCTGAGGCAGGAGAATGGCGTGAATCCGGGAGGCGGAGCTTGCAGTGAGCCGAGATTGCGCCACTGCACTGCAGCCTGGGCGACAGAGCGAGACTCCGTCTCAAAAAAAAAAAAAAAAAAAAAAAAAAAAAATCATTGATTTGGGATGGTTGTCCATGGGACAATTATGTAGAGAACCCTGGCATAGAAAAGAAGTAATATGATTTTTTGAGACCTAGACTCCAGTGAGGAATGTGCCACAAAATAGCTCTGACCTTAAATCTTGTATTACCTTAGTTCTTTGGGTCGAGAGTTAACAGATAAAATAGAAGATGCCCAGTTAAATTTAAATTTCAGATAAACAATGACTACTTTCTTAGGATAAAAATGTCCCAAATGTCTCTAGGATAAATCTATCCTAAAAAATTGTTTCTATAATTGTATAATTTTATTTGCTAAATCTTGCAACTCTACCTGGGTCTCATCATCTTCAAAGCCCTGCAGCCCCATTCTTATCTATCCTTTTTGTTTTCCTTTATCAATTTACAATAAGTATTTTTGCTAATCTGAATTTAACTGCTCTTTAAGTTGTTAAAGAAATGCTATTTATATTTTCCCATTAATTTTGCAAAGGTGTTTTGAATATCATATTCTTCCTGAATATAATAATTTCTGGATAAAAATCTCAGAATATTAGAATGTATATATTTCAAAACAAATGCTCCCCAGTTGTTTCAAGGCTATAGAGTTGAAAACAAAGAAAGAACTAAACCCTTTCCTTTTATGATCATTTTCCCTTAAGTAAACACAGCGTTACTAGCATTACCAAGCTTGATATCCCTCCTCCTGCAATCCAAGAACAGAAAGGTGATTTGAGCCCAATAATTATTAGTAAACTTCATGGTTAATAAGAGAACATAGATTCATGGCCAGAGTCTAGGGAAAAAAAAACAGCTTGGTACATTAACTGTTTTTTTACTATTTAAGCCATGAGGCTAGTTGGTCATTTGTTTACAAATAAGTTATATCTGAAAAAAAAATTGGTCAATTTAAAAAAATACAAAAGACTGTGTTAACTTTTACAAGTAAGTTTGAATTTTACGAGTCTTATATTCCATCTGAGGCAGCCTATATTAGTGACACTTGCGATCAAGTATAAACTGTGTTCATATATAGTGTCTTGAGAATTAAAGAATAAATAGTGAGATATTTTCTTAAGACCTGATTCATAGTTCTCCTTACCCTCATGTATATTCTTTGTGATTCTCTTTTAGTCAAAATTTATATCTTCAGTGTTTGGGCTTCTAATGAGCTATAGAACAGATTTTTTTCTTTGAAATCTGTATT
Organism: Nomascus leucogenys; assembly: GCF_006542625.1. NCBI lineage: Eukaryota > Metazoa > Chordata > Mammalia > Primates > Hylobatidae > Nomascus > Nomascus leucogenys. Next base: position 24,629,444 of record NC_044384.1, on the reverse strand, counting down.
TTTCACAAAGCTAATGGAAACCATATATGGTTGCACTAATTCTAGTCAAAAATTAAGTATGTTTTTGTCTGTTTAGTCCTATTGAGAGAACGTTATTGAGGCATCCTTGATCTTGTATTCTAAAGATTCAAAATGGAAATCTAAACCCAATCAGGACAGGTGGCAACTAACAGAGTCTTTCTTGAATTCTTAGTTTTAATGATATTTTAAATTCTGTCAGTACCTCAGGCAGGAAAGGATAAAAAACAAGCACAGTACTGATGGTGTATGAGTTAATGGGAGGATAACTGATAAAATTAAACCTTTGCAACCTGCTGAGCTAACCCAAACTTGCTAAGCTACTAGAACATTAATGAGTAACAGATCTTAATTAAATTGTTTGTAATTAACTCTCCCAGGAGTAAAAAGTGTAAAAGTAGTGAAACTGGAATACCTGTGGCACTTAAATTCAATAGGAAAAGTAATTTCAACCCAAATGACATGCATAGATGTATACAAAATATATATGTATGCATGTATATCAATGCCATACAAACTGTAGTGATTTATTTTCTCTTGAAATTTTTCCAAGCTACATTTTTAGAAGGTTGATATTAATATTTGTTATTTAATGCAAATAATGCATTCTGCCTTGTCAGTGACAATGCTGTGTCCTAAAATAAACTAGGGATTTCAATTAAAGGCATAATATTTTCTATGTAAATTTAATGAGATTTAGATCATCTGTGATCTAATTTGTCATAAGACAAATTTACACACCGAAAAGACCTGGTTAGGAAGCAGCAGCAATGTTTAACTATGTATCAAAATGATCTCTTGCTTTTCCCGGGGATCAGTGCAGCCATTCTAAGGGCAGTCATGCAGTCCAACTCTATGGGTAGCCTGGTGTGACCATGAGACAGGTGGACCATAACCCCTTGAGCCTACGAAACTTACAATATGATCTGATTCATGAATGGCTTATTCATGAGCTCAGGCATTGCAAGAGGTGCTGAGATGCAAAGGTGAATAAGACACGGCCCCTGGTTTATGCACCTTGCAGTCTAGTGGAGTTAAGGGATAGAGGGTAAAAGTTTCAACCAAATGAGTTCAACTTCTTAGAGCTTATTTTCATTTCTGTGTTTCTTTTCACATTCCTATTGAAACTGCATGTGCTTATTACATGGAAACTTTAAAAACTTGATAAATTAAAATAAATGATAATATACATGAATGTATTTTATTAACTGTAAGAGCCTAATGCAAATCTTAATATTACATAGGTGTGACCTGATCCACCCATACCATCTTTAATCTTGACACTGAGGTAGGCAAGTAGCCCTCAGACTTGTGTAAGCCTGATTATGTTTTAAGAAACAGAATATGGAACTGGCCTGATGTGGGTCCTCTTCCCACTTCCCACCACCTTTGACAGAGTGAAATTCACATGGCCACCATCTTCACTGTCCGGGAAATCCTTTAATATCATCTCTGTTCTATTGAGGTCACTGGACTAGTCCTTAACGGATACTTGAGAGTTAAGTGTGACCCTGGGGAGCCATGTCTGCTCCATTCATGTCATCATTACTTTTGATCACAGAGCTGCCTTTTGCATTCATTACCTGTTGGCTAAAGTGATGTTAAATCAGAGAGCAAAGGGTCCTTTGCAGATTTCAGGGCATCATTTCACTAATACAAGGAGCAGCTGACTCTCAGACAGCAAAAGAAGCGGCCTCATCATCCTTCTCTTCCCTCCACTTCAACAGGTGAGCAATTCCCCTATGCATTAGATCAGCCACTAACAAAACTTTTTGAGTTATTATTTTCTCGTAGCAAAGGAGACTCCAAGGTGAACTCCATGCTGCAGAGCTACATTCCATTTTATTTACTTACATTCACTCTCGAGTTTCAAGAGGGTGTGCATCTCTGTAAAACCAGTATCTTGGTTGTCAGGGGTTTACAAGGCTTTTCTGCATTCCAAGTTTACAAATTCCAAAATCTAGTCAAAAGCCTATGTTCCTCCATGATTTTATATTCCTAGATCATCTTATCCCCAATCCTATGGTTTCCAGGCTGAAATTTCAAGCTACTTTTTTCTCAATGTATTTTTCTCAGGAACATCTTTTGCCCCTGTTGAGTATTTAGACATTTCCTCAGTTAGTTAATATACCCAACTCTGAATTCTTCTTCTATGAAATTGAGAAAAATATTTACTGACTCCGCTGAGTTGCTGTGAGGTTGAGTGCCATCATCCATGTACAGTATTTGCAATGGTGTCTGCCCCTATCAACCATTAATACCCTGCATTCATGTCTTTTGCATGTTTCTACTTAGACATAAAGGCATACCTTGGAGATATTGTAGGTTCAGCTCCAGACCACCTCAATAAAGCTAATATCATAATAAAGCAAGGCACACAAATTCTCTGGTTTCCAAGTACATATAAAAGTTATGTTTTAACTATACTGTGGGCTACCAAATGTGCAATAACATTATGTCTAAAATAAAATACCTTAATTTAAAAGTACTTTATTGCTAAAAAATGCTAATGATTACCTGAGCCTTCAGCTAATCACAATCTTTTGCTGATGGAGGCTCTTGCCATGATATTGATCATGGCTGACTAATCAGGGTGATGGTTGCTGAAGGCTGGGGTGGCTGTAGCAATCCCTTAAAATAAGACAATGATTAAGTTTGCCACATTGATTGACTCTTCCTTTCATGAAAGATTTCTCTGTAGCATGAAACGCTATTTAATAGCATTTTTCCAACAGTAGAATGTTTTTCAAAATTAAAATCAATCCTCTCAAAACTGCTATTGCTGTATCAACTAAACTTATGTAATATTCCAAATCCTTTTTTGCCATTTCAATAATGTTCACAGCATCTTCCCCAGTAGATTCCATCTCAAGGAACCACTTCCTTTGCTCACCCATAAGAAGCAACTCTTCATCAGTAAAGTTTCATCATGGGATTGCAGCAATTCAGTCACATCTTCAGCCTGTACTTCTAATTCTAGCTTTCTTGCTATTTTTGCCACATCTGCAATTTCTTCCTCCACTGAAGTCTTGAACCCTTCAAGGTTATCCATGAGGTTTGGAATATATTTCTTCCAAACTCCTGTTAATGTTGATATTTTGACTTCCTCTCATGAATCACAAGTGTTCTTAATGGCATCTAGAATAATATATCTTTTCCAGAAGGTTTTCAACTTGCTTTGCCAAGATATATTAAAGGACTCACAATCTATGGCAGCTATAACCTTAAGAAATGTATTTATTAAGTAATAAGACTTAAAAGTCAAAATTGCTCCTTGATTCACAGGCTGTAGAATGGATGTTGTGTTAGCAGGCATGAAAACAACATTAATCTTCTTGTACATCTTGGCATCTAGTTGACATCTAGTCAGTTCTTGGGTGCCTAAATGCATTGTTAACGAGCAGTAATATTTTGAAAGGAATATTGTTTTCTGAGCAGTAGATCTCAACAGTGGGCTTAAAGATTCTGTAAACCATGCTGTGAACAGATGTGATATTCTCCAGTCTTTGTTCTTCCATTTCTAGAGCACAAGCAAAGTATATTTAGCATAACTCTTGAGAGCCCTAGGATTTCCAGAATAGTAAATGAACATTGGCTTCAACATAAAATTACCAGCTGCATTAGCCCCTAACAAGAGGGTGAGCCTGTCCTTTGAAGCTTTGAAACCAGGCATTGACTTCTCCTTTCTGGCCATGAAAGTCCTATATGGCATCTTCTTCCAATAGAAGGCTGTTTTATTTACATTGAAAATCTATTGTTTACCTGTATCAAAACATCTCATGTACTCCCTAAATACATATGCCTACTATGTACAAAAATTTAAAATAAAAATTTTACAAAAAGAAAATCTATTGTTTAGTGTAGCCACTTTCATCCATGATCTTAGCTAGATCTTCTGAATAACTTGCTGCAGCTCCTACATCAGCACTTGCTTCTTCACCTTGCACTTTTATATTATGGAGATGGCTATTTTCCTTAAACCTCACGAATCAACCTCAGCTAGCTTCCAGCTTTTCTTCTGCAGCTTCCTTACCTTTCTCAGGTTTCACTGAATTGAAAAGAGTTATAGCTTTATCTGGATTAGGCTTTGGCTTAAGAGAATTTTGAGACTGATTTGATGTTCTATTCAGACTACTAAAATTTTCTCCATATCAACAATAAGGCTGTTTTGCTTTCTTGTCATTTGTGTTCGCTGGAGTAGCACTTTTCATTTTCTCCAAGAATGTTTTCTTTGCATTCACAACTTGACTAACTCTTTGGTGCAAGAAACCTAGCTTTAGGCCTGTCTAATCTTTCCACATGCCTTCCTCATGAAGCTTAATCATTTCTGTCTTTTGATGGAAAGTGAGAGATGTGTGACTCTCCCTTTAGATGCCATTGTAGGGTTATTAATAGGCCTAATTTCAATTTTATTGTGTCTCAGAGAATATGGAGGCCAAAGGAGAGGGGACAGATTGGGGAACAGTCTGTGGAGCAGTCAGAACACATACCACATTGATGGATTAAGTTCACCATCTTACACAGGCCTGGTTCATGGCACCCAAAAACAATTACAACAGTAACATTGAAGATCACTGATCACAGACCATTAACAGATATAATAATGAAAAAGTTTGAAATATTGCAAGAATTATTAAAATGTGACACAAAGACACTTAGTGAACACATGCCACAGGAAAAATGGCACTGATAGACGTGCTCAACATAGGGTTGCCACAAACCATCAATTTATTAAAAAATGCAGTATCTGAAAAATGCAATAATGTGAGGCACAATAAAATGAGGTGTTCCTGTGGTTGTGTGGTTGATATTTAATGTGTCAACTTGGCTGAGCTATAGAGTGCCCAGATATTTGGTTAAACATTATTTCTGGGTGTGGCTCCAAGTGTGTTTCTAGATAAGATTGAATCAGTAGACTGATTAAAGCAAATTGCCCTCCCCATTGTTGGTAGACATCATCCAATCTGTTGAAGGTCTGCATAAAATATAAGACTAAGTAAGAAAAACTCTCCCTGCCTAACCCTCTTCAAGCGGAGACATGGGTCTTCTCCTGCCTTCAGATTAGAAATCAGACTGGAACCTGTACTTTCAGCCCTCTTGGTTCTCAGGCCCTCAAGCTCCAACTTAAACTATATCATCAGCTCTCCTGGGTCTAGACTTCTCAGCTTCCATAATCATGTGAGCCAATTCTTTGTAATACAGATGCTAATATACATACATTATATATATTAATGTATATCACCCTATTGGTTCTGTTTCTCTGGAGAACACTGAGAATATAATAGTGGAGATTTCCTCAGACTTTTGCATGAGTTCTTTATTATTATTACTGTAAATATATTTTCCAGACAGTTGTCTAATCTTTGATCTTATTAATTTTGGGGTTTGACTTTGTAAGTTAAATATTTTTATGTAGTTACCTACATTTCTGAAGACTTCCTCTTAGCATCTGTGGAACTGAACAAAGCAATTCTGGCACTTTTCTGATGACTTCTCTAGTTCATCATCCTGTATTTAACTTGTAAAAGAGAGTTTTTCCAAAGACCTGCCCTCTGATTATTTTTTCTTTTCACAAATTTTATCACATATAACATATATAAATGACTCGTAAGTGTTTACAAATTTAAAGTAAGCATACCTGCATCACAAACACCCAGATAAAGAAATTAAGAAGGAAAAATAAAAACAGAATCCCAGAAGTCCCTTTGAGCCTGCCCTCAGAGTTACCACTCTCCTGACCTCTAACAGTCTAGATAACATTGCCTGGTTTTGAATTTCATATAAATATAATCATACAGCCATGTAGTCTTTTGAGTTTGACCTCTGCTGCTCAACATTATGCTTGTGAGATCCGGCCATGCTGCTTGTAGCTTTGGCCTAGTAATTGTCATTGTTGTAGAGTATTCCCTTGAATGAATTAACCACAATTCATTGATCCATTTACCCTTGATGCACTCTGGGTTTTGATTCCGTTCTTGATGGTTGTAAATAGTGCTGACATGAACATTCACATAAATGTCTTTTGTGAATGTATGTGCCCATTGTTGCTGGGTGACTGTCTAGGAGTGGAATTGCTAGGTTGCAAGACACTTCTGCTCTTTATCTCTTCTTTTAATATATTTTCCTTCATAGGTTTCCTCAATTATGAGATTATCCTATAAACATGAGCAACTTTAATTTTCTATTCCCACCTCTCTGCTGTCTTAAGCACCAGCAAAATTATATTTTAGTTATAAAGAAAAACATTGCTCAGGACTCCAAGTCCTTGGCTTTCATCCCTCCATGGTCTGCCACCCTGCTACATCCTCCAGGCAAGGGAACATGACTTCCAGCTACAAGTTTGAACTCAGACACCTATCTGGTCTCTTTCTTACCTGTGTTGCCTGGCCACATATGAAATATAAAGACTAATTTTCTCCATGTAGTTAAAGGCCTGGGTGGTAGGAGGAAGGAAGGGCAGGGTAAGCGTCCGCTCTTTCTGGAAGTTTCCATCCTAGTTCCTCTCTGGGTTTCTAAGGTGTAGGAAGGGTTTAAAGATAGAATGGAGTGCCACCATAGCAGGAAAAGTCCTAACACCCGCCTGCCTTACCACACCAGCTGCAGGAGAAAACAGTTCTAACAGGGAGACAATTTAAAGAGGAAACGGTCCCTACATGCAGAAGAGAGAGCACTAACCACTCCACTCCTCCCTTGTGCCCTCACCCCAAATGTCGTGATGTGCATGTGATTTTGACCATTGGGGCTCCTCCTTGGGTAGAGGGAGGAGAGTGTGCACCACTAGCCCATGGTTCCCGGTGTGTCAGGGCTTATCTGGGACCTCAAACTTAGCATGTCTAAAACCAAACCCTTATCTTTTCCCCAAACCAAATCCCCTTTCAGACTTCTCAGTTTCTGTCAGCTGTAACATCACAATCACATTCATTGAAACCTTACAAACCATTTCAGGTTATTTTCCTTTAATCAGTCAACAAATATTTTTTATTCTTCTTCAGAGCTATTCATCTTTAAAGTGACTTTTGTGTTCCCTTGGGATCATCTTTTGTTACCTCCCAACTGGATTGTTGCCAAAGCTTTCTGAGACTCTCTCACTGACTCTGCCCATCACCCCATCTGGCTTTGCTGCCATCTTGACATTAAACTTTCTAAAATGGTGACTTCCTAATGTTATTCATCTTACTAAAAACCTCTAAGGCCTCCATCAGAGGAACAAGAACTACTGCAAAGTAATGGACATTAAACTGACAATGAGCAACTAGAATTTATATAATGAAATAACCTTTTTTGAAAAAAGTATAGGGAGGTTACTGTTGAATAATGAAGTCTAGAAGAATCAAGACTAGGAAGACCTAAATTTAACCCACTTTATTTATTTATTTATTTACTTATTTATTTATTTATTTTTAGTTTTTATTTATTGAGTTTTATTTATCTTATATATTTAGTTTTATTTATTGAGATGGAGTCTCGTTCTGTCACCCAGGCTGGAGTGCAGTGATGCCATCTTGGCTCACTGCAACCTCTGCCTCCCAGGTTCAAGCGATTCTCATGCCTCAGCCTCTGGAGTAGCTGGCACTACCAGTATGCACTACCACACCAGCTACCTTTTTGTATTTTTTAGTAGAGATGGGGTTTTGCCGTGTTGGCCAGGCTGGTCTTGAACTCCTGGCCTCAAGCAATGCCCTGGCTTCGGCCTCCCAAAGTGCTGGGATTACAGGTGTGAGCCACCACGCCTAGCCCCAAGATAGTTCTTTAAACTGGAGAATCAGTCCATGCTTTTGGGTAGTCACCGCGCCCGACCTGATTTAACCCATTTTAGAACTCAAGTGTATGAAACACTTTAGAAAACAGTTTCGGCTAGGCTTGGTGGCTCATGCCTGTAATCCCAGCACTTTGGGAGGCTAAGGCAGGCAGATCGCCTGAGGTCAGGAGTTCAAGACCAGCATGACCAACATGGCAAAACCCTGTCACTACTATTAATACAAAAATTATTAGCTGGGCATGGTGGCATGCACCTGTAATCCTACCTACTCAGGAGGTTGAAACACACAAATTGCTTGAACCTGGGCAGTAGAGGTTGCAGTGAGCAGAGATGGCACCACTGCACTCCAGCCTGGGTGATGAAGTGAGACTCCACCTCAAAAAGAAAAGAAAAAAGAAAACAGTTTCAATTGGAACAGAAATCCCAACTGCAGATTGCTCTGAAGTGAGTGAAGAAGAGCCATCTTTTGGGCAGCTAGAATGCAGGCCCGAGGAGGACACTAGACAATGAGTTTTGAATAATGCAAAAAAAAAAAAGCATTTTCCTTCATGGAAGCCAAAAATGCATAGTCTATTACTACCCCTCTTCAACTAGCACATGAACCTGAGCAGCTGATAAAATTTATCTATGCTTAAAATAGGCAATCCCTTTTCTGTCCCTACCATGTATGTCCAAAGCTGACCCAGGTAATTAATCCACTCCCTCCTGGTCGGCCTCTATGTGGTCAAGGTCTCCCGCTTGGTACATCGCTCCTTCTCCATTCCTGTTCCATATTCCATCATAGACACAAGCATATACATGAGATGCCACTAGGAATTCTGTAAGGAATGAGAAAGTATACCTGGCCTAACTAACCCCTCCTTTCTCCCGTCCATCTTTTTACAAACATTTGGTGTCTACTATGTGCTGAACACATTACCATGCATTTTTCAAAGGTGAAAGTAAATATTATATAGTTTTCATCTTCACAGATCTTACTCTGTATGTTATAGTTGAACTCTCTCCCTCATTTCCCTTTCTCTCTCTCTCTGTCTCTGTCTCTGTTTCTCTCATGCATTCATGCATGAATGCACACAAGTCTATAACATTGGGATTAAATGCAAATTGCATATTGTCTCTGTTTCTATTGTGCCTTGTATTATAGGGTCAAGTAAGTGTTAGAATGATTTGAATCTACTGGGCCTCATTGGCCTTAGGCTTCTGCAAGTAGAGCCTTCCTCCCAGGGAATTCAGACAGCTTGGGAACCCCAAGCAAGGCAGAAGTGGAGAGAGACTAAAACAACAAATAGAAGTGCCAGAGGAGGCAAACAGAAAATCTGGTCCCCTTTTGCATACATTTTCTATATAGAACCAATGTTTTAACAGCAGAATGCTCCAAAGGGCATAGATTGGTGGTGTGGCCTCCATTTCTCCTGAAGGCTTTGCTCTTCCGGACTACTCAGTCTGTTGTTAATCCTCCTGCAGACAGTAAATGGTCCAGGTAAGGGCTTCATTCGTGGCTGCTTTTAAGAGATACTGAATGAGAGAGTCCTTGGGAGGTCAACAATTAAATCTAGACACATGAAGATGACAGAATAGGACAATAAATATTTGGGAGCTTGCTAATTTGTGAGTGTGTCCTGCTCAGGTCCATTTGGGCTTCCTGAGAAATGTCTAGACCACAGCTGGACACCACATGGGCCCAGAGTTTGATTTCCTTGAACAGAATTTCAACTATAATATAGGCAAATAAGAAACTCTGAGGGCTCCTTGGGGGATACTTCCCATCCTCCATCTCTGAACGCTAGGAACACAAAAGCCAGAGGTTGGAGGAAAGTAGAAAAGTAGAGATTTTATTTTATTTTATTTTATTTATTTATTTATTTATTTTATTTATTTATTTTTGCCATCCAAGGGATAGAATGGTATAACAGTGTTGCTAGTTTTTAATGACCATACAATTTTTGATTCTCCTCCCCTCAAGAAGTGAGATCCTTGAACACTCCCCTTGAATCTGGGTGGGCTTCTGTGACCACTTCAACCAATTAAGCATGATGGAAGCAATGCTTGTGACTGCCGGTGTTAGGTCATAAAAGGCCATGCAACTTCCACCTTGTGCTCTTGGAATACTCATTATGGGGAAAACCAGGACCCCTGCAAGAAATTCAAATAATCTGCAGCTGCCGTGCTGTGGATGCTAAATGAGAGGGCTTTGTCAACAGTCCCAGCTGAGCCCCACTTTCCAGCCATCCCCACCAAGGCACCAGACATGTAAGTCAGGCTGTCTTGGCTCCTTCAGACCTTGGCTCCCCAGCCCTTCTGCCAGCTGAAAACCACTTATTCACCTTGGTAAATGCTGGGTGTGAAAAAAGAAACAACCAAATAAGCCCTGCCTGAATTCCTGAACTATAAAATCCATAGGATATAATAAAATGGATATTGTCTTACACTCCTAAGTTTAGGGAGGGTTTGCTATGCAGCAATGCTGCCCGGAACAGAAGGGCACACCGCCTGAGGGTAAAGTGTCAAAGGCCCTGCTGAGGGTGATCTGGGATGGAGGGGAATAATTGTTCACAAGTTGATGCTGCTAAGTGGGTCTGAATTGGAGGGCAGGGAAGATAAGGATGCTCCTCCATTGGCTTTCTTTTTCTTTTTTAAGATAGGGTCTCATTCTATCACCCAGGCTAGAGTGCAGTGGCAAGAATGTGGCTCACTGCAGTCTTGACCTCCTGGGCACAAGGGATCCTGCTGCCTCAACCTCCCATGTAGCTGGGACCACAGGCACATGCCATCATGCCCAGCTAATTTTTCTTATTTATCTATTTTTTGCAGTGATTGGGGTCTCACTTTGTTGTCCAGGTTAGTCTTGAACTCCTGGGCTCAAGTGATCCTCCCACCTCAGCCTCCCAAAGGGATTACAGATATGAGCCACTACACCCAGCCCCCATTGGCTTTTGAAATATGAATGCTATCAAAACTCTCACACTCTTAACTCCCTATTGATATAACAAGCCTCTACTGAAGTCACAATAGGCAAGGGTCCTGACAACCTATTTTGTGGCCCCACTGTGTTACTTAAGGATTGTATTAGTTGACTAGGGTTGCCATGACAAGATACCACAAACTGGGTAACTTAAGCAACAGAAACCTATGATCTTACTGTTCTGATCATAGATGTCTGAAATCAAGGTGTCTGTAGGGTTGGTTCCCTGCTAGGCCTGTGAAGTAGAATCTGTTCCATGCTTCTCTGCCAGCTTCTGGTGGTTTTCTGGCAATCTTGGACATTCCTGGGATTATGGAAGCTCACCCCAGTCTCTGCCTTCATCTTCACATGGTGTTTCTGTGTGAATGTCTATGTTCAAATGTTTCCTTTTTATAAGGACACCAGTCTTATGGAATTAGAGCTCATCCAATGACTTCTTCATAACTTAGCAAATTACATCTGCAATAACCTTATTTCCAAAGCTGGTCACATTCTGAGGTACTAGTATTAGGGTTCCAACATATGAATTTTAGGGGCAATTCAACCCATAACACAAGCTGTGTAATCTTGTACTATTATGGAAAATAATAATAAACCTCCACTATTAGCTCAAAGAGATGCTGGGGTAGTTAAATAATCTAGGTAAACTGGAAAAGGCTGTGCATTGGTTTCAATGCCGAAATCTCCCTGCTGCCACCCTGAGCGACACAGCATGCGAGGTGTGAGGTGTGATGTCCCACAAGCCAGGTGCTCAGATGCTGTGCCTACGTGAGGGTGTGGGCTGAATGGCAGTCTCGGTGGCATTTTGCAAGGGGATTTTTTTGTCTGGTGTTTCTGTGCTGCGTGGGATGGAACTCATTTATGTTATTTTCACTTCCTACATTAGCAATGGCAGGTGCACAGTTATGGAGAACTTCTTCCCTCCCTCTCTGCTTCGGGGGTTTGTGTGTGGTCAAGTGGGACTGAAGAAAAGTAGCACACTCAACACAAGAGGTACAAGACAGCAAAGAATTCCATTCAGGCTACTTCTCTCATCCTGTCCAGCTGGGGCAGGTCACGAGGAGAAAGGGGTAATATTTTAGAGATCTTAAGGCAGGGATCTCAGAGTCCAGGAGACAAAGATGACTGCTGAAATTCATCACCTACAGCCACTTCTCTCCTTGCTCAGCTCACTGTCAATGGACACTTGACCCATTACCCCCGGAGCCCTCGAAGCAGATGAACACAGCAACAGTGTATCCATGACTGCCAGGGGAGAGATGCCTTGGGAAGCCCTGTCAGAGGGGCCTGAGTTTACAGGAAAAGTCTAGTTTCCCAGCAAGGGAGACAGGCATTTTTTACTCATTTTATCAAGGCCAAGTTGATTCGGAACCAGTGCCCACTGATTGCCTGAATGGAGGTCAGGACTGTGTCGAAAATCTGGGCACATTTCCCTTTAAGCATTTGCACGTTCCATATTTGAAAGCCAAATCTGAGTCCAGGGACAAAATCTGCTTTAGTGAGGGCATCTGGGTGTCCTGGGATGAGATTGTGCAAAGCAGCCCATCAGAATTCCAGGCCCTGGGATCTTCCACAAAACCTCCTTCTGGTTTTACTGGGATAAAATGAAGATGAGATGACTGAAACTAAAGCTCCTAGGGAAGGAGAAATCTTAAGGAATAGTGTATCAGCTGACATTCTCTGGGGCTGCTATCTCAAAGCCTAAAGCAGAGAAATGGAAAAAGTCTTCTCCCCAGTAAGAAGAAAATCACCAGTCTGAATTGCAGAATATGCACTTGATTCACCCTCTATCCATCATACAGATGGGCATCTCCCTGCAGATTTTTCCTGTCTTTTTCGCATCCTTCCCCTCCCCGTGCCTATTCTCTTTTCCTCTACAATTATGTTCTTGACTCTATGTGTGTCATAGAAAGAAATAAAATTTCAGGTTTAGGAGCTGGGGTTCTCAAAGTGTGCTCTGAAGTCAACATACATCAGAATTACCTCTTAGGATAGAGAAAGACATCAAAAATCAGAGTTCCCAGCTCTGTCTTAAGCCCATAGAAAAAGAAATTTCTGGAGGTGGCATCTGTTTAGGTTCTTCGTATCAAAGTGCAATCTGAGGATCAGCAACACCAGCAGCACCTGGAAGCTTGTTAGAAATGCAGGCTCTCAGGCGACATCTGACCCACTGAGTCAGTGACTGCATTTTAGCAAGCCCTTCCCTCCCCACCGCAGGTGAATCCCAGAGGCATTTATGCATATTAATGCTAAAGGGTCTATTAATTGATCTGACCCTCCAGACCCAGAGCTGGGTTTCCCACCCAGCCCTTTGGTCTTAGTAGCAAGACAATGATTCAAGAGACACTTTGGCTAGCTGCCCTTGATTTCCATTCTATTTCATCTGGATTAAAATAGCAAAGAAACTACAAAGAAGCTTCTTGGGACCTGACTTATCAGCATCATATCTTCCCTGCCCCCACCCTGAAACTGTCTTTAGACTTCACATTTCCTGATTTGCAAAGCACAAACACCATTTATTATAGCACTAGTGGAATCCTTGCGTGGAATAAGAGACCCAGCTTTATCCGTTCACATTTGGTCTAGCGCTTCTTTGCAAATATGGCCAATATTATTTCTAGGTGCCTCACACTGACCTTTCAGTGAAGCACTTGCATGTGTATAAAATACCTATGAAGTGATAAAAAGAAATTGATGGTGACTTTCAGGGAGAGAAAGAAGGTGGCTTTGAAAAATGGGTGGGTGAGATGTCTTCCTGTATTCTCATTTGTAGCCACTGAGGTATGAACCTTCACCAAGAAAAAATAAATTTAAAGTAGAAATCGAATTGAAAATGATCCCATCTCTTAATTATCCTACTCAGAGACATTTGCCAGCTCTCATTCCTCCTGCATGGTTGTGAATGTTTTTGTTGGTAAACCAACTGTGCTTGTATGTCCCCCAGCTCTGGATGCAGAGCCAAACATTTGTGTATCGATTAAAAGATGCATTCTTGGAGGTGAAAGAGAAGAAATTTGAGGATGGAGAAAAAGGAAAGAAAAAAGACATGGCATATACGACAACACAATGATTTAACCTAGAAAAAACTAGAAGCTTAGGGGAAATTGGAAATTGTATGATAGGCTTCTCTACTTGCCCCCTTCTAGCTTTATTTATTTTGTTCCAAAAATCATGACATGCTGCTAACAGAAGCTGACGTGTCTAGGGTCACCTGAAACTCATCTTCCTTGAATGGCTTCCCAAATGTTGCCCCAAATCACTGTTATACATTCTAGGATCCATGGAAATGACAATAAGACCTCCAGTTACCATTTTGCACAAATATTGAATGATGTGGGATATAGGACAGGAAAAGGGTAAAAATAAAGTTACTTTCTGGACCTTCTTGGAAGAAGTCCCAAGCTCATGACTTCATTTTGAAATGGCAGGAAAAACAAAACACATTGAAATAGGGTTTCAGTAGCAGCCCCAACTTAGACGAATGCACAGAGAACTGCTGAAGTGTTCAAAATACTGCCAACTGGCACTTAGATATGCAAATGAGTTACAAATGTGAGGGTCCAAATTTTGGGTTATGTGTGCCAGGACAGAGGGGACAGAGAGAGCATGTGTCTATTTCCAGACTGCACCTTTTTTAGAAGCTTATTTCTACATTGTCAGCTTCCCTGAAACCTTTATCTCACATTTTGAATGATAAACATATTTTTAATTCTATAACCTGATAGACATTTCAAAGAGACTATTCTGTGTATCTGGAGGTGGTATCTTGGTTTAAAGAACCGCAGTGTTGAACAACATGTCTCTCATCAATAGCATCACTTTTTTTTTTTTTTTTTAAGATCATCAAGGTCTGATCTGCTGGCAAAATGCTTTTGCTGAAAAATAAAAATGTCACTAGGACCCAGGGTTTAATGAAGATGCACTAAAAAAGATGCACTACATTTTTATTCTCCTCCAAGAAAAATCTATTATAGTGTTTCAAAAGTGAGATGTCATCCTCAAAATGTCTTTTTCTTCTTGGCTCCATGTACAGGAGTTAAGCCAGAGCTAACTCACAAAGCGCTTCCTTGGTTTCCTCACTCCCAAATTGCTGCTGCTCGCATCCCTGATCTAGTCACACACTGGGCCTGGCTTTGCCCTGGGAAAGACAGCACGTTGACCCTCCTGCTGGGTGGATACTCACCCCGGTGACCAAGGTCCTTCCCAACTGCTGGGTCTCCTTGTGGTTCTCTGCTCATCCTGCTCTGTACCTGCCTTGCCCTTCCAGGTCTCCTGGCTCTCGCCTATTTACAAAGCACTGGGTTTTGCATCTAGCCTTATCGCCTGACATTTATATCCTGGTTTTTATCTGTACATCTGGCCTCTTACCTGCCCCTTGCTCTAAATATCATGCTTCACAGCTGCCTCGTCTGGCCTGCTGACTCCTTGGTGACTCAACACCCTCTCAAAGCTCTATTATGCCAAGTTCTTGCATTAGAACAATTGTTTCTGATTCCCCCGGCTGCATCAAATTGGTGGGCATGCATAACCTCTGATTCAGTTTAATCCAGTCCAGAGTTATTAAAAAAGCAGATTTAACCAAAGCAATACCTTTTTGCTAGTTACTGTACTGAAATCACAAACACAACAGAGACAAAGAGCAACAAAATCCTCAAATAAACATATATCTAATAAAAAATTACAAATAATTAATATGTGCCATCATACTTGAGCCATGAATAAAAAAGTATTTCATTTGGGGAAAAGGAAGAGAGAAGCTGCAATGTCCACTTTCCGCAAGTCTCCACAACAGAGTGTACATGAGAGGGAAATGAATTCCAGGCTCTTCTTGCCAGAAATGCAACCTGTCATCCCAACTTGAAGTCCCACCCTTCTCTTATCAAGAACTGTGCAGGGACTGGGATTTTACCCTACTTATAATAAACTAGACTGTTATCATTTCATGCATATCAGCAGAGGAAACAAGACTCCAGGGTCAGAGACAAAGGACTTTATTACTCACAAAAAAAGCTATAGCTAGTTGTTCATTTTTTTACAGGCTCCCCAGTCTCCTAGTCCCATGCAGGCAATGCAAGTGCCCATCATGGTTGCCTGCATATGCAGTAGGTTGCATCATAAGAGAAGAACACAGAGCTTAAGGGAGTCACCATTTTTATAGCATGCAGAAGCAAAGCTGCTTTGGGGGGAAAGACATTACCTCATCCTTCAAGGTTGCTCATTGCCAATACTCTGAGAAACATAAGTTTCAAGTATATTGATCAGAAGTGATTGGGGCTTTGTATTCTTGGCATACTCAGCAAGAATGTGCAGGACTTTCAGGGCCCATGGTGGACTGCTTCTCCCACTGCTCCCAGCTCTACTCTACAGAGGCCCTGCATGCACCGGTGCCCAGCCATGGCTCATGGTCATGCTGTTCCTCCTCTGTGAAATGCTCTTTGCCAAATCTCCACCCAAGGAGTGTGATCACTCTTCAAGGATCTCTGCAAAGATCTCTTTCCCCTATGAAGGCTTTCCTGAATCCTCTTCTTCCTCTGAGAAGATGCTTCTCCTACATCTGAGAATGTGCATAGCATTCGCCACGTTCTTTCTTTTCTGAACATTAACTGTATACATGTCTGACTCTCCTCCAGAGTGGAAGGGCCCCATGCAGCCTTATGCCACGTACAAGGCCATGCACATATTAGACAAACAAAACTGACCATGAGAGAGACACATGGGAGGGAAAAATGTTAAAACCTAAAGAAAAAAATTATAGATGTGTGCCTTTCCAATTTTGCTTTCTAAATACCATTCCCTGACAAAAAGAACCAGGACTATAAAAATTTAATTTTAAAAAAAGAAGAACCAGGGCTCCTTGGAGAAGTGGTTGATTCTAAGTTCGAGGCAGGGAAAATACAAGATAAGCCTAGAACATCTTGTGGTGCCAAAAAAAGAGGGGCTCAGAAAGAACGGGGGCACGCGGAAAGAACTCAGGAGGCAGCTTGCAGGATTTCCCAATGGCCAATGCTGGAACAATTTTAGCAACTAAATAAATAACAATAATATTATATTACTAGCATGAGGATGCCCAAAGAATAAAAGAAATATTCATGAGTCCATACTGATATAAATAAATGATAGAATAAATAAATAAAAGGAAAAAAGGGATAACCCTTTCCAAGATAATTCCAATTAATAAATGTAGAAGATATGGTGAAAATAGAAAACCCCTATCAGAACACTATAGTAATCATCACTGCAGGCAAGATTCACCCATGAACGCTTATACTAGCAGGCAAGAGTTTAAAGAGAAACAAATTTTGGCATCGTCTCAGAGTATCTTCCCAAAAACAAAAGGGAAAGTGATTATTTACAGTGGTGAGACCTAGCAGACATCACCTAACCCAAGCAATCAATGATAACATCACTGATGTTGTGAAAGGCATGTCCCCCCTGTGGCTTTTGTTCCCAAAATATGTGACCTAAATCTGTTTATGAGAAAAAAATCAGACAAGCAAACTGAGGGACATTTTACCAAAAAAATCACCAGTTCTCCTGAGAAACGTCAAGGTTGCAAATGACAAAAAGGACTGAGGAACTGTCACAGATCAGAGAAAACTAAAAAGATGCGACAGTTAAACGCAGTGAGATTTTGTGCACGCCTTCCATTCCAAGGGGGCTGCATTTACTGAGCTCTAGCCCGAAGTGGTCAAGCAGAAATGTGAGCCTGGTGTAGCCAGACCTTCCATTTTTTTCAAAGAAATTGAGAATCCATGTTTTAGATGTTTTATTGAATACTGGCGAGGGAGAAAAAGACATGCGTGAAAAAAACTGGTGAAATTCTAATGAAGTCTATAGTGAATGTTGCACCAATATAAATGTCTTAGTCTTGGTAACTGTGCCATGATTTTGTAAGATGTTAGCATTAAGGGCGGCTGGGGGAAGTGTGTATGGGAAGTCTCTGCAACATATTTGCAACTGCTCTGTAAGTCTAAAATTATTTCAAATTTTTAAAAAAGTTTTAGGAAAACAATATAGTGAGAATGTATGGATAATATTGCTAAGCACTTTATATATATTGACTGTCTAATTTACACAATAACTCTATGATGAAGATTATCAGGTACCTCCATTGTACCTATTTTATAACTGATGAAACTGAGGCACAGGGAGGCTAAGTAACTTGTCTAAATTACCCAGTCAATAAGGAGGGAGACCAAGATTGAATCCAGGTGTTCTGACTCCAGAACCTGTGCTCTTAGCCATGTTGCCTTATTGGACGAGGGCACTGTGGTTCTTAGGAATAGTATTTTGGTTTTTCCTGAGTGCTCCAAGCTCCAGAGTAGAAGTTATTGATAACTGGGAAGCTACTATGTCCCAAGCACATATATAATCTCCACAATCATTTCAGGAGGTCTGTCGTCTTATTCTGATTTTACAGATGAGGAAACTAAGGCCCAGAGAAGTATGCCAGGTGCTATTTTTATTTTATTTATTTATTTATTTTTGAGTCAGGGTCTCACTCTGTCGCCCAGGCTGGAGTGCAGTGGCATGATTACAGCTCACTGCAACTTTGAGCTCCTGGGCTCAAGTAATCCTCATGCCTCAGCCTCCCAAGCAGCTAGGACTACAGGCACACGCCACCACACCCAGCTAATCTTTAAATTTTTTGTAGAGATGGAATCTCACCATGTTGCCCAGGCTGGTCTCAAGCTCCTGACCTCAAGAGATCCTCCAGCCTTAGCTTCTGAAGTACTGGGATTACAGGAGTCAGCCACAATGCCTGGCCCAGATATTGTTTTTGATAGTACAGTCTTTTTTTTTTCTACTGTCCTCTCAAAAGCCAGGGTTAGAAAGTCTGAAAACTTAATTTTCAAGAGTCCTGGGTCAGTGGGTCCCTGGTTGGATTCCACCCAGGAGAGCCCTTGTGTGGGATTGGAAGACAGAAGTTATTGCCCTGTGGCTGCAGCCAAGCTGAAGCACAGACTGCAGGCTGCAGATGGAAGGTTCTGCCTGTGGTTTCCAAGAGGCCTCCAAAAAATGACCTCGTTGGCTGAGACCAATGGAGTCAGCTTCCCTACAATCCTTGTATTTCCAGACATCTTGATATTTACTTTCCCAGACTCTATTTCTGCTTCAAACCTAATAGACATTTTTCCAACTGAGGATGTTAAGTTCCCCTGACCTATGAGCATCACTATGACCGAAACTTACCTATCAGGTTGGACACCTTCAGTTATTCCAGCCTGAACTGAGCTGAATTTTATTACCCACCTCCCTGACACTTTTAGACATTGTGATTCTCCTGCTTCCCAGCAAGGACAGAATTAGAAGCATATAATTCCATGGCTTCTCCCAATTCCCTTTTTCTACTGCTGTGGTTCCAGTGGACATCATCCTCAAAGCCAAGTTGATTACGACAGGCAGCCAACATCAAGTTCAATACTCACACGGAAGAACTGCAAAGTGCTAGTAAAAAATAATTCTTCTCTTTGATTGCATGAACCACTGTCCAATTTTGTCCCTAGAAACCTGGCTCATAAAATGAAATTTAAAAGGAAATATTTACTTAGTAATTAATGTTAGGAAAGTATCAAACACAAGCTCAATACATTAATAGGTGTGGATCTCTTGGCGATTCTATTTAAACAATACTAATGTTGCAGATTTCGGTTTACTCTGCCAAATTTGACATAAGCAGCCATTTCTGGCAAACATTGCCGATATTCAGTTAATGTAAACACTAACCAGCTTTTCTCTTCAACAGGAAGAGTTTTAGATTGAGTTTGATGGGTACAATACTGTGTGGAAAATAATGAGAAGACGAGGAGAAAGCAGAGTTGGAACAAAGAGCAATTTCACAAACAGGGAGTGATACCTACTGTCCCAGGTCATGGCAGAGCCATAATGTCCAGAGGGAAAGATACAGATGGTACACAGAAAGACGGAAGGGTGCACATCTTCCATCTGAGGGGGCTGCATTCATTGAGCTTCAGCCAGAAGTGGCCAAACAGGAATGCGGGCCTAGTGTAGCTGGACATTCCAATTTTCTCAGAGAAGTTGGAAATCCATTTTTAAGTGCTTTATTAAAAACATTTACACATACATGTGAATATATACACATATATACACATATATATACATTTATATATTTGTGTATCGCATATATAAATTATATATCACATTTATATAAATATATATTTAAATATCACATATATAAATGTGTGTATATATACACACACATATAAATTTATATCACTGTTTTAAAATATTGGCAACTAAATAAATTTTATTTTATTAATACATTTAATAAATAAACTTTATTAAATAAAATAGGGCCTGCAATGCAAAATACATCTGCAATCTCTGACTTTATGAATATCTTAAGGTTTGAGATATATTTATTTAAAGAAGATATAGTAAAAGGACCATTAGGAGACAGGAAACCGTAGATGAAAAGAATTATCCTTTCTTAAATATTTGCTAAGCATTGTATTAGGCTCAAGGCATGCATTATTTCACTTAAAGGAAGAAAGCTATTAAGAGTTGGCATGGAAAGCAAATAAAAGAAGGAGGAAAGAAAAAAAGTGAAAGGTCCTGACAGAGCATTCCGGAATGTCACATTCATCACTCCAAGGGTCAGCCTACAAGAGAAGCACAGGCCTGACTGAGGAAGCGATTTCTAGGGCAGGAAAAGCAGCAGCCTTCTAATGAAAACTTGGCTAGTGTGTTTATTAATTTATTTCCTTCACATGTTTACTTTTATTTTTAGAATAACTGATACACTTGGAATCCTAATATATCATCCCTTAGGGAATTAAAGTCTGTAGCTTCCTGTCTTCAAGGCTCTGATTAAATTTAAACGGAGTTCATTGTCATGTCTTGTCTATGTGTCTGCGACCTGGAGTCCTGGCCCCTTAGACTCTCTCCCCATTACTGCTGCCCTGAAGGGCTCCTTCAGCATGTAGCAGGGAAGCGGGGCTTGGTAAAAACAGTCCAGAGCCACTAGTGGGGTCAGGTCCATGGAGGGAGTCGGATGTATGCCAGCCACCCTAGCCTCTCCATGGCAACCCCACTGTGGAGAAGTGGATGGGTCCCCCAGCCCACTCTTCACCCCTAGTGCCTCCTGTCTGATTTCATATTTAATGCTGGGGAGTGCATCCGTTTCCTAGGATCGCGATAACAAAGTACCAAATACTAGTGGCTTCAACAATAAAATGTTTTATTGTAACAGAGGCTAGAGCCTGAGATCAAGGTTCTGCTGGGTTGGTTCCTCCTGAGGCCTGAGAAGGAATCGGTTCCGTGTTTCTTCCCCTCGTTTCTGGTGCTTTGCTGCCAGTCACTGGCCTTCCTGGGCTTGGAGAATCATCACTCCAACCTCTGCCTTCTTCCTCACATAGCCTTCTCCCTCTGCGCATGTCTCTGTGTCCGGATTTCCCCGTTTTATAAAGACACCACTCATAACTGGATTGGGACCAACCCTCCCTAATGACCTTAACTTAACTAATTACACCTACAATGACCTTATTTCCATATTGGGCCTCATTCTAAGGTACTGGGACTTCAACCTATGATTTTCGGGGGACTCATTTAACCCATAACAGGGAAGAAGTCACTTGTAGATGCTAGAGACAAAATAGAAGTTGAAACCCTGAGAAGAGTGACTAGGGTTGAGGTTCGCCGCAGTTCTGAATTATTCCAGGAGAAAAATACCAATATCTGGGAGTGAGAAACAATTAAGAAGCTCCCCAGAGCTCCTGCACAGTCCAGGGGCATTGGGAGAGCCTTCCAGGACTGAGCACTGTCTCACCGCGCAGCCACAGGGCTGTCTCTGGAGTTGAAATGCCCTGGCCTCCCTTGCCCAGCCCACCTTCCCCTGAGAAGGCACGACAGCCACCATTCCTGCACCCAGAACAAACTCATGAAGGGGCTGAGTGCTGCTCTTCCGAGAGCTGATATGGCAATTCCTCCACCCCACGTGGTTGTCAGCTGGGAGGAGGCATTGCCAACAACCTGCTTCGTGTTTATTTTGGCCAGCTCTGTAACACATCTCTTACTTCTAGCTATTTGTCTTAAAGGAATGGATAGGCTCTTCCACAAGCCACAAAAAAATTCGTCTCTGGTCATTACGTATTTATTTTTAGCCCTTTTGAAGTGAACTCTCTTCTCCATCAGATGCCCCTAACTAGTCGGAAACTGGGTCCCTGCCTGCACTCTGTGAATTCTTTCCGGAGCGCTCCTTTTGGTTGCTTCCAAGCAGAGCTGAGGGAGGCGCCTGGGCAGTAAGACAAAGAGACCTGGGTGGGCTCCAAGCCCTCTGGCAGCGCTCTGCCAGCCTCCCCTGCTTTCTGAGCTATCACAAACTCTTCCAAAATCATCCCAGCCTGCTGTCATAACACAGACCCAGCTCGCTACTCACTCAAAAGTACAGCATCTAGACATGCTTCGTGCAGCCCAGAGAATCCGTAGCAGCCAGGAGAACCACATGGGATATTCCTACATCTCACTCCTGACTTTGGGCCAGAACGTGCCTATATTAATATTTCAATTACTACATGCAGTTATCCTACTGCACATCTATAGCTATGCCCAGGGCAGAGAGTGTTTGACCTACAAACCTAGTTCATGGGTTCCCATTCACATTTCTAAGGCAGACTCTCTTAATGTTGAATTTGAGAGCATTCAAACTAAAAATTCAAATAGGGAACAGGGCCAAAGTTTATCTTTCAGCTCGTACCTAAGACTTTAGTAATACAAATTGATAATGCCAACAAGATGTAAACTGTTTGTATTCATTTCTTAAGATTTTCGAAACAAAGTACCATATACTGGGTGACTTAAAACAACAGAAATTTAGTCTCTCACAGATCTAGAGACTGAAAGTCCAAAATCAAGGTGATGGTAGGGCCATGCTCCCTCTAACAACTGGAGTGGGGAAGCCTTCCTTGCCTCCCTCGCTTCTGGTGGTGGCTGTAGAGCCTCAGTGTTCCTTGGCTGGAAGCTGCACTGCTCCAATCTCTGCCTTTGCTGTCACATGGCATTCCCCACTCTCTGTCTCTGGGTCCAAATTTCCCTCTTCTTATAAGGACACCAGTTATATTGAATTAGGGCACACCCTAATGGCCTATCTTAACTCAATTACATTTACAAAGATCCTATTTCCAAATAAGATTATATTTACAGGTACTAGGGATTAAGACTTAATACATCCATTGGGTGGACAAAATTCAACCCATAACACTATTTGGCAGTAAGAAGATGATCAAGTACTTCCAAAAACACACATTTAAATACTGACAATAGGCATGCAAACTAAAAACAACTGGGCTCAGATGACCCCAATGGCTTCCTGTTATCTACGTAATATAGACATAGCAGTGTCTATGCACCTCATCATTCTCATCTTCTAGGTCTAGCTGGTGTGAAATCTTACCATTTTTATGAGCACCTATTAGGCTTTTCTACCTCTGAGACCCATTCCTTGGAAGGTGTTTTTTTGTTTGTTTGTTTGTGTGTTTTTGTTTTTTTCACGCAACAACATCTTTTGAGATCTCATTCAAATAATATTTCTCAGCTCACACCTGTAATCCTAGCACTTTGGAAGGTTGAGGCAGGTGG
Organism: Nomascus leucogenys; assembly: GCF_006542625.1. Taxonomy (NCBI): domain Eukaryota; kingdom Metazoa; phylum Chordata; class Mammalia; order Primates; family Hylobatidae; genus Nomascus; species Nomascus leucogenys. Next base: position 24,606,108 of record NC_044384.1, on the reverse strand, counting down.
ATTGCCTGAGTTCAGGAGTTCAAGACCGGCCTGGCCAAAATGGTGAAACCCTGTCTCTACTTAAAATAGAAAAATAAACAAATAAATAAGTTAGCCAGGCATGGTGGTGCACATCTATAGTCCCAACTACTCAGGAGGCTGAGGCACAAGAATCCCTTGAACCCAGGAGGTGGAGGTTGCAGTGAGCCAAGATCACAACACTGCACTCTAGCCTGAGTGACACAGCAAGACTCTGTCTCAAAAAAAAAAAAAAAAAAAAAGAAAGAAAGAAAGAAAAGAAATAGTATTTCAGCTTAAGCAGTTAGAGTGTCCTTACGTATGCTGAACCTCAGTTATCCAGGTATTACTCTAGAGCACAACCCAAAATAAGAGGGGGAAAAGACCATTTAGTAAAAACCACTCTAAGTATAAAAAACCCCTCTGTTTCTATGAGCTGTCCTAATAAGTTTGGGCAATTGGTTTTCTATATCTCAACAAAATAAAAGAATCAAATTTAAAAAGGCCATGGTGATGTTGGAACAAATGGATATCCATATGCAAAAAAAATGAACTTCAACTTTACATCTTATACAGAAATTAACTCAAAATAGATCATAGATCTAAATGTAAAACATGAAATTATAAACATTTTAGAAGAAAACATAAAAGAAAATTTTTGTGGTATTGGCTTAAGCAAAAAGTTCTTAGATACAACACCAAAATCACCATCTATAAAAGAGGAAATTGAGAAATTGGACTTCCACAAAATTAAAACCATTTGCTCTGCAAAGGATAATGTATAGAGAACGAGAAGAGAGGTTTTAGACTGACAGAAAATATTTGCAAATCATACATCCAACAATGGACTTCTATCCAGAATATATAAAGAACACTTAAAACTCAACAATAAATAAACAAGCCACTCTATTTTTTTAAAGGGGCAAATAATTTGAAGAGACACTTCACCAAAGAAGATACATGGTTGGCAAATAAGCACTTGAAAAGATACTCAACATCATTAGTCATTGGGGGAAATGAAAATTCAAACCACAATGAAACATCCCATCACACCCATCAGAATGGCTAAAATTTTGAAGTACTCCCAACACCAAGTGATGCTGAAGATGATCTCTCATATATTGCTGGTGAAAATGTAAAATGGGGGCCAGGCATGGTGGCTCATGCCTGTAATCCCGGCACTTTGGAAGGCCAAGGTGGGTGGATCACTTGAGGTCAGGAGTTGGAGATCAGCCTGGCCAACATGTTAAAACCCTGTCTCTACTAAAAATACAAAAATTAGCTGGGCATGGTGGTGCATGCCTGTAGTCCTAGCTACTGGGGAGGCTGAGGTGGGAGAATCACTTGAACCTGGGAGGCAGATGTTGCAGTGAGCCGAGATCATGCCACTGTGCTCCAGCCTGGACAACAGAGCGAGAATCTGTCTCAAAAAAACAAAAAAAGAAAAAAAGAAAAAATAAAATGTAAAATGGTATATAGGCTCTAGAAAACAACAATTCCTTAAAAAGTTAAAGCATGCATACATTCACCATGTGACCCAGCAAGCATACTCCTGGGTATTATTCTACAGAAATGCAAAACTTCACGTAAAAACCTACACAAATAACAACTCTATGTATAATTACCCAAACTGGAAATAACCCAGATGTCCTTCAGTGGAGAATGATAAGCAAAGTGTTGTATATCCCTGTAATGGAATACTACTCAGTAGTAAAAAGGAATGACTTCTTTATATATACAACGATGTGTATAAATCTCCAAAGGCATCATGCTAAGTGACCGGAGTCAGTCTCAAAAAGTTACATACCGTGTGATTCCATTGATATGACATCCTCTAAAAGACAAAATTGTAGTGACCGAGAACAGATCTGAGAGTGCCAGAGTTTAGGGGGAGGGGGAGGGGGAGGGTGTGACTTCAAAGGGATGGTACAAGGGATATTTTTGGCAGTGATGGAACTGCTCAGAGTCCTGACAGTGGCAGTGGTTGCCCAACTCTACACACATCTTAAAATTTATAGGCTTGTATACCCCCCAAAAGTCAATTTTGTGTATGCTATTTTAACAAATTTTAGGAAACTGCACTGAGCAGTTAGAGATATGACTTTCCTGGTGGTTGTTGATAGCTGATAGGCTAAATGAGAAAGAGGATATTACAGCCATCCTGGACTGCAAAGTGAAAAATTAAGCAGCCCAACACATCTCCACAATCCTGTGGTCATCCTTGCATTCCAGCACAGTGAAGACATGCTGCATGCTAATTCAGTAATAATGGTAGCTACATTGTTTCAGCATAGAATTTTTATTTTCTGAAAAATAAATGTATGTATGTGTGTATGTGCATGTTTCAGGATTTCATTGATTCACTTATGTGCCTTTAGAGCCACAATTTCCATAGGACAATTTGTGACAATAGATCCTTAGGCCAAGATGTCAAGGTACTAACTCGGTGTGATTTATACCACCAATCTGGGAGAAAGGAAGCCATAAGCCAAAGAAAGCTCTAGGTCAGAGGCAGGAGACTCTGGTCACCTGAACTGATTGCATGGACTCAGGAGCGAAGCACACAAAAGGCTGTGAGAAAAGTGTCCCAAATGGGAGCACATGAAACCAGAGCATGTGCAGCCATGGCCAGAGTCAGTCCTGGAGCAACACTGTCCTCCTTCCCTGAGCCACCTGGTTTGCTCTCACCAGACTGACAATGGGATTTTTTTTTTTTTTTTTTAAATAAATGGCAGTCTCCTGCCAGACTGGCCTGAAGGAACACAGTGAATGATTTTTTAGCCAATTTCTATGCCAAATGACTAATATTAATATTTTTAACTCATAATAGGATACACTTCATTTCTTGACAAAACTACTTGTAAGGAATAGCTCAGTTACTGAGAAAGCCAGATAATTGATATGTTTCTGTCTCTGCCTTGTCATTTCTATAATGGCAGGATAATGAAGTATTATTTAGCTTAACACAATCACTTGAGCTTCTCTATGGTCTTGGAAGGAATAGACACAAGCTAGGAACCTTTTTAAAGTATAATCAGTTTCTTATACAAGATTATATAAATAAAAAGTGGAATTAATTTAAATGACAAGTGACCCATTATTTATCTTCATTATGTCCTAGGACTGGTGGTTCCATGGAAATAAGTCAACCAAGAACATTTCGTTATTATAGAGACTGAGAGAATTTAGAGTAGATCTATATAAAATAACCTTTTAAATAAGATTAGGGTTAAAGTGCATTATGAAGTTTTATATATTTCATGAGACAGTAAAACTCTGTTAAGTGGGAGAAAAAAATAAAAGCAAATAACATTTAATGGGACAAGAATAGTAAGTCAGAGTGGACTTTTCATTGACTCAAATGAGGTTCTGTTTCAACTCCACCATCTGGCATTTTGCATTTGTCTCTCTGCAACATACTTTCTAAAGGAGTGGACTGATTTTTAACCAAATTCAATACCCTCCCTAAGGAAGAGTAATGAGATACAATTCCAATCCCTTTTGCAGCTCAGTTCTTTTCTTGCAACAGCTGATAAAATCCTGTAAAACAATCTTATAAAGAAATTGTACCAATTTGTTTTGCAAATAACTGCTTAATATTAATATTAACAATATTAATATGTGTGTGAAATATTATGTGTATGACTGTGGCTTATTTGCAAATTAGGTTTACTACTGTATCTGTGAACTGGGAATCTCACTTGTAATAGGTACATTCTGTATTTTAACAGCCCTTTCCACATGATTAGGGACAAATCTGTTGAAACAAACAAAGAAATAACAACTTTAAAACTTGCCAGAAAATTGGAGGAATGTAGATTTCAGCTATGGGACAAGATTCCCAAAGGGTTAGTGATTTTTCCATAACTAGATGATTCTTTATAACTAATGGTTGGGAGAACTAGTGAAAATTAAAGCAGAAAAAGTGAGTTGTACCTATTGGAAAATCAGAGTTTCAAGAAGACAAATAAATGAATGAAAGTACTGGTGATTAATCTATACCAACAACAATGAAGCGATTAATTGATAATGAAACATTTCAGGCTCTTTAACCAAGTTATCAAATAAAATCCTTCTCCAAGAGGTCCATTAGTTAGGATGGAGCCTTCGTGTGGTCCAGTGGGATTGTCGAGTGGGAGTATAAATTGTGTTCTCTATAGAGATAGAAATAGTTACGCTTTTCAGGTCCAGGGTCATAGCAAAGGAAAGAAATAGTCATCAAACATGTCTTCAAAATGAATGTAAATTCCAGGAAGTGTAAACTACAAATTGTGAGGCATGAAATCGCAAAGGGAAAATTACTGCAAGGGAAGAAAGGTGTTGCTTGTTCGAGACTATAAACTGCGGTGCAGTCATGTTAATTAGGGGTTTCCACTAAATTTTCTGTGTTGTTTTGAAAATGTGTGAATGTGGCATGGTATACCAGTTTGATCTTTTAAACTGAATCCTAGAATTAGAATAGTAAACCCAGTGAACATAATGCATCTGAATTTAATAAAACACCCAAAAGTAAAGTGTTTTCCTAAGATGTGATTTGAAGAATTGGATTGAATTGGGTGGGATGGAGGCCAGTCACAGAAGGCAACTTTGGCCAGCGGTCCACATGCAGTGGGGAATGTAACCACCCACTGTGAGGAAGTGGGGAACAGCAGAATAGGGGGAAGGCCTGTTTACACCCAAATATTCATGAGTGGTTTTGAAAGGTTCCAAAAGTATACATATGTAAAATAATTACCCATAGAATGCAAAATGGGAACAGAAAGCTGTTAGTTCCTTAGGGATGGCAACAAATTTACACATTCCTTCTGGACAGGGCTATGGAAAAGATGCAAATTCTATATTTTAACTTAATCTATCCTTAGCCACATCACCCCAGTTCTGTATTCTTTGAGTGCTTCCAACAGCCTATCTTATTATTTATACTTCGAAACATGCCAGTTTACATTTAATATTATTATCTCATACATATTGAGTGCTTACACATACAGGGCATTTTAAACTTATTTAATACTTACTATAGCACTATGAACTAGGGATTATTATACTTAAATGGTTGAGGAACAGGGGCTTCAATACATGAACTGTCCACGATCACACAACAGGTACTACTGAAACCCCAGCAGTAAGCCTCCAGAGGCAAGACCTTTACCCAAAACTTCCCCTCATTTTATTAGCTCATTATTCCATGTATCTAATGTGGTTTTTTTTTTTTAACATTTAGATAGTAGTAAAATTTTATCTATCTTGTCCCTGTCCTCCTTCATGTAGGACAAACCACAGATATTTCAAAAGAACCCAGCATTGACAAGGAGCCCTCAGGCAGAATGTATTCTCTTATTAAATGAATGTGAGGGGTCTGCCTGCTCTTGAAACCACAGTTCTGGGGTAAGGGGGAGGAAGCAGGCTTGAAGAAGCATCTAATGCTTTCTTAAGCACTGTTGGACTCATTTGTGAAGGGCAAATACCTTCCAGGGATATTGGAAATCCTGTGGGCATGAAGGGCCGAAAGAGCCAAAGAGGGGATGTGGGCTTAAAAGAGCCTTTGGAATAAAGCTCTTCTCTTCAATAAAACCAACATGACATAAATTGGTTCTTTGGATCAAACTTCAAAATGGAGCATTCAGCAATGTCTCTGATCTTTGTAACATGTTTGAGTTTTCAGCTGTCGCTCCGTGTTCAGCTGCTGAGGTCTCCAAATGTGATTGGGTTTTTGCCAGAAAATAATTGTGCAGGTCAATTCATAGCTTCTTTCCAAGTGAGCTCTGTGTTCACAGGAGAGGCATGTTGCTTCTAAATAAAGTCTCCATCTTATTAAATTCTTTAGCCTATGGTTGTTGGTTTTGGGGAGGGGTCTTTTTCCTAAGGAAAAAAAAAAACCTCAAGATGTCTACTTCCTAGAAAAAAAATCTTTGCTCCTGACTATCCAGGATTCTGTGCCCATGTTGTCTAGTAGAGACCATGAGGGGAGTTGAAAACCCCCAGATGAGGCTGTTATCTATAATCGCATTGAGTACCTTATTGGCTTTGAATTCCTTTTGGAACCAGCTCTAGTCAACTTTCCGAGGATACGCTTGCCTATATTCCTGAAGTTAAAGAACATGTTATTTTACCTAATTTAAGGAAGAATCCCATAAAAGCCAATATGGCAATATGCTCTCCAAATGGTTTATTGACCTCAGCAACTTTGAGATTAGCTACATGTTCCAAGAGCCAGTAAAGTACTGAGTAGAGAATATTAAAGTAAACTGATTAGAGAGACAGTGAAATTTTCCTCCACACCCCAAATTATTTCTTTTACAAGTCAACTCCAGAATGTATGAACAGAGATTTCTTTCCTCAAAAAAAAGAGTTTTCTAAGTGCAGCTCCCCCCAGGAGGGATTAAAAGGCTTTTAATTGTTATTAATAATAACTTAATGTGAACGAATTGTGGGCAATGGAGAAAGTTCGTGTAGGAAAGAAAAACAGATAAAATCCTAATGCATTTCCCCAGCAGTTATGGCAGAGTAGATTATAGGTCTCTTGGAAGATGTGTTTAAGTGGTGTTTAAGATGAGAGATGGTAAAAGGTACCACTAAAGGAAAAGCACCAGTAAAATAGGCAATTTGCCTATTGCACAATTTTAGGTCACTCTTCAAACAAGACCATTGGTGTCATTCACTTAACTACCAGGAAGCCTGTATAAGTCTACAATTTCACTGATGACGACAGCAGAATTTGAAAGTTACCAAAGAAGTTAGGCTGTATTTGCTGGTTAATTTGCAAATACTTGAGTGCCCTGCAACACCACAAATTCTAAAGGTGAGTCACAGAGGCTCCGAAGTCAAATCTTGAATAGCCTTGCAATTGCCCATGCAGTGCCAGGCTGGAGTTTCTCCACTAATCGAGGGAGTTGAATGGGAACAGAGCACACTTATGTTTGGCCAAGGTATAATCATGTATATTTTATGATCTTATCCACCTCATAGAAAACCTTCCTGAATTTATAAAGGACAGACAGAAGAATTACTGGTAATATCTTCCCTTCCTCATAAATCCATGGATAATCTCCAATTCTATTTTCTTTGGGATGGAGTTCCTGGGTCAAGGGTAATGAATGCAATTAAGGAAATATTCCAAGTTCTGAAGCATCCGGAAGAAAAAAAAAAAGAGCTGAAGAGTCATTTGTTGATTATGTATTTTCTATTTCAATCTTTCTCACATATCCGCCTCTTAGCTCACTCCCTGCCGCTTTAGTGTGGTTATCAAAAGGAGAGTTTGCAGGATTCAAGCCCAGCCAAAGCAAACAGACCAAAAATTTGGGAAATGATTTATCTTAATCCAAGGGTGGTAATCCAATTTATTTGACTCAAGTGCTTTAAATTTCATCAGCTAAACCAGCAGCATTAGAGTTTGTCAAAATGATATTTGGTGAAAGCAGTCCCTGCAGTGTTGGCCACTTGTGAACAGAATGATTTTCATCTTTGAAATACACATGTTGTTCTACCTTTTCATGCTTGTGGCTAGCAAGCAAGGCTGGTGATAAAGAGGTTGAAGCCAACTGGGAGAGTTGTCTTTCACTGTAATGTTCTGCATCCCCAGCCCCAACCAGTCACCTCATAAATGTAGTCACTAATGAAAAGGGAGTGAGGGATGGTGGGTGAATTGATGCATGTCTATCTTCAGAAGTAGAAAACTCCCAGGCCAGGGTGCAATGCACTTTCCACAAAGATAGTATAATATTTAAATGGAAGGGGAGATTGCTTGGTCCTTGTCCCTGATATTAAGCAATACGGAATCTATTAAATATCTTACTTCTCATCCACAATACAGAAAAAAAATTGAGATTGTGTCCCAGATCTTACAGATTGTTCATCTGTTTGTACTTATGGAAAACTACTTTCATGGCTTTGAAAAGTAACAACATAAATAAAGTAGCATCAAATAGGGCAAAATAGCTCTAATTTAGGAATCCATTGACCTGAGTTCTAATACAGCTCTGCCTCTAATTATAGATAGCTTCCATGATTAAGCCCCCTTACCTCTCAGAGTCCAGGTATCAAATAAAGAGATTCCTGAAGTCCTCATAATGACACTTCTAGCATTAATTAAAGCAAGTTCTTTATGTTCAATGCATACCACTAGATTTCTATTACTATCATGTTTAAGAAGTCAAATTAATTTCTATGGTAGTCAAAAATACAGAATTAAGCATTCCCTAGCCCACGATGGCATGGCCAATGGTGCCAGAGCAGTGGCGAATTAATTTGGCTTTATTATTTACCCCCATTCTTCTACACCTTGGCCCATTGGCCAAACCGGTCCACTTCCTGTTTTACTCAATAAAGTTTTATTGGAACACAGCCATGCTCATTCTTTATGGATTGTCTATGGCTGCATTCCCATAACAACAGCAGAGTTAAGTAGTTGCGACAGAGACTGTATGGCCGCAAAGCCAAAAATATTTACCATCTGGTTCTTTGCAGAAAATGTTGGCTGGCCCTGTTCTACACTTTTAAATCTATGTTCACTATCTTTCCATTGGAATATATGCTGCTCCTCTTATTTTTACTTAGACTTTTGGTTTGTCATCTAACCAAAATATTTGACCTCACCAATGTTTTAAACTCGTTCTAGCATTTTTATCCTAGTTCTCCTTGTCTTCATGTTCATTCTAGGGTCATCCTTTATTTGTTCATACAATCTTTTTTCAGCCGAGACTCATTTGTTAATTTAATATCGAGCAATGTTTCTCTCTTTTAAACCTTTAAAACCTTCTTGGAAAGTTGGTCCTGATGAAGGATTTTAATGACAATGACTGCTAGTTTAATGCATCCTTAATCTGTGCTGCATTAGTTCCTAGGGCATTTGTGATGATAGATTGAAAATTGTTCAGGGTCAGAGACTAGGTCCTTTGTTTGTTACATTACAATACAGAACAGCCTAGAGTCCACAGTATTCACAATGATCTGTAAATTATTTTTGCTTTCTATTGTGAACAATTCTCCATGAGTTCTGTTACTGGTCCCCAAACTTGGCCTATCCAAAAACATTTCCGGTTTTAAGCAAACACAGTCTTAACACACGTTTGAATGTGTTGCCTCGAAAATTTGGTAGACTTCTTTTACAGAGCTTTATAGAATAATCATTGTACACAAGTCTCTGAAAGCGTCTTGTTCTTAGTTGACAAATGAGGAAACCTTAAAACTTTTGGTCTTTACTAGGACATTTGGTAACCTCTAGTTTATCAGATGTAATTTGATCATAAAGCATGACTCATAGCAGCTTTCAATTTGATAAAAGAAGATAACCAAGATTGACTTAAAACATTGCAGAAGAATGCAAATGTAGTTGGAAACATAATCTATCATTGCATCATTCATCACTGTTGTTAGTCTGACTGTCTTGATGCCAAAGATACACATAGTAGTCCCCCCTTATCTGCAGGGGATAGGTTCCAAGACCCCCTAGTAAATGCCTGAAACTAAAGATAGTACCAAATCTTATATATACTATGTTTTTTTCGATCTGATAACTGAGACAGCTACTAAGTGGCTAATGAGCAGATAGCATACACAGCATGGATCTGCTAAACAAAGGGATGATTCACCTCCCAGGCAGAATGGGGTGGGACAGCTCGGGATTTCATCATGCACAATTTAAAACCTATGAATTGCTTATTTCTGTAAATTTCTATTTAATATATTCAGATCCTGTTTGACTGTGGGTAATTGAAACTGTGGAAAGCAAAATCACAGATAAGGGGAGACTACTTGAAAACAAACAACGTGCTTTTTCTCCAGCATGTTTGAATTTGGTCCTTATGAAATTAGCTTTGGAGCTGTAGACACACTTGAAGTTTTACAAATATTCATGAAAATAGATAGACACATAGAAATACCACTGACTGTACAGCTGGAGTTGTATTTCAATCATGGAGATGCTCTTCACAGGTACCTACTTTTTCTCACTTAGTGACAGAAAGGCATGCTTGTTGATGGCAGGAGGTATTAATTATCTTTGGGAGCAGCATTGATGTATAGGAGGATTGATTCTGTTACTTTGGCCACTGTGACCCAAGGAGCTCAACAGATGATGTGACCAGACTGACTCCAGGGTTTAATAATCAAAGAAAAGATATATTTGATATCTGATATTTTGGGCATTCTCTCACAAAAACAAAAGTTATTTTTCTTTTTTTGTTTTGTTGTTTGTTTTTGTTTTTGTTTTTGTTTTTGAGACAGAGTCTAGCTCTGTCACCCAGGCTGAAGAACAGTGGCATGATCTCGGCTCACTACAACTTCTCCACCTCCTGGGCTCAAGCAATTCTCTTGCCTCAGCCTCCTAAGTAGCTGGGACTACAGGTGTGTGCCACCATACTCAGCTAATTTTTGTATTTTTAGTAGAGATGGGGTTTCACCATGTTTGCCAGTCTGGTCTCAAACTCCTGAGCTCAAATGATCTGCCCACCTTGGCCTTCCAAAGTGCTGAGATTACAGGCATGAGCCACCATGCCCAACCACAAAAGTTCTTAAAAGTAGTAGTGTAATAGTCACTCCACAGTAGACATAACAAAATTCATTACAAACATCTGAGTGGGGAAAAAGGAGTAAGTAGAGATTAAAAAAAAGAATAGGGACTGCTGATGCTGTAGAAATATCACAGAGTCTATTACTTGTGAGATATTTTTGCTGTATCTTATCCAACAGAGCATTTACTGTATAAGTTTGAGAGATAAGAAATTTGAGAAGATATTCAATCCCAGTGCCAATCTCTCCTCTATGGGGACAAAGTGGAGAGTGGGGTAACTCATCTTTATGTGAGCATCCAGAGGCAGCATTGGATATTTGTTTATTAGAAAGTTGTTAGATTTTTCCTTCTCCTTGGTCCAAGTTCTACCATTTATAACTCTACACAGACACACACACACACACACACATGAACCCTCCCAGTGTTTATGAGTTGGAGGTTTTAGTGAACCTCTGACTATGCAGAGGATGGTCATTCATGATGCATTGTTTCCACTTCTACTCTGAGCCAGGGACTGTGCTAGGTGCTGAGGATATGAAGAACAATATAGCATAATGCTGATTTCCAAGAGTTCAACACTAGATGCAGAGAAAGCGAACACCTAACTGCAATCAATGGAAGTGCACGCAAAGTGCTGTGGGTGTATAGAAAGTAGAAAAGATTTCCTGGAAGATGTCTCAGATAAGCTGGACCTTGAAAGGTAATTAGGAATGTACTCACTGGAGAATGCAGTGAAAAGCATTTCTGGACATAAGGAACACTATGTGCAAGGGCATGGAGACCTAGGAGATGACAGCACAAGGTGGAAGGTCAGCAGATGGCTTGAGGTGAGGTATGTGATTAGGAAGACTAAAAGCTAGGACCAACCTCAAGTAAACCGGAATGAATCAGAAAAATAAAAGTCTTTGTGCTTCTCCAAAGAAGTTTTAATTTTGTCCACCAGACAATAGAGGTCCTTAAGCAGGGATTTACCTTGAACAACTTTACATTTTAGAAAACATTTTTAGGATAAGTAAAGAACATAACTAGAATGTAGAAAACCTAGAGAATGTGTCCAATGAGAAGACAGACTGGTACAGATGAAGATTGATAGACTAGTTTGGTGGTGGGCACCAAGAGCTAGTAAGGAAAGAAGGGAAAAGATTCAAGAGATATTTAGGTAATAGGATCAACTGCAGCTGGGGAAGCACTGGATGCTGGGTGGTAAGGCAGACAGTGAAGCTGAGGATGACCATAGTTTTTATCTGGGGTTACTAAGTCATAGTATAATAAAAATGGGCAATAGAAGAAAGAGGAATGAGGAATACATTAATTGGTTTGAGGTGTTTTGAGTGAGTTGCCACTTAAGAATGTCCAGTTACAGCTGTCTAGAGTGAATTGGAAATATGTGTCTATAATCAGCAGAGAAAAGGGTGAATATATTTATTTGAGAATTGACATTGTTTAGTGGTAGTTGAAGTCATCAGAGAAAGTAAGATCCTCAAGGAGCATGTGTAGAGAAAGAATGAGAACAAGGACTGAAAATTACAAATAAATCCCTGAGGACTATGAGATATTGAGGAAGTGAAAAAAAAAGGAACAAAAAACAGAAAAAGAGAAGAGAAACATAGGGAACTTTGAAGTAACATCTACTGAAGTTAGAGAGGAGAATTTTAGGATAATGTCATCCATTGTCAAGCTGTAAATGATTATATAGTTCAAATGGGACCAACACTGTAAGAAGAAAATTAAGAAGCCATTGGTTTCCACCACAAAAATTCAGAGCAGATGATAGTGGTGTTGGAATAGGATGGGGATTTGGCAGGTGGGGGGCAAGAGCCAGATTGCAGTGAATTGAAGAGAGCAGGAAATGTGGGGAAATAGAGACAGGGTCTGAATGCTCTTACATGATTTCCAGGAAACGTGTTTTGAGCCATGAATTCAAACACCAAACACACTACCACAAAAGGATAAAACAACAGGAATCAAGTGAAAAGAAAAAGGTCACACAGCAGTTGAGGGCTAGAGGGTAAGCTCTGTGCATCTACAGGTCATGATTTATGTGGCCTTTGCAGGGTAAGCCTCATGGGTGTGCAACCTGTGCAGTCACACAGGACCATGTGTTTAGAAGGGCTCCATGCTTGGTTTAATGTTCTGCTGTCAGTCACCATGTTGAAATTCTTAATGATTTTTGAACAAGACATTCCCATTTTTATCGTGCATGGGGGCCTGCAAATTATGTAGCCAGTCCTGGGCCTCTGAATCTCCTGCTTGGTCCAAAGCAAAACTGATTCGTATATAACTTAGGTGATCTACTGATCCATGGATATGAATATGTTCAAAAATTGAGCTCATTGTCTCTTTTTTTTTTGTTAAGCTAAGAGTACCCAGACCCAATTTTTCCATTAATTTTAACAATGACATAATAATTCATAACATGTCTTGACCAATTACTACATGCAAGACATTGTTCTATGTACTTTATTCCTGTTAATTTGTGTAATCATTGCAACAATGCCATGAGTAGATATTATTGTCTCTATAATAGTGGTAGTGGTTTTTATTGTCATAAAACAACTACTCATTTAAAGATGAGCAAATGGAGGCAGAGCATAGTTAAACAACTTATGCAATTCAGAAGGGGTCAATCTGGAGTTCAGACCCACGCATCTAACTTCCAAGTCTGTGCACTTCACCAAACCCTTTCAGTCTTCTTTATTCCCAACTCTTCATTCATAGTCTTAGATATGTTTTTGTCACCTTTGTCCCTATTTACTTAACATAGTTCACCACCTGAAACCTGACCTGTGGAGAGCTGCTGCAATGCTGCAGGAAGAAGACATCCTTCTCCACATGAAGCATCAAAGACATCCTGTGTGTGGGCTTAGGGATCCATAACCTATTTAAATGTCAGGGGTCAGTGCATACATCTCTCCCACATGGGAAATAATAAGAGCATTGTGACATGGGCACAGAACAAACACGGTCCCATCCTATGGTCTTTTTCCTGTCCCCTTTCCCTTCCCACTACTCACATAGTTCAGTATCACCAGAACCTTTACTCCTCTTCCAGAAGGTTGGTTGAGGTTTGCATTTAGTCCATTCCTTATGCATCTGATTGAACATTTGGTCACTGTTCAGAGAGAGTTGTACAGTGACTTCTCTCTCCCAGCTCTCCCATTTCCTCAGATGGTTTAAGTAAGTGAGATCACCAGTAAGATTTGCAGCCCGAGTTCTGCTAAGAGGGTCTATCAGCGTGTCTTTGACACAAATCACTGCAGATATAAAAGAATAGAGATGGGAGAGTGGACTTTCAGCTTTTCTTATCACTGGAAGTTTTTGAGGAAATGAATCTTTGGCAAAACCCAAATATGCAAAACAATAGAGCAGTATTATAGTAAAATAAATTTATTCCTTCAAAGCTTTGTCACTATTTACTCCCTATGAAGTCAGCCAAAGTGGCAATGGGAGAATGTCTAGAAACATAAACATTGTTAGTGTTTCATTGAAGTTTGTAGACAGCAATGTAAGACTCATTTCAGCCTCAGCATTGACGTGATGCTAATAACGTATTTTTAAAAATTCTGGAGCAACAATTCAAATTTTAAAATGTGGACTTTAGACTATAACAAAAGATCTCAAGTCCATGCGGAGGAGAAAAATGACAACAGTTCCATACTTACAGCGCTCTTTCCGGGAAAGGTAAAAGAACCAAAATGTATTGGACTTGACAAAGTGCTAGGTAAACAAAGCCATGAGGATTAAGGTTTAGGCTCCAGTGATTAGTAGGGAAGTACAGGATAATAAGCACAGCGGGGTGTCCCTCAAGGTGCTTCAGACTCCGGCTGTGTTTATTATCCCATATCAGTATAGAAATCTACGCCTGACTACATTTATGGTGTCATTTAGAACTTTAAAATAGGCTCTTATTCTCAGAAAAAGGTTACTAAATTATTCACCCTGTAAGGTTTTCTTGATTAGCATAATTCCACCCATTATCTGCCTTATCAAGAATACCTTTCCACTGTAGGGCATGTGCTCCAGAGAGACATTCAGGGGTACAATTTCATGGCGTCATGTCAGTCCTGAGATACCCACCTTTTGCTGACTTGAAAATAAAATCCCCTTGTATAATTTGCAAAGTAAACTTCTCCAGGTTGACACTTTTCCTGTTGAGGAACAGAGTGAGGGATAATCTGTATATTCTTCCCCTGGTTTCCCACCAAATCGTTTACTTTTTTTATGAGCTTTGATGTTAACTTTTTACTTTTCAAAAGGAGAATGCATGAATATCAATGGGTAGAGCCTTCATGTGGAATTTGGGATTTTTTTTTTTATAAGTGCTAAGAAGGCTACGGAGAGAAGCAAGTGTGTGTTTAACTAGAAGTGGGGTGATCAGAGGGAGAAAGGAGGCCACAGGAGTCTCATCACTTAACACTAGTGGTGCCTCTTCCTGGGAGCTTTTGGGTACTCATGCTTTCATTTCTTTATGCTCATCCATGTCTCTTAAGCACGCCAAGAAGTTTCTGAGCCCACACTAGATGGCAGCATGGTATACTGGTCATGTGGGCAGAGCCAAGGCCCCAGCAGCCTGAGCCCACATGATGCTCATCCTTGCTTTCTTTCTCTCTCTGTCCCTCTGTCTGTCTCTCTGTCTCTCCCTCTCTCTCTCTCTCTCTCTCACACACACACACACACACACACACAGCTTCTAAAGGGTCCTAGCTTTTCCAATGTCATCTGCAACTCTATCTGGCAAAGTGGGTAAGAGTTGGAAAATCCCCCAGCAAATTGAAGCCGTCCCTTCCACTGCACTGTCGGTTTGTCCAAACACTGAGAAAGGACTTCAACTTTGTGCAGCCCTGTTCCTAATCGCATCATCTGGATATCTGTGGTTTCACAAGGTGAATGAGGTCGCAGTTGCTTTATGTTTACTTTGTGAACACCAAAAAGGTCCTTTCAGTTCAGTCCACGCAATCTGCACACTGTGAGTGTTTGAATCCAAACGCTCCTCTTTCAGAATTGAATATTTCATTTTAAAATGCCTTCTAGTTGCACCCAGGTTCAGCGTTCCTGTCTCAAAAGGAACGTGGAACGGGACCTCTACTCAGAAAGGGAGTGCCCATTGCAGTTTCAAGGGCTGAAGTAGGGGAATCTGACCATAGCATTTGAGAGCTGAATGGGAGCTTAGAGTACATCAAAGTCAGTCAATCTCATTTGACAGATAAGGAAAGTGAGACCCAGAAATCTTGACTTGCCTAAGGCCACACAACTCATTAGAAACAAAGCCAGAACTGGAAAACTTGTTTCCTTATACTCTGTCCAAGGCCCTTCCCATTGCCCCACGTGTGATTTATAGAAAGTCATAAATATAGAGTAGATGAAATCCCAGAGCCCTCAGAGCCCAGCTGGTTCACCTCCTGCCTACCCCACCCCCAACCAGCTCTGTGAACCTCCATCCAGCCACACTTGGACCCACCCATGTGTTCCATATCTCTGCTGCCAAAGTCCTCCTTCTCCGTGGCCAGGAAGGAGGAGGGATAAAGAGAAAGAGAGAATCGATATTCGTTGGGAAATTGGATTGCAGATACAGAAGTACTGAAATATTGCAGTCCTTCCCTTGGCATTTCCTCTTGACCAGAGAAGGAAATACCAGAAATCTCATAAGCGAACCCATTTGGTCAATTTTTTTATACTCCATATTCATACATTTCACATTTTTTTTCTCCAAACCTTTGAGTACTAATTCAAACCGTCCAGCCTCCAGGCCCCCTGGAGATTCACCTATCACTAAATATTGTTGATTTGCAAAACACACGGATTCTTTTTCTAGAACAGGCTCTGCTTTCATAGCTTTCTTCAGACGCTGAGCCTTTTCCCAATTAAGCGATGGCCCAGCTTCTCTCTGGTTAGGATTACAAACAAACACCACCACCCTTCTGCCTAGACTCCAGCCACCCCTCCCTTCACTTTGACACATGGTTCTTTTGATCTCAACCCCAGACCGTAGCAACAGGCTCCTAATTACTCACCAGCCATAAATCATGGCAGTAATGCGCTCCTTGCTAAGGAAAAGTAGTATTGTTGAGCCATCGGAGCCTGGAAAACTGGGTGTGTTTAGTGTTTCCAAAAGCAAAGCAGTCAGGGAAGAAGGCAGGAAGAGAAAAGATGCTTTAAATGTTTGTAGAAATAGTTGCTTTGATGTTGAACCCTCTCCCAGAGGAAGTCAAGAGTCTGCAAACTAAGTCTATATTTTTTCATATTTGGAGAGGTAATAAAATCCACAAGCCCTGCTAGAGGCAGGTGTAAGCCGGGCCTCCTAGGGTGAATACAAAGGAGATGTCCAAGTCCTCAGAGCAAGCAGCACAAACATGCTTCTTGCTGTCTATCTCTTAATTTTGTTAATTTAATTTTAGTCACTCACTTGCATGGAAAATCTTAATTCCTTCTTGTCCTTATGGAATAGTGGTTAATCTGGTTAGGTTTGGCATTTTCACTGAGAAACTCTCTGGGAATCCCAAATTATTATTATTTATTTTAAGAGACAAGGATCTCCCTAGGTCGTCGAGGCTCGTCTTGAACTCCTGGACTCAAGTGGCCCTCCCACTTCAGCCTCCCTAGTAGCTGGGACTGCAAGTGTGAGCCACTGCACTCCCAGATTATTTTTTAAATTTGACCTGGACCAGGATGTGCTACTGAGTCTATGCAAAAACCATTAATTCTAGTAAAACTGGTCAGTGTTGGTCTGACCTGGGGACAGGTCACATGAATTCATTATCATCTTGCTAATGAGGTTTCTGGGTTTAATTGAACTGGAAATCATTCTTTTTAAATTTCAGGATGAGAAATACTGTATAAAGGCTAAGAATAACATATGGACCTCCTTCCATTGGTCAGTTCTCAGAAACAAATACAAAATATTATGGATTTTTTAAAAATTTAATTGTGTTACATTAGCCATTCTACTTGGCTGTAACATATAGACAACACTGTGCTGGATAAAATTGTGAGATTTGTCTTTATTCAACAAATATTTATTGAAGATCTACTTTGGGCTAAATCCTGGGGTTATGACAGCTAAGAATTCAATAGCTGACCAGATTAATGCTATTTTTGCTTATATGGTACTTACAGTCTAGAACAGGGTTGGCAAACATTTTCTGTAAAGGGGAAGATAGTAAATATTTTAGGCTTTTCAGGTCATACAGTCTTTATCACAACTTCTCAACTTTGCCTTTATAATAGGAAAGCAGCCATGGGTAATACAGAAAGAATTAGGCATAGCTGTGATGCAATAATACTTTATTTAAAAACACAAGTGGGCCAGATTTGGCCCATGGGCTATTCTTTGCCAACCCTTGCTCTATAAGGAGACAACTTTAAGTTTAGAGAAGAGGAATCACAGAAGGCTATGAAGGGCAACGTGCCTAAATTTGTGAGTTCTTGGAAGGCCTTCTAGGTCTAGTGATCACTAAGTTAAGACCTCCTGTGTTGGTAAAAGTCAATCCAGGGAAGTGGACTGGGGAAGAATATTTTAAGGATTAGGAATGGCATGTGTCACAATTTGAAGATAAATCACAGTTGGGGAATGGAAAGAAGTTCTGGATCACTGGCTTGGGGGTGGCAAAGGTAAGGTGAGGCTCGAGTCTGAAGCCAATTAAAAGGTTTGAGCTAAATAATCGGAGATCAGACACGTACTTCAAAGAGATCACTTTGGCGCTTAGTAGCAAATCTGTTCAGGATCTTTCTAGGAACCTCATTCCCTCCATATCCAAACGGCAGCAGAAAATGCTTTACTGCTCTTTCCTTTTACTCCTCCCTCCCTGGGAGCAAAGGTGCTCCCAGAGGCAGCTAAACACAGTTCATGGGAATCTCTTCCCTCAAATATCTGTATTTTCATAGAAATTGAAGCCTTGGTTTAGTGGGTGAAGGTCTGATGGTGGTATTTTAGGCAGCAGTCCTTGAAAGATAAAGAATTTCGTTGAGGGAGGAGATGAGAGAATTAGAGCATCAGCCCCCAAGAAATCATACCACCCAGTCATTTTTTCACCAAAGCATAAGAATCTGCATATGAGTTCCTTTTAGGTTAAGTTTTCTGATCAAATTATTCAGTTGGACAATTAGCAATAAAGAGATTTTACTTTAATGGTGGGACCAAGGTTAATATCACCAGTAATAGGGCAGACCGATACTGTGAGCTCCATGATAGGATGCACTGAGAAGCATACAACATCATTCCTATGATATTCTTACCAAAGATGCATGACCTCATTCTAATTATGAGAAAATATCAGACAAACCCGGATTGAGGAACATTCTACAAATTAATCAGCACGTCTCCAGAGTGTCAAGGTCATGAAAGACAGAGAAAGGCCGAGGAACTGTCACTGATTAGAGAAGATCAAGGAGAACTAACAATTAAAAGCAATGTGGTATCCTGGACTGGATCGTGGGATAGAAAAAAAAAAAGACATTAGTGTAAAAACTGGTGAAATCTAAGTCAAGCGTGGTGGCTGTCCCCGTAGTCCCAGCTACTCAAAAGGCTGACGTAGGAGGATGGCTTGAGGCCAGGAGTTTGAGACCAGCCTGGGCAACATAGTGACTTTTCTATAAATAAATAAATAAATAAATAAAACTGGTGAAATCTAAATAAAGTCTATAGGTTAGTTAATAGTATTGTGCCAATGCAATTACCTTGGCTTTAATAATTATGTTATGGGTATGTAACATGTTAACATCAAGGGAAGCTGTGTGAAAGGTATACAGGAAGTCTGTGCTACTTTTGCAACTTTTTGTAGTCTCAAATTAGATTAAAATAAAGTTTATTCATAAAAAGAAGTGAATAAACTTCTTATTAAAATAATCTTGTTATATTCTGTCATTCTAGACAGGAAAGACTGTTAATAAGTGTTTGCTTGTCAAGTTGTTAATTTCTCCATTAAAAATGAATGATGATTGCCAAGTTGCTTTTAGATTGTTTCAAGTCTCAAAGTACTAAAAGTCATCATATGAAAAAAACCAGAAAATCATATTACTTAATTAGTCACTCATATGGAATCTGCCCTTCCTTCTGACAACACTCTGCAGAAGCTTCCCCATCGAACACCACTTCTACCTTTCTCTTCCTCTGGCCTTGGGCCAGTGCTTAGTCGATGCTATTAAAAAAAAAAAAAAGAAAAAGTGGTTCCTTGCTATCTTGTAGGGTTTGTGGAGTATTAGAGAGGATCTGGCACATTTTTTGGCAGTTTCGTAAAGTAGAGAGCCCTGGATGGGGAGTCAGGAAATTGGAATTCTTGTCTTAGCTCTTGAGCCTTGTAGTCTTGGGTAAATCATCGACCCTCAGTAAAATCAGATCTTTTCGGGCAAGATCTAGATCAGTGAGTCTCTTTCTTGGCTGTGTATTGGAATCATCCAGGAAGCATTTTTTTTTAATGCTGGTGCCTGGGACCCAGTTAGACCCTGATTTAACTGTTTTGAGGTGCAGCTGAGGCATCTGGATTTTTTTTAAGTTTCCAGGGTTGGTATTAACAGGTAGCCAGGGTTGAGAACCACTTATCCAGATGACCTCTAAATTCTAACCTAGGTTTTACCAGTAATTATTGTTCAAGCAAGATGAGTCAACAGAACTAGGTCTTGAAAAGTATTATATCCAAAGGAATTCTGGCTGTGGGAAGATAAAACTACAGTTAAGAAGCACTTTTCCATCATTTTTCAGGACTGTTGTTTGTGCCTGTCTGATGCATTATCATCTTAACTAATGATTTACACAATGAGCTGCGGTATTTAGCTTGTGGCATATGCCGTAAGGAAGATTAAAACAACAACACCTTTATACAGATGCCTCAGAACAGGGGTGTGACTGTCCTACCCTCAACCCATCAGTTACCTTGTCCTCTTTCTGTTGTCTTCCAGGCTTCCTCCAGCTCTATGATCCACAACACTATCTACACCTACCAGAAATCTACACTTACAGTAAAGCAAAACAGCTGACACTGGTGACGTGTGTCT
This sequence comes from Nomascus leucogenys, assembly GCF_006542625.1. NCBI lineage: Eukaryota > Metazoa > Chordata > Mammalia > Primates > Hylobatidae > Nomascus > Nomascus leucogenys. The sequence continues at coordinate 24,585,617 of NC_044384.1, read as the reverse complement.
ATTTAGGTGGGCTGAGGGAGAAAGAGGAAGAAAATTGCACTGTTTAAAGTAGCAGTCCCCAACTTTTTTGGCACCAGGGACTGGTTTTCTGGAAGCCAGTTTTTTCCATGGACTGGGAAGTGGGGCTGGTGGGGGTGGTTTCGGGATAAAACTGTTCTACCAGAGATCATTAGGTATTAGATTCTTACGAGGAGCACACATCCTAGATCCCTCTCACCCACAGTTTACAATAGGGTTTGTGATCCTATTAGAATCCAATGCCGCCACTGATCTGACAGGAGGTGGAGCTCAGGTGGTAATGCTTGCTCGCCTGCTGCTCGTCTTCTGCTGTGCGGCCCAGTTCCTAACAGGCCACGGTCCAGTATTGGTTAGGGTTGGGGACCATGGTTTAAAGGATAGCAAGAACTGAAACCCAGGGTAGCAAACCCAAATGCCTCTCGGAGGGCAGACCATAGGGGAGCTGGGGAGCTGTGGAACTAGAGAGCTCATGACCCTCCTAAGGACCACTTCTCCTCTGCTCCAGGCAGTTGTGGCCAGGGAGTATGTTGGCCCAGCAGTGCCAGAACTTTAGATCTTTAAGAAAATTGAGAAATCCATAATTGATTTGTAAATGCTGAAAGCCTTTATTGTTATTATTATTATTTTAGAGATTGAGTCTTGCTCTGTCACCCGGGTTGGAGTGTAGTGGAACGATCATAGCTCACTGTAACCTGAAACCTCTAGACTCAAGTGATCCTCCTGCCTCAGCTTCACAAGTAGCTGGGACTACAGGCTTGTGCCACCACACACGGCTAGTTTTCAAATTTTTTTGTAGAGTTGGAGTCTTACTATGTATCCCAGGCTGGTCTCGAATTCCTGGCCTCAAGTGATCCTCCCACATCAGCCTCCCAAAGCACTATTACAGGCATGAACCACGGAGCCCAGGCAAAAACCAATTTTTAAGTAAATATAAATACTGTGTAGGCCAAATGAAACAATTATGCAGGCTAGATCCTGCCAGTTTGCAATCTCTTTTTTAAAGGTTAAAAACTGTGATGGTAGAGTTGCTGGCAAAATTCTTACTGGTGAAGGAGGTATTTTGTTTTATTTGGGAGATGGTGATCATATGGGAGATTCTCAGTTGTCCTAAGACACACTGGACCCTCCCAGTACAGTCTTACAGGAAGGGAGGATTAGTGCCTGGTGGGATGGAGACTGTGTAAACTACTGAATTGCAGAGAGTGACGTGGTGAGAGCAATTGGGAAAAACACAGCACAGTGTCCAAGCTCAGGGGTGGCTTAGGCAATTATCAAAGCCCAGGGCAGCTGATTTGGCAAGTAGGAGCTTGACAGTCAAAGAGCCTAGAGGGCAGGAGACAGACAGCCTTGAGTTAGGTGACTCTGAGATGTTGTCAGTGCTCTTAGAACAAGATGACTTCCAGTGGATGGTGATATGGTGGAAAATTCTAGCAACTCAGGAAAGGAGGGAAGAAGAGAAGAGGAAGGGTGTTCTGACCTCAGCCAAATGGGCTAGGATTCAAGGAAGGGCTCAAGTCCCAGAAGAGGGGATCAGATAGAGTATAGGATGGACGGGAGCAATATGCCAACACTGACACAGAAGGAAGCACAATGCAGGCTTTGAGTTTGCCTGATGGCAACAAAGGCAATTGGACTGCCCTGGCTCACCAGGAATCAAATCTATCAGGGAAGATTCTTAATGACAATCCCTACCAGTTGGGATACTAGGACGGTAAGTTATTTTGGCCCAGATTGAGGGGTAGATTTGGGTGTACAGCTGCAGCTCATTCATCCATTTAGCTGTGGGGAACTGAGAATGAACAAGGCAGATAAAATGGAGCAAGTCCTAGTTCTCCTGAAATGACCTCAGATGGGCAGGTGCCTACTCTGCTTGTGTTTGAAACACTGAGGGAAAAAAATCAGAACATTCCTGTCATCCATGATACCAGCTCTATCCTAGGTCATTCTGCACCTTCAACTTTAAAAATCTACAGTCCTGCCATGGTGGCTTATGCCTATAATCCAAGCACTTTGGGAGGCCGAGGCGGGAGGATTACTTGAGACAAGGAGTTTGAGACCAGCCTGAGCAACATAGTGAGACCTGTCTCTACAAAAAAATTAAAAATTAGCTGGGTGTAGTAACTGTGGTCCCAGTTACGTGGAAAACTGAAGCACAAGATTCACGTGAGTCCAGGAGGTTGAGCTGCAGTGAGCCATGATTGCACTCCAGCCTTGGCAACAGAGTGAGACTCTGTCTCAAAATAAACAGTAAAAATTTACTTATAGATCTGGTCTTGGAATAACACAGAGATACACCTCATATAGACTATTTCAGAAGCACATCAGGGAAGTTCTCAGTCATTGTGTCAGTTCATTCTCAGGTTGCTATAAAAAAACTACCTGAGCCTGGATAATTTATAAAGAAAGTAGGTTTAATTGGCTCAAGGTTCCACTGGCTGTACAGGAAGCATGTCTGGGGAGGCCTCAGAAAACTTACAATCATGATGGAAGGTGAAAGGGAAGCAGGCACATCTACATGGCAGGAGCAGGAGGAAGAGAGAAGGGAAAGGTGCTACTCACTTTTAAACAACCAGATCTCATGAGAATTCACTGTATCATGAGAATAGCAAGGGGGAATTCGCCCCCATGATCCAATCACCTTCCACCAGGCCCCTCTTCCAACACTGGGGATTACAATTCAACATGAGATTTGGGTGGGTACACATACTGGTTTAGGTTTGTGTCCCTGCCCAAATCTCATGTTGTGGATTTTTTACACTTTCCAAGAGTGAGAGGAAGCAAATATGGACTATTGTCCTTCAAAAGAGACTAACGTACTAGCATCATAAGAATTTACCCAGTTTTCTTAGTGACTGTCTTCTACAAATTCCTATCCACCAAATAAATGCCAACTTCATTTTTTTTGTGGGGGAGGGACAGAGTCTCACTGTGTCGCCCAGGCTGGAGTGCAGTGGTGCCATCTTGGCTCACTGCAAGCTCCATCTCCTGGGTTCATGCCATTCTCCTGCCTCAGCCTCCTGAGTAGCTGGGACTACAGGTGCCCACCACCATGCCCAGCTAATTTTTTGTATTTTTAGTAGAGACGGGGATTCACCGTCTTAGCCAGGGTGGTCTCAATCTCCTGAACTCGTGATCCACCCTCCTTGGCCAACTTCACTTTTATTCTTGCTTTGATTGACCATGCAGTATGCCATAGTGGTAAGAACATAACGGAAGAACTTATCTATGAGTAACTTCTGGCTTCACTGCTTATTTATTGGAACATTTGGGGAAAATAACTAACTTGTGAGCCTCAGTTTCCTTGTGTTCCAATGAATTTAACAACATCTGCTCCATTTACCAACTTCACAGGATGGTTGAGAGAATTAATGTGATAACTTGGTTAAAGAAATTCACATGCCAGCAATTGTCAAGGCAGAGGGGCTAATTCTCCTGGAAAGGATAGACCTAAATTTCTGGGCAGTTAGAAAAAGGATTGAAACTACATTTTTATTTGGAAAGCAAAGCTCAACTAAAACTTCAGTGTTGATTATCACCTGGTGGCACTTCCTCAAGAGCAGATTCCTCATGGGAAAAATATTTATGTTTTTCCAAAGGGGATAAGGTTTTGCACAATGCTAGCCTATGTAAATGTAAGATCTTAGTCCTGTGATTTCCCTTATACTTAGCATTCTTATTTGTCTTATGTTAACAAAGGTGCATGTTTTAAACAGGAGGGACTTCTGATGCTGCTTTAAATCTGGTGTTTTTGTTTGGTTGGTTGGTCAAAGTGACTTTCACAATTAAAACCTTGAGCCTGACTCTCTCTTAGTGACTCCATTCCTTTGAGAGACTTCAAAGGAAACTTAATAGAATCATGGCATTCGAGCAGGAAATCCAAAGGAATGGCAATCAAACAAGAGGCTTATTTTATTTTTTGAGAGCACATTTTACAAATTTCATCCTCAGTGGTAGAAACAGTTTTGTTGGCTTGACTGCAGCTGTGATAAACAGAGCACTCCTTGCTGTTTTGCATGTAGATGTTTATGCATGACCAGGGAAGTGCTGAAGCATTCCTCGTTAACTCACACACCTACAGCTTTCATAAAATCTAAGTGAAAACAATCAGTGCAAAAGGTTTGAATTCTGAGTCATATATCAGCGTTCTCAACCCAAGCTCCACATCGTTTAGTGAAAATACTGTTATTTCTTTGTAAAACATTACTGTTTTTTTACCTGCCTCTATTTTTCCATAAGCATTATTTCTCCCTGCATTTAAGGAAGAATTTGGTATGATGGAAAGCACTTTATTATTCTTTTAGCTAAGTAAAATTGGGTTGACTCCATTGTTTACAGTTTGTATGACTGGGGCAAGGTATCTTACCTGTTTTCTACTGTAAACTGGATACAACCTCAGAGCCTTTCTCTGAGGAATGAGAAGTCAACATGTGTAAAGCTCACGGGATATCATAGTGAATGCTCTATAAATAACTTAATTTCTCTCTGGATTTTTTTTTTGGTCTCCTAACTTATCTATTCAAGCTTTTATTTCATTTTGATTCTCAATTCCGTTTCTCAAATTTCAGATCAAGGATGCTTTAGAAGTAGAAGTAGCCTATTACAACATTCATCTTATGGGCTCTGGGAAAACACCGGGTGGGGCCACAAAGCTGAAATGATTTCCCCAAGATGAGACAGAGAGTCTCAGAGCCAACCCATGGTTCCTGATTCTAAGACTAGTGCTCTTGCCATTAAAAAATATTCAACTGTTTCTTTAACTGATTAGCAGAACTTATCTCAAGACTACTTTGCCTAAAATTATCTGTAAGACAGTTACATAAGCCTTTAACTTTAATTTTTTAATACCAATCCAGGATCTTTTCAGTTACTGGAGCTTCATTGTAATGCTATCTTTAGGGTACATGCCAATAAAAAATATTTGTCAGAGGTTATTTACAAGAAATTCTTTTGCTACTTTGGTAATAAATTATTCTGAGATCCTTAGATCACATGCAGTATGGGCCAACCCTTAAAACACTTATCACAACCACAAACTCTTCTAAAAACTGACATAGCACCTGCTGAGCAAGAATGCCTTGGGAAATTCCTTATCCATTCTTTGGCTACAATTCCCTACTACATTTTGGCCTCAGCTAATTGGACCAGAGGGTGAACACCTGACCAAAGGCAAACACTCCATTGGCTGGTCAGCATCCTATTAGGAGGCCTGAAATGAAAGCTTTGACCGATAAAAATCAAGATAACAGGACCAATTAGATACTATCTCAGAGTAAAAAAGAGTCAAAGTCAACTAGTTTCTAACACATGCTATGATCCACACTTCAGATTGGAGTCTGTGAAATATGCACCAACTTCAAGACAATTCCGTGGTAAAACTGGAAAAAATTAGTCATTAAGACATTAGCCAGGATGTTAGTGGTATGAGAGTATATAAACATGCAGACTTAAAATTAAAATACATAGCCTTTAGGCTTTGACCTAGATATCTCAACAAAGTGAACAAAGAATAACATTAAAAGTAAATAAAAGATTGAGGCAGGAGGATAGCTTGAGGTCAGGAGTTTGAGATTGGCTTGTGCAGTACAGCGAGACCTCGTCTCTACATAAAAATGTTAAAATTAGATGCAAATATAAGCCAGTAAATAATCTTTGATCTTAAAATTTCTAATTTGGAAAAGTGTCATTTGTATGGTGTTCCATATTATTAACGGTTTCAAACTTTAATCAGAGATATCTTTCCTTTTCAGGCAAAGCACACACCATGAAAGATACTGCTAAAAGTTTTTAATATTGCCAGTAATGTTATCAAGGTAATTAAAGGGCTTGTAATAATATTTTGTAATAATGTCTGAATATCTTAGTGATTAAATTTGGAAAAGCCAAACTAGACAGAGAATGACACTGAGAAGGGTAGATAGCACAGATTCCAAGGTCAGGCGTCGTTCAACAATTGTCCATAGCAAGTCTTTGTTTTCATCAGGATATATGAGTTGGAAAATTTCATGATCGTGGATGAAGTTTTCTTTGTACTTTCATGCAAAACTACCATTTAAAATTTGGCAGATGTTTAAAAATGATGTTTTTTTAAAACTACCATACCAGACAATGTCATTTGTAAATCAATGTGGAATTAAAACATTTTGAAAAGATGCCCATACCAGACCTCCAGATTTTCTCCACATTTGAGTAACTTGGAATTTGATTTTCTGCATAGCCTGTTAGCCATTTTGACTGAAACAGGACCACACCAAAAGCAAAGGCTGGTTGTTTCAGTCCGGAGATGTGCCTCCATAGAAGAATGACTTTGAAAAAAATCTTAATAGATTTTAGGAAAATAATTTAAAATCAACTATTGGAGAATTTAACTATTTTCAGATGAACAGTTTATTGCTTGATTATTTTTCCCTTCTTATTCTTCCATGTGGTTTTATGCAGAAGTGATCTGGTTGTAAAATATGAAGAGATGGCAATAAACTCATTTGGCATTATTTGGATCAAGCAGCTGGTTGACTTAAATCAGTTATATCACTTCTCTCTACCTCCATGCCAAGCACTGGTCCAGGCCACCATCTCCCTCACCTGGGTTACTACAGCAGCTTCCAGCTGGTCTCTCTGCTCCTCTTCTCACTTCTCCAATCTATTCTCGGTGAAGAAGCACAAATTAAAAAATATTAATTGTATCACGTCACTCGCTTTCATTCATTTAATGAGCCCTAATCACAACTCTTTAGCTTCCTGCCACATTCAGAGTAAAACAATTTCCCATTCTGGCTTTTAGGGCCATCCTTGATCTCTCCCCTGACTCTTTCCAATCGTGATTCCTCTTTCCCTGGGTCACAGTCCTCTAGCCCCACGGGGTCTCTCATTCCATCCCTGGAGCATACAAGCTTTTCCTCACCTCAAGGCTATGCACATGTTCTTTGCTCTCTCTACTGATGGTCTCTCCCTCTCCTCTCCTTTTTTCTCAAAAAGAAACTCCTCTTCTTTTCAGGATAATGTCAACTCTTCAAGTAAGCCTTTAACATCCAGCTAAAAGATCCCGTCCATCTCAGTCCCTTGCTGGTTATCTTCCCAGCGCATATCACAATTAAGAATGGCTCTATTGCTTTATTGTGTGTTATCCATGGGAGCTGACAAATGTCTGTCCTCTTAACTCGTATCTTCCCAGCATCCAGCAGACTGCCTTGCCCATGGTAGGTATCTAATAGGTATTTTTTGAATTAATAAGTGAATGAACAAATGATACTTTCCTTTCTCAAATCTTTGTCATCAATCTAATCTGAAGGTTGGGGATATTCTAAATACAGTTTAAATAGCCTTATATTTCTTTTTTAAAATTTTTTTGTTTTATTTATTTTTTTATTAATTTTTTTTGCACACAAAACAATAAACATTTTCTAAAAGTACATACAAACAAAAAGATGCATATCAAACGTATTAGGAAGGTTGCACGTGGGAAGACAGGGAATAGAAATGGGGGGTGGGAATTAAAGAAAATAAATGAGAGAGGGACTTTGTATGGATCAATGATAATAACTCAATCCTCTATTTGACAAAGAAGAAAGAGAAGGAAGAGGAAGAAAAAGAAAGTGGGATAAAGGATCAGAAAGGGAGGAAAATAGAAAAAATTAGAGTATGACTCCAGGGTAGACCTGTTTTGTTGTCACTGGGTTGGTTGGTTTGCTTGTCTGTTGTTATTTCTTATTCTCAGAAAATGGCCAAGATATACTTCTGGGGCTGAGTGGCTAGACCTGTTTTCCTATGGGAGGGTATGGAGATTCTAGCCATGTGAGATAGCCCATATTTTCCATCTTGCTTCATGTCAGCACTCAGCAGTTTTTATCCCAGTCTTAGTATAGCCCTGAAATCATGGGAGAATATGAATACAGTGAAGTTCAGATGGAGGGTGGCTCAGGGTAGGTTCCCTGGACTAGACCCCAGCAACTAAAATCCACCTAGTCAGGCCAATGGGAAATGGGCACATCCTGGGCACCATGCAGGTTGCTACAAATAACTCAGATTGAGTTTAGGAGCTACTCAGAGGAACCTGGAACACAACACTGCATCGGCCTGGGAGAACACTTTCAAATGCTGAGAGCTTTCCTTACTCCAAGGGCATGTTTGTGAGCTATACTAACTAACCCCCTAACCCCTCATACTTGGGGAGATGTAACTCTGAATGGCACTACATAAGCTCTTTCTCTCTAGTGGATGTAGACTGAGATCTTCCATGGGCAAATCATTTTCTAAAGAGATATGTCATTTCATAGTTTCTTCCTAGATTTGAGGGGATGATGTTATCAATTGTCCCTTAGCCTTTAGAAGAGAGTAGCCTAAGTTGAAGAGTTGCTTTTGTCATGCTAACCAACAGCCAAAGCAGCAGGAATTGTGTGATCCAGGGGAACTTCAGGCAGCCTAGGAGGTGCAGAAGTTTATATTCTCTCTCTGTGGTCTACGGAAAGGACTTTCTTATACATACACCCCCAGGGGAGTGGATAGAGTTTATCACATAAACTCCTCTAGGGAAGATTACTTAGGTAAGACTGGAAACTCAGAGAATCTGAGTAGGGCCAAAAGCCAGAAACTGGTGCTCTGAATTATAATCCAGATGTCCAGTGGGAAATGCAGCTTGGGAGTGACCTACACAAAAGTCCTCCAGCGTTTTTGTAGTTTTTTGGATCATTTACTTTAACAAGCTCTTCCCCTACTGCACTCCCACCTCTACCTTTGTTTGTTCAACCTTTCCTATATTGACTTCAAATTAAAAATAAATTTTACAAAACATAACACAATAGAGATTCGATGGCTAAGTGATCACACAGCACTTGCCCTAAAGAATGAAACAATTAAAATCCCATCAGTCTTGATAACGTTTTGTACCATGATGCTAGACTTCCTGTTGCTTTGACCTCTCTCCTTCCGGCATCCTGTCCGGGGACAGAAATGACACCACAAAGGTTTCCTGTGCCTGTCCTCTCCACTTCTGACCCCTCACTACATCCTCTCTCCATCTATTTGGAGAGCAATGATTTGGTTCCTTTGGAATTCCTCCCAGTTCATGTATTTGATGACACTTGTTGCTAATTTGGGATGCCGACAACGCAGGCGAAAGCCCGGCTGAGCTCATACCAGCCTTTAGCCTCCTATGCCACTAGCATACTGGCAAATTGGAAATGCAATATTCTTAGCTATTTTTGGCCATAATTTGTTGTGGGATCCCTTCTCACTGCAGTCTTCTTGAGTATCCTGGATATCTGAAATAAATTAATATCTTAAACTCTTTTAGATACTTTCTCTGTGCCCACTCATTTTGAAAACACCTTCTTGAAGTATCATAAATCAGCGTCCTCCTGTGCAACCGTGGGAAGGGTCCTCAGGACAGAGGCTGAGGTCAAGGACTCCAAGTCTGAGACCAAGGAGCTACCATCTTGCTGTTTGCCCTGGTGCCATCAAAGCCTTCCTTTTCTTCCCCAAGCATCTCATGTCTGTAGAATTAAGATTTCAGCCCATTGCATAACAGCCAATGGCCATGCTTAATGCTGTGGTCTGCAGAGCATTCAGTACATTGTTGCCAGCCAGAAGATATTAAATAGAAGTCATGACCATACTACCATAGAATAATAATTAAAAGAAGATGAGTCCTGTTGCCTTCATGGCACTCTCCTCCCCATAATTTAGCAGCTGATGGGATTGGGAAGCCAGGCCAGGTACAGAAATGGGGCCCCAGGTGCTGTCTGCATACCTTCCCTGCACCAGGAGGCCTTGGTTCTGAGCCCTGTGCTGTCTGCCTGCTGGCCAGCTGCCTGTGGACACCCACAGATGCCCCCCTGCTGCTCCAGACACACCACTGGAATTTATTCCCAAACAGCACATGTTGGGTTTACATTTTCATCCTCTTCCTTCTTAAGGTGAAATCTCCCATTTTTTCCTCTACTGAGAGACCCTACTAACTTACTTTATCTGAATTCACACCTGAACATGATCACTTACCTTTCAGAAGCCAAAAATTAATTACTGGCCTTGCCCAAATCTGCATATCCAGAGCCTAGAAATGCTAGAAGTGTTTTGCAAAGTTCCTGGCACAGAGAAGGCATTGACTGTGTGGCTTACTGAAGGGATGGAAGAGAAAGAGACAGGAGAGGGAGTAGGAAAGAGGGAGCGAGAAACATTCTAAAACCCAGAGACATTCTAATGTTAAGTCTTCCTTGGGTCATTCCAAGCCTTTCAAAGAGACTTAAGTCTAAGAGAAAACTATAATTTTACCATCTTATGTGGTTATGTGCTTTTATGACTATCAAAGATATGGAGATGCCAGGAAGAACAGATTGAAAATAGCAGCAACAATAGCAGTACCTAAGAGTTATGAGAACTTTTTGGAAGGCACTTTGAAATCTTTGACATGCATGGACTCATTGAATTTCCAAAACAATGCCATGGATATAGTGAGTAATACTGTTACACCTATTTGATAGATGAGCAGATGGAATTTAGAGAGATTGAGTAACGTAACAGTTAGGAAGTTGGAGGGGGTGGTGTTGAATTAGATGTCACATCTACTTAGGGATTTCTTTAGGTCTTCTCTGAAGGTTCTATGACCCTTCTCTATGGTTCCAAGTTCTCAGAATGTGAAGAACGCAGGCTCAGTGTCAACTTTTCCTGCTGTCTTAATTTGAATGCTTTATGGTTTAATACCCTGAATCCTCTTTGCAACTCTACTTCAGTTGGGATCTCCTGGTGCCCAGCATACCTGTCTCCCTAATCCCACAGCCTCCTGAAACAGCCACATTCCTTCCCTGTATTGCCTCCTCGTCTTTCAGTGGGGGGTGACAACAATTCAGGCTCTTTCAGTTGGGTGCCATCAAGGCTTTTCTGAGTTGCTGCTATGGAGACAAAGCACAGGTACTGTTTCCATTTGCCACCAATTGCTATTAAAAGACAGGCACGGGATGGGAGCCCAAGATGTTCAGTGAATCAACCTGGAACTTACCCCTTTTTGAAAATTTTAATAGAGGGTAATTCATGCATGTTTGTTGGTGAGCCATCTGCCTCAGGGACCGAGCACAGGTTAGATAATTAAACTCAACCTGTTCCTGCATGGCTGTCTGACTTACCATTTACCTCATTTCAGACTACTCGCCTCCAAAAACCCACTCTCCAAACTGGTTAACTCATTGTTCCCCCAAAACACCTGTCCTGCCTTCTTATTTTTACTCATGCCATTCAATCTACGTGGAATGCCCTTACTTTACTCTCCCTCTCCAGATCCTTATCATTTGCTTCACAATATGTTCCCCAATCACCTTGCTCACAATGATCGGTCTCTCCCTTGGATTCCGATAGTAACAAATTCTATATAATTTGTCTGGTAATTAATCATGTGCTGCCTTACAACATTCTACTCTTAAACAGTTATTTAAATCTTTAATTTTAACATAACTGTTTCCATATGTTTGTCTTATTTCCTTAATTGGAATATAAGATCTTCAAAGGCAGGAGATATATTATATAATTGTATCCCCTTTAGTACTTGATATGAGGCTGATTGTTCATTTTTCTTTTTTTTTCCTTTGTTTTTGGCAAGTGGACAGCCAAAATTATAAAATTTCAGCCAATTACTTTGGTAATAATAGATGAATAATAGTTAAACATGTATGAATGAATGGAGAATGTGAGACACTTTTTAACCCAGAGAGTTGATAAATGAGCAGGAACAAGAGGACTTTTAGGAGTCCACTGGCCAGATCTCTTTCAGGAAGCTTTCAGTCTGCTTCCTTCCTTCTAAATGAAGACATATAATTCTAGAAAAATGCCTCCATAATTCTTCACTTGTCTCTCTTTTTCTCTTCCCCATCCCTTCCACCTCGCAACATGCATACTTTACTTCTTCTCTTTTCCTTTCTTCTTGAGTCCTCATAAAGACACTCCCTAATGCTTTTACTGTGGCTTGACATCTTCCTCTGCTACTTAAGGCCAGGGACTTTGAACCCTCATTGCACAAAGAAATAATTAAAAAGACCTTAATGAAATTAGTATATGTGGTAGACAGCCTCTGTGATGATCCCCAAGGACCCCAGACTCCTAATATACACACCTCTGTAGAGTCCCCTTCCTCGAGTGTGGTCTGGAACCAGTGACATGTTTTTAACAAGTGGAAAATAGCAAACGTGATAGTATGGCACTTTCCAGATAAGGTTCCAAAGAAACTTTGGTTTCTGTCTTGCCTGCCTTCCCCAACTCCTTTCTCTGAGCCTTCCCTCTAGGGGAAGTTCCTCTAGGGAACAACAACTCATATGTTGTGAACAGCCCTGGGGAGAGACCCATGAGGCAAGGAACTGCCAGTCCAAGGGCTCTGAGGTCAGCTGTGGGAATGAGCTGGGAAGCAGATTCTCCCCAGTTGAGTCCTCACAGCCCTGGCCAACACTTCATGGCAGACCCTGAGCCAGAGAACTGAACTACGCCACCGAAATTCCTGACCCACTCTAGCTGTGAGATTGAAAACATTTGCTGTTTTAAGCCACCAAGTTTTCAGGTAATTTGGTATGCAGAAATAGATAACTAATACAGTATTTAATTATGGTTAACCTTTCGGAAAGCAGCCAGGATCATCTGAATGCCTCTAATGATGTTTATAACGTTTTCCTTTTGTAAGCTTGAAAAACATAGACAGTTCATTTCAGATACAATAATTGAGTTGATACTAAGTGGTTGGTCCAGTTGCTCTATGTTCTATTGTCCGTCTTTGATCACAGTGAGTCTGGCTGATGATTAGCAATAGACCCAGAGCCGGGCCAAGATTTCACAGCTAGATAGGCGTCTGATAAAATAAGCAGTGTGGAACAAGTCACTTAGCCTGCTCTGATTCTCAAGATGATCAGGGAAAAACTGGTATCCTCGGTGGCTTAGTCTCCAAAGTTCAGCAAAATTCTAGTAATTACTCAGGAAAGAACTAAGCTTTTGCTTCACTATTTGAGATTGTACCTTCCCTAGTCAGGATAAATCTCACTTGTTTAATGGACAAACTGGGATCAGCAAACCATAGCTCATAGGCCAAATCTACACCACTGCCTGTTTTTGTAAATAAGGTTTTACTGGGACATGGCCACACCCATTTTTAGATATGCCTGTCGCTGCCTTTGTACAGCAAGGACAAAGTTGAGAAGCTGCAACAGAGTCAGTGAAAGCCACAAAGCCTAAATTTTTTATCATCTGACCCTTTGCAGAAAAAAATATGTTAGCCCCTGCTCTAAGACAGTGAATTGCAAACTGTATTTGAAGGGGCACTGTTTCTACCAAATGACATTAAATGTTACACGAGAAAACAATAGATAGGTTCCAAATGTTGGGAAATACTGGGTCATACAAAGTTAAACAAGTTGTTTGCTGCAGAACTTCTCTGAGCTCTTACTAAATCTCCAAGAGGAGGACACGGAATGCTTCATGTTTTACAATTTTTTTGACCATAAAGCTCTTCATTTCAGAGAGCATCCCAAGAGACTAGTGTCCCATTCCCTGGGAAATGCTATTCTAGTCCTATGAGAGCAACAGTTTTCAAAGCATTAACTTTGCAAAATATGGAGTAGACATAAGCATCACCAATTTTTGACTTTTAAAAACATCCATAACAATTGGAAAATACACCAGGAAATGGCCTTACTAATCGTGAGCTCAGTGTACAACGGACATTTGGAAAGTCAGATAAATAGAAACATAAAGTTGCTTGCTAGTAGCAGGCTCTGTTTTTGCAGAGCCAGACATGCTCAAAAAAAAATCTTAAAGTTGAAAGGAGAACAACCTGACATTTTACTTCAGTAGGTCTCAAATTTTCTACCACAGAGCCACCATATTTCATGCCATGAGGTCTCTGCCTGGGAAGAAAGAGGGTCTAGGTTTTAACAGCCAATTTGGGAAAAAATATGGGTTTTGCTACTAAAATTTACTAGTCCAACCTTTGTTCTAGAAATCAGGAACACATCTCTAGAGGACCAAAAAGATAATGGTCACAGGTAGCCAGCCATGGACCGATGGCCAAGGTTCAGACCCATGTTATAACTTTTCCCCTCCGCCATACTATCCTGCTTGTGGCCTGTAGGACACATTTTCTGGATGACTGGCCAGGCTAGGGGCCTAGCCCATAAGCTTGGGAAACTGCTAGCTTACTCACAACCTTGTCTAAACCAGTGCAGGATAGGGGAAAAAACACCAGAAAGAGTTTGGTGAGTTCAAATGAAGACAATAAATTACAAAGTAGGATGGAGAGTGAGGTGTTTCCTATTGTCTCAGAACCATGGTCAAAGTCCAAAGGTGAGCTTGAGTTGTTGGTGATAAGCATGTGTCCATAAGGTTTACTAGAGGCTCCATTTCTGAACTGTCCCCAATGAAAATAAGAAAAGAATTGAGTTGGGGATGGGAGAGCAGTAACATAAAGTTGCTTGCTAATAGCAGGGTCCATTTTTGCAGAGGCAGCCACATTCAAAAAACATCTTAAAGTTGGAAGGAGGACAACCTGATATTTTACTTCAGTAAGTCTTTGGTGAAGTGCATGCTAATGAAGAAAGTCTTTTCTCTCATGTCTTTGTAATTGTGGCTGGTGGTGGTGCCTCTCTCTCCTCAAAACCAAGTAAGGCAATCTCCAAGGGAATCCTGAATAGATGCTGAAGGTGACCCTAAGAGAGGTAGACTGGCTGTATACACGCTAAGCTGCAGATTTTGAGGTCTTCTCTGATGACAGGAGTGGGGCATTGAGAGACCATACTAGGAAATGAGGGGTAATGCACACTATCCTTTTTATTTCCTGATGCCTGCTAAGGTGAGAGGAGAGAAGGGTGTGTATTAGATATATGTCACCTGGAGTTTTGGGAAGGTGCATGTTTGAGTATAGAAAATAGTGTTCACTTAGAGACCAGAGATTCCTGAAGGTAGCTGCTCTAGGTCAGTAGCCCAAGTCAGCAATGGCTCGTCATGCAATATACCTGGAAATGAGATATGGGCAGCCCCATCCCATTTCAAGGCTCTGTGAGCCTGGGAAATACAAAAGAGGACTCCAATGGCTCCCATAGCTCCATGGGAAGCAACATGGAAGCTGATGATAAGAGCCATAGAACCATTCAGGATAGCCACTGGACCAAGCAACGGGAGACCCAACACAGACAAGGAGTTGGAGATGTTTATCACTGCTCAAGGCCAATATGCAACTGCCCTCTCTGGTGGAGGTGGAAGTTCCCAGTGATGGAGGGGGCCAAGATGAAGCTGAATGCTGTCCCTCAAACACACCACTTCTATGGAGGCTGCCAATGAACTGAGAGCACCAACCTCAGAAAGGACTAGCCTGAAGCAGAGCTCGACCAGGACAGCTTCCTCCCACCACACACCACCATCTTTTTCTCATCTGCTGACCATGCCACAATGGGCCAGAATAGGATCCAGGAGGCTTCTGAAGTCTAAAGAAAGGAGTTCAAAGGGAGAAGGAAAGATGTAAGTACACGAAGAACAAACCATCAACCTTCAAGCCACTGGAGTCACAGACTGGGGGAGTCAACACTTGTGGGGGAGGACACAAGCTCTGAATCTGATTTGAGACTGAAGTATCAAAATACATAGGACTGAATCTTAAATAACAAAGTGAACTGTTCTAATAACAAAAAGTGACAGGAAAGTTAGAGGAGCAGGCCAAATTGCTGTTAAGGGAGTTACTTTCCAGCAGGAAAGGTGGGTCAACATATCCTCGTTGAAGGGGCTGTCATTGTATAAGTGTAAAACTGTTTCATTTTTATACCCATAACATGTTGAGACTCCCTAATAAATTTGTTACATAAAGTAAACACTTTGGACAGAATTTTAATGCTTTCATATCTCTAATGCTTTTCTTCCAAAGGATTCTGAAGGCAACATGCCAATATTTTCCCCATTCTGCAAATTAGCACACGGAGAGAGTGGTGTCGGTTATCAAAGGGACTCAATCTATCTACAGCCTTCTGTCTCATACTCATATCATGAGGCGGCTCACTCCCCCTCAGACCCAAATGCGATCCGTTTTTAATTGGGAACAGAACTTTTCAATTCTTGAGCCCAAAACAAATTAAAAAGTAGAAGGAGGAGGAGGGGAAGGAAAAGAAAAAGGTTTCCTTTTCCCCTAATTTGAGAATCTGTGATTTCTCACTGGTTTTATCAGTACCAAGACTTTTTTGTTTTGTTTTGTTTTGTGGGGGTTTTTTTTTAATGATTCTTTTCTCTTTTTTTTTCACAGTTCTCTATTCAAGACTAAATTTATCTGCTTTAAAAAATCCATCTGGCTTTTGTGTTATGGAAGCCCACACAAGCCTGCACCAACCGTTCTAGAAGCAACAAAGAGTTATCAAATGGAGTAAGTTTCAAATGAAGGGACAGCAAGTTAATTAAGGCCTGAGTTTCTTAATAAGGAATGAAGCACAGTGGAGATTTGAATGATGCCAAAACACATGAAAGTTTCAAAGACTAAAACAGTTTGTGAGGAAGAAAAAAAGAAGAAGTGACTTGGCCAATTTTTTAGGTTCTACCCCCAAAATAAATATATCTATTCCCATTTGTATCAACAGACAAATGTAAATATCACTCAAAGAATCTCAAACTAACATTAACATGAGAATGAAATATAAATAATTCTGAACATAAAGCCTAAGTATAAAACATACCAAAATGTAAATATAATAAAACTAGGAATAACAACATTGCATTACATTGATTGTTAAGAGATTGTCACTGGTTTTCTTCAGAAAATTTAGGCAGATTTTCCTCTTCTATAATATTCTTGACAAAGTTTAATTTCTTTCAACCAATGGATGAACACTGTCCAATAAAATGAAACCTTTCTGCAAAAAAAAATTATTTTGTTCAAGTGATCCTGGTGCTAATGAGATGCATTGTTATTAGGCTTTATTTTTAATATTTTTATATCAATGTTAATGGGCAAGAAAAATGGGGAAAATCTCTTAGGAAAGATCAATATATTTCTAAGTTATTGGAAAGCCTGTAGATTTAAAATGTGCATAATATATTCCTGCTATACTGGCATGATCTAGGGAGAGGCCCTACTAAACTAAGAATTAAGGGATCTGAAAGCTCATTTCAATCCTGCCTCAGATGTTTTCAGGGAGATGCTTTAGCACATGGTACCTCAGTTCACTCCTCAGAACAAGAAAGCTGTTGATAGCCACACCAAATCCTGCATGCCTCTAGGAAGTGAATTAAGAATTCATGTGTGAAATGTTTCTTTGAATTTTATAATGAAATGGCATCTTATAATTGTATGATATGGCAAAGTGAAATCAGGGTGTGGTTATGTTGAAACGTTTCTGTTTCTTTGGCTAAACCAAAGATAAACAAGCAACTTTTTCTGAAAGCAGACTTCCTTGGGGGAAAATCAAATTGTTGCAAATTATAGAAAGGGAGAGAAGACAGGGAGATGGATGGAGAATTTTGAGGAGGGCATAGACCAGACAGGCTCAAAAAGCTCAGTTACCATCCTGTTAAAATATAACCCACAAAATGTTACACCATAGCATTCTTCACAGCCATCTGCTTCTGCCATCAACTTTGATTCCCACAAACAGATTTCAAAAGTTGAATCTGGCCCTCAGTGAGTTTAGGAACATTCAGCAGGACTATCTGTATGTGATCAGAAAATTCACCAACTCTCTATTCCTGTCTCCAGAAACAATCTATCTCTCATCCTTTCCAATTAAGGCATAATATGGTCTTATAATTCCCTGTAGCTTTTCACATCCTTCACAGGGCCTAGCAGAAAATTTAAATATAGTTTGCACTCCCATCCTTTTCTCTCCATCTCCACTTCCACCCCTGCCCCCAGGCCTACCGTGTCAAGTCATCTTTCCTCAGCTGGATGACTGCAATAGTCTCCCACTGGTTTCCTGTCCTCCACTCTAATCTCTTTCCCACAGCCACAGTGAACTTTGTCCAAAGGAAATCAGATTGTGTACTCCCCTGCTTAAAACCTTCCAATGGTTTTGCATTGCACTCTGAAAAAAAAAAAAAAAACTAACTCCATATAATAGCTGCCAAGATTTTATGTCAGTTAGTCATTGCTGCATAACAAACCACCCCAAAACTCCATGGCATAAAACCACAACAATTATTTATTTCTTATGTATCTGCTTAGCTGGTATAGGCTGGACGTGGGCTTATGCACGTATCTTTGGGTTGGTTGGGGTTCTATTTCACATATTTCTCCTTCTCTTACCTGCAGACCTTATGCTAATAAGCCAGTCTTTTAATGAGGATTTTTTTTTTTTACAATATTGACAGGCAAGCATGATCTGGGAGTGGATTTACCCACTAGGCACAGAAAGCACAATGACTAGGGCCTGCAACACTTTTAGGAGTCCAGATAATTGCTTTAATTTTAATTTATTTTAAAATCAGGAGGAAAACTTGAATACAATATTAATGAATATTTACAAATAAATGCACTAATATATTTATCTTTGTACCAATGCAGTTTTAAAATATATTTTTGAATTTTCTTTATGGAGGAAGTGGCCTGGAAGGTAAAAATGCCGAGGACCACAAAGCTCATAATGCAGGCTTGCACAATCCTAGTTAATCAAACTTGAAGCCTAGAAAACTGATTGTTGGTTCTCTGTTCTCTTACTTAAGTAAGCCATGGAACATCATGAAATGTCAATTTTCTCCCTAAAATAACAGGGAGGTAACTTGCAAGAGATTCGCCTATCCTCTATAAAAGTAGAGTACCCCAAACATTGGGTGATTCCTCCTTATAGTCATTAATTTGCTCTACCCTGGAACTCTTGGCTGGTTTTGCTTATTATGAGAGACACCATTTTAAAACAGTATTGTTCTAGGTCTGTCACTGCCACCATGGGTCATAATATAAAGGAACAATATGGAGAGTTACTTTAGTCCTATGCAAAGAACAGAAGAAGACTCTGTTCTCCAAAGGTTTATACCACTTTCCAGGAGTCTCCTTTACATTTTAATTCTATAAAAGTCCCATTCATATTATCAATTCTATTAGGTTTATGGAAATCTAATGCTGGCCAAACATCATGAGACTCAGAGGGGACACAAAAATAGAAGTTACTGTTTGAAGAAGAGAAGCAAAACGATTCTTCCTCTGTAAAGATAATTAGTTTCGGTTCAAAAGTAAGAACTTTCTTTATCTTGCATAGTCTTGTCATTCTCACAAGAATAAATGTGCTTAGTGACCATCTATATATATAGTTATTCCATCCATTTTAAAAGAAGCCATGTAATTTTTTTAGATCACTGTACATAATACATTCCAATGTTAACTGTGTCCTTGTGAAACTCTAAATTAGCTTTATAATCTTTAAAGTATTTTGACATAATTCTTTGCTTTTTTAATGGATAGTTAATTTCCTGTTTCCATGTAACCCTTGATGACTCTGTGAAAGCTTGGATTACTTTTCCTCTCTAGTTCCCAAACCACAAATGGGAAAAACTGCAATCCTGCAGTGGCCACTTCAGCTACCTAAATATTTTCACAGATTCTGAGATCTGTTTCCTTGCTGAACTGGGAGAGAAACTTTCATGGCATTTTACCCTCTGGAATATAAAATTAATTTAATCTTATCTTTGTTTACACATACTTCTTGGTACCCAGCAGTCCTAAAATACCTCCATGGACTCCATAACAATATGACTTTTCATGGGCCCCACTTTTGGGGGATCCATGTGTCTTGTGGCCCATGAATTGGAGAAAACATTTCTTCTTCCCTAACTCTGAATCTCATGCCTAAAATTTCCTAAACTTAGGCCAGTCATCTATTCATCCCTTCATCATACTTCTGAGCATGACACTGAGATACATCTTCAAATAATACAGAGGGAGATTTTGGAACGCCCAAGCATGTCCTCTGTGGCATCGACTCCTGGGCAGGAAGCGTGGGTGGCCCGCTTAGGGTCACCTGTCAGGGTGTCTGGTCTAAAAGAAAAAAGGAAGAACAGGCTTGAATCTCAGCAAGGCAGCCTCTTCCTCTCAGCTGTCTCCTTCACTCTAAGGAAGGGGTCTCTGATTTACCTGGTGGAACTAAGGTAGTGGTTGTCAAAGACAGGCCCTGAGCCAACAGCGATAACATCACCCGGGAACTCATTAGAAATGCATATTATCGGGCTTCACTCCAGACTTCCCAAACTGGAAACTCTGAGATGGGGCCCACTGAACTGTGTTTTAACAATCCCTTCAAGTGATTCAAGTTTGAGAATCATGGGACTAAGATGTTTTTATTAAAACTGAAAGTTGAACCCACAAATTTTTCACTTGGCCCCACCAAGGCTTTATTCAAATCTATGCTTCCTGGTCCCTATTAGATAGCTCTGTTGCAGGTGCTCACTGCAACCTCTGCCTTCCTGGGGCACAGGTAGTGTCAGAAAAGGATCCTTGTAAGATGCATGCAAAGTTGGCTTCAGTAGCCTCCTGTATTTCCATTCAGGACTTCTATCCTTCAAATTCCCTTCATGAGTTTATGTTGTGCTCACAAACAACCCCCAAATCTCAGTGGTTTAAAACCACAGGGATTATTATCAATCATACCACATGTCCAGTGTGAACCAGTGGGAGGAGGAAACCTCTGTCCATCACGGTGATCCCCACTGTGGGACCCAGGCTGGTACCAACTCATATTTTGCCTGTGAATGTGGCAAAGGAAAACAGTATGGCAAGGTACAGAGTGTCTCATCAAGCTTCTGTTCAGAAGTGACACACAACACTTCACCTCCCATGCCATTGGCTAAAGCAGATAACATAGTTATGCCTGGTCTCAATGGGGCACTAAAGTTTAATCCTCCACCAAGGAGGAGAAGTGTCTATTGCCAAACAATACTGCAATTTTACTCCATCCTCCAAAGGGCTATACCATCAATGTACAATTTCAGACTTCGTGCTGGACAATGGAAAACTGTGTTTGTGTGTGTGTGTGTGTGTGTGCACGTGCATTCACACACGTGCACACACATGTGTGTGATGTTGAATGGATCCAGGATGAAGAGGGATTCTCCGGGAAACCTACTTCCTGTTGGCTCTCAAGCATAGTCATCGGGCCAATTTCGTAAAGGACAAAAAACAGTCACATTGATGGAATGCCATCTAAGTGCTGGCTACTATGCCAGACCTTTTCTATTCATATTCTCTCTCAAGCTTCACAGAAACCTTATGCAGGAGAGAAAGGAACTAACCTTGTTCAAAGAAGCCAAGGCCCAAAGCAATTTAGTAACTTTGCTGTAGTGACAGAGGATGTGGTAGCACTAGGATACTAAGTTCATGAGGACCCACGAAGCTGGATCTACTCCCAGGAAAATACAGAGCTGAAGGGGAGACATCTCTCTCCCATGTAACAAAGAGAATGGTTGATTCTTCTGCTGACCTCCATGTTTCTGGTGATCCCCACTGGTGCAAAATTGGCCTCTAGTCATGGTGTACAGATCAGTCTTAGTCCAATGTGATTATTACAGGTTGAACATCCCAAATTCAAATCCAAAATCTGAAGTTATCCAAAATGTGAAACCTTTTTTTCTTCTTTAGAGACAGGTTCTCACTCTGTTGCTCAGGCTGGAGTGCAACGTGGTGTGATCAAAGCTCATTGCAGCCTTATACTCCTGGGCTCAAGTGATCCTCCTGCCTCAGCTTCCCAAGTAGCTGGGACTACACATGCATGTAACCACATCCAACTAATTTTTAAATTCTTTGTAGAGATGGGGTCTTGTTATGTTGCCCCGGCTGATCTTGAACTCCTGATCTCAAGCAATCCTTCCACCTTGGCCTCTCAAAGTGTTGGGATTATGGGTGTAAGCCACAGTGCCTGGCTAAAATTCAAAACTTTTTGAGCATCAATATGATGCACAAATGAAATACTCACTGGAGCATTTCAGATTTCAGATCTTCAGATTTGGGATGCTCAACCAGTATAATGTAAATATTCCAAAGTTTAAAAAAATTCAAAATATTTCTCATCCCAAGCATTTCAGATAAGGGATGCTTAACTTGTACTATCAAAGTGAAGCTGTTTCTCTCTTATGAATACAAATTTTCAGGATTTTAATTGAGAAAGCAGTTCTTCAAATAAAAGTAGAGAAAACTTTGTTATTCTTATTAATGAGTATCAAGAAGTCTGCTCAAATCTAGAGTGTCCCTAGATGAATGAAACCAACAAAATAGTTTAATGAAACCATGAACTCTGCCATTTTAGAAAAATAAAATAAAATAAACCACACTTTATAGCTTTATTTGAGGGAAGCCCTTTCATTTACATTATTAGTGGTATATCAAAAGAAAACTTCTTTAGCGTATTTCACTTTCAAAAGCATTGCACAACAAGCAGCAATAATGCACGTTAGAGTGTATCACTGGTGGAGAAATTAAGAGGCAAAGACATCCAAGAAACAGAACCCTGCAAATCAGGTAACAAGCAGCTAACTTTGTCAACACTCAATCCCAAAGTGCTTACCTCACTCAGAAACGGCACCAAAGCCCTTCGTGCAAACGCATCATGAAATTATGTCGATGTGATGCTGAACTCAGCAGCTCCATCAGCAGGACACCAGCTGACTTCAAATGTCTCCCAAGAACACCATGAGCTAATGACCGTGAATGCTATCCAGGGTCAACCCTGCAGCATCCCAGGAGACAAACGCCAAAAGCCCAAGAAGGATGTAATCTTTCAAAGAGTGAGTCACACTCACTGAAGTGGCTATATGGCATAGAGACAACGAAATATTTATTGTTCTGTAATATTCAAACTGTCACTATTGGAAAACAATTTCGAAGAAATTTGTTGGTTTTTATTACCAAGCCCATTAGAAGTACACTTGGAAGAGAAAAAGTCTTACTAACTGAGGAGAAATGTCACAATAACACAGCATTGTAGTACAATCATGCATTTTTCATTCAACACAGCATTGTAGTACAATCATGCATTTTTCATTCAAGCCCTAGGAGTGACTTGTGTTAACATAATATGAGCTTGGAAGATCTCAGATCTAAGTTATGGAACTAACATAATCTCCAAGTCAACTGCCTATAACATATTCACTTCTTTACAAATTCTCTAAGAATGATAAATCCAGCCTGACTTTAATTACTATGGTATCTTTCTATATTTTCAATAACATACAGATATAAATCCTAAAATCCAACAAATAATAAAGCAAAAATCACTGAATACACATACAGTTTTAGGGAATACTCTGAACTGGCTGATAGTCCTATCATTAGCTTGTTAAAATCTACAAGCTCAGCCTATAATTTTTCCTTTACTGCACTTTAAACTCCCGCTCCATCTCAACAATGATGCTGAACATGTTCATATATCACATACGGTATATCTCTTCATGTTTTCCAGATGGTATTGGATAAAATGGAAACAAAAGAAAGATGTCGCAAAGAAAAATAGATGTTTTTCTACTTTCATTCTTAACACAGCTTCTCATCTTGTAGAGAAAAATATAAACCCATACAGAGCTGATGGAGAATCTCAAGAGGTATAGTTCATTTTGAGGAGATACACATTGGATCCATAGGTTCAGGCTTCTCTTTTGTCCTCAGCCAATCTCAGCAAACTAAGGGTATGGATTTCCTGAACTCAGATGTACAGTATCATTGGCTTGTGCTTTCAGCAGCGGTTTAGTGGAGTGGTTTGGATATAATTAGACTCATTCCAGTATTTGTCCCTACAATGATCCCCATGCTCCAAGGAAAATATCCACAGTTACAGCAAGTCAGTTTTTTTAAGGTTTGCATTTATAGACCCCAAGACATTTAAAACATAAAATTATCATTTTGAACAAATCAGAAAAACATTTGAATACATTATTTGAGAAATAAAAATGCTGAGTTAGAACATGACTTTTCAAAAATTACCTGGGGTGGGGATTTGACTTTTCTCCAAGCAGGTGACCCTGGGATGATTTTTTTTTTTCAAAAAATTTGGATATAAACACTTACGACTTACAGGTCATTTGTGAGGCAAACACACAAAATATAACAGTCTTTGAATGAAATATATTGCAAGGATGGTAAAGAAAATTAACTTATTTAAAGAGGTGATAAATATTATGCACAATCAGTCCCTCTCATTTCCAAGTAGTGTTTGCCATTTTGTTTAACTCACATCCCTGGAAATAAGTTGGGACTATTTATCAGCCATGATGGACTATAAATATGTGCACACACCCACTCTACATTTTCTATCAGGGCTTGTTCTGATGGTTGGGGGTGGGGGGGTGACTCTCATGTTCCATCAGCAACGCTCACTCTGAGAGCCATCTGTCCTTTTGGCCAATGTCTCCCCATGTCACTTATAATCTATCTTGGTTAGTTCTTGCTGCTATAACTAAGTACCATAGACTGGTTGGCTTATAAACAACAGAAGTTTATTTCTCACAGTCCTACAGTCTGAAAGTTCAAGATCAAGATGCCAGCATTAGGGTCCTCTTCCAGGTTGCAGATTGCTGTCTACTCACTGTGTCCTCACATGGTTAAAAAGAGGGCAATAGTGCTTTCTAGGGTCTCTTTTATAAAGGCACTAATTCCATTCATAAGGTCACTACCCTCATGACCTTATCACTTCCCAAAGGCCCCACCTCCAACTACCATCCCATTAGAGGTTAGAATTTCAACATATGAATACAGGGGGGACACAAATACTCACTCTATAACATCATCCCAAACAAATGCCTGAAGTGGGGTACAGGTGATCCTTTTCTGGAGGCTCTCTGGAGCCACCTGCTAATGCACTCAGGTAAAGAAAGGAATGACTGGGACTCTCAAGGCTTCCCTGAGTCCATTTATAAAAACCTTCACTGTGAAGCTTACCTGCAAGTTGCTTGGCCCAAGCATTGCAAGGCCCAGCCTTCATAGAGAGACATCATGGAAAGTGAAACTTGGATTCATATTTCTCTCCATCACAAGCTGTTATCATAGCTTGTTATAAGCTACAATAACAAGTTGAGCTTCATTTTATCATCTGAAAAATGGGATAATAACTCCTACATTACGGAGTTCTTCTGAAGACTACGTGGAATAATGTTTATGAAAGCACAAAATAGGAAGTATCTGGCAGGTGATGGATGTGTAAGAAATGCAACATTCTTTCTTTTAGTCAATGATAGATAGTTTTCCAGCAATCCCCAACTTTCTTTCAGTGACTTAATTTTTTTCAGGCTCCTCTAAAATGTGCTCACAATCAACACTACTAAAATCATGCAGTATCAGAGCTAGAAGAGCCATCAGAAACAGTGTAATCCTGTCCCACCCTATGCATTTGCTCCTATCCACACATCTTGCTCAGGGAGTGTGAAGGCAATTAATCTGGATGCTGATACAACATTTGCCCCGCTTTATGATTTTTTTAATGACTTGAATAAACTCAAGCATTAATCAAGGTAGAGGAGCATAGCTCATCAGTATAAGCTTCATGTATGGTTTCTTATAGGGGAGCTAGTATTTATTGAATACCTACTGATACGGTTTGGTTGTTTACCCATCCAAATCTCATATTTAATTGTGTTACAGCTCCCATAATCCCCCTGTGTCATGGAGGACCCTGTGGGAGGTAACTGAATCATGGGGGTAAGTTTTTCCCATGCTTTTCCTGTGATAGTGAATAAGTCTCATGAATTATTTGGTTTTATAAAGGTCATTGGTTTTATAAAGGGCAGTTGCCCTGCTCACACGCTTGTCTGCCACCATGTAAGACATGCCTTTGCTCCTCCTTCTGCCATGATTGTGAGCAGCCTCCCCAGCCATGTGGAACTATGAGTCCATTAAACTTCTTTTTCTTTATAAATTACCCAATCTTGAGTATTTCTTCATAGCAGTAAGCAAATGGACTAATACACCTACTATGTACCAAGTACTAAATCTTTGTCATCCTACATAAGCATCAGGACACCCTTTTTACAAATGTTACATATCTTCTGTTGTTTTGTTTTGTTTCATTTCATACCTGTAAGAACATAGTGGTCATGTGGTTAGTAAGTGACAGAGCCAGGTTCAAACCCACATATGCATGACCCAAAGCCTGTATTCTTTTCATATCCCTCATGGCAGAGCAATAACTCTCAGGGATAGATAGATGAGCATAGAAACAAAAATGGGAGTAGAAAGTTCAAAAGTAATAAAGGCAATGACTACCAATGTTAGGCATGTGGGCAATAGCTTTAGGGTATGTTGTTTCGGGAACTATAAGGATAATTTGGAGAAGATAGAGTTCTTATCAGAAGCCAAACCATCCATGAGTGTAAAACAAATCCTGAACTTTGCTAATCCTGAACAGAATACAAAGGTACAGAGAAATAAACATAAACACATAAGAAAGGAGAGAGAGCATTTACAGAATTAAAACCAGATTGGTAAATAAATAAATAAATAAATAAAACCAGATTGGTTTGCAAGAAGGACATACGCTGTATGCAGACTACTCTTAATGGAGGCAAATCAATTCTCTTATTACAATGATGTTGGGAGGAAAAGATGAAATGCTCTCTGAGAACCCTTTGAAGGGGGAAAGCTCTATAAAACGTACTGATTAATTAGTTTATTGAAGACAGCTCTGGACTGAGAATCAGGGAGATAGAGATCTAAGCCCTCCCGTCAGCTTGGCCTCAAACTTGATGTGTGACCTTGGGTCATGCACTTAAATTTTGTAGTCTTCAATTTCATCAATAGCACAATTTGGAGTTTGAACAAAGTGGTCCCCTACAGCTGTAAAATTTTGTCCCAGTTACTTATATTATTATCCCAGTTACTGCTGCCTGAAAGACACATGCATCTAAGGAATCCCTGTGCCCCTGGATTCCAGGGTGATTGAGAGCCAGTGCCGAGGTTTGTTCCCTCAGCATTGTTCTAAATTTGCACATTGTACAGAATCATGAGCGAGCACACACACACACAGAGAAAGACAGATGGCAACAAACAAACTTGCCAACCTTTAAAAAGACTCCAGTCTGGCTACCCCAGCAGTCTAGTGGCAAGGATCTATGCCCAGAGGAGCAGAGACAGGTGAAGAACTCCCAGGTTGCAGGGCTCAGGCACTGAACATGCAGCAAGCTTTGCCCCCTGCCTGGAAAAGAGCAGCCTTGTTCCTCCATAGCAACTGCTCCAGCTCACTGGGGTCTGTGAGCAACAAGAGCCTGAAGGAAGACCCCGTTTTCTCTTGTTCCAGGATTATTAGGGGCCAAGGAGCTTCTGTGAAAATTTGGAAGAGAAAGGAATCCCAAATAAGAATTTGAAACAGACTTATTTTCTTTGTTTTGTGGAGTCCCAGTCTGTTGATGGGTTTTCGTGGTGTCTATATAGTAGGGTGATTGCTAAGTAAAGAGATCAGAAATTATGCCCCTAAATAAAGCATCATCCTCTGCAGGGTGGGGTCCTTGAGGGTCTGTTCATTTCTGTTGAGCAAAATCTTCTAGGAATTTGCCTCAAGGAAAGAATTATTAAAAATTGGATTCTGGCTGGCACAGTGGCTCATGCCTATAATCCCAGTGCTTTTGAAGGCCAAGGCAGAGGGGTTACTACTTGAGCCCAGGAGTTCGAGACCAGTTTGGGCAACATAGTGAGACCCTGTTTCAGCAAAAAATAAAAATAAAAATTAGCTGAGTGTGGTGGTGCACACGTGTAATCCCAGCTGCTCGGCAGGCTGATGCAGCAGGACCCCTTGAACCCAGGAGTTTGAAGGTGCAGTGAGCTATGATCATGTCACTGCACTCCAGTCTGGGTGACAAAGTGAGACCCTGTCTCTAAAACAAATGACCAAAAAAAGAATTCTACAACAAGATGGACTGGGTAAGTGCTATGGGTTGAATTGTTTCCCCCCCGGAAAAATAAAATATTGCTGTCCTACCCCCTAGCACCTGTGAATGTCACAGCGTCTTATTTGGAAAAAAAGTTGTTGCAGATTTAATCAAGTTAAGACGAGGTTATGGCCAGGTGTGGTGGCTCACACCTGTAATCCCAGCATTTTGGGAGGCCGAGGTGGGTGGATCACTTGAGGTCAGGAGTTCAAGACCAGCCTGGCCAACATGGCAAAATCCCATCTCTACTAAAAATACAGATTAGCTGGGCGTGGTGGCGTGCACCTGTAGTCCCAGCTACTCGGGAGGCTGAGGCAGGAGAATCGCTTGAACCTGGGAGACAGAGGTTGCAGTGAGCTAAAATTGCGCCATTGCACTCCAGCCTAGGGGACAAGAGTGAAACTCCATCTCAAAAAAAAATGAGGTTATTAGGGTAGGCCTTAATAATCTGAGATGACTGGCATCCTTATACGAAGAAGGAAATTTGGATACAGACACAGGGAAAATGCTATGTGAAGACACAGACACATACAGACACAGAGAAGGCAGCCCTGTGAAGATGGAGGTGGAGGTTGGAGGGGCGTGGCCACAAACCAAGGAATGCCTGGGGCTGCCAAAAACTGGAAGAAGCAAGGCAGCCTCCTTCCCTAGAGATTTCAGAAGGAGTATGGCCCTGTAACACCTCCGTTTCAGACTTTTAGCCTCCAGAGCAATGAAGAAATAATTTTCTGTGGTTTTAAGCCACCCAGTTTTCGATACTTTGTTATGGCAGCCCCAGGAAATTAACACTATTTATTTTTCAGTTTACCAAATTCTAGCTGTGTGACCTCTGGACAAGTTCCCTAACTTTTCTAAGAGGTCAGAGCCTCATCTGTAAAATGGAAATAATGATAGTACCTGCCTTATAAAGTTGTTATGGAAATGAAAGAATAAATTTAGTTAACTGATTTAATAATTAAGTTCACTAAACATGGTATTGCCACATTGTAACAGCTTACGTACATGTTTGTAATGGTGACAGTGGTAATGATTTTACATTGTTTCCTTTCAAAAATCGTCAATAATGATAAATCTTCACTTTTTAAACCAAGAAGGCATTTGAAATATATTGAATTCAGGCTGAATTACATTGTCTTAAAACAAAACCATGATCTGACTTTTATATAGTAAGAGTGGGTATGAAAGTCTGAAGGCATTTGAAAAGCCCAGGGTGCCAATAGATACAGATCAAAATGGCCTATAACCAAATATATAATTTTAAAAGAGGCAGTTATACTAGAGAAATTTGTTCTCATGAGTGGTTTTCCCATGTGCTACTCCTGCTTCTGAATTTACAAAAGGGCAGGTCTGCATCTCCTAGGCTAACAGTTACAGAGAGCAAAGCCTGACCTTGGGAGAAGTTTTGCCCACTGTCCAAGCCCACCTTCCATATGGATATTGCTCACCCTCTATACCTGGTGTCCCTAAAGTCCCTGGAGAAATGCAGAAGCCCAGCAGGTTTAGTTATGGGTGTTAGCGAGAGTGGGAACTGTTTTACTGTAAGTAGCAATGTTTCTTTCTGGTGAAACAGTATTATTTTAATATTGGTAAGTTCTTTTCTGATTTTTTCAATAATTGAAAAACCCGGTTATGTGTACATTCATTACCTGGTTTGTACAGGTGCTTTGAAAGGGTAAAAGGCTTTATCTTCCTTAAGAAGAAATCATTACTCTAGCACTGCAAGAAATACATCCTTTTAGGCTGCTCAGCAGGGAAAATTATCTTCAATAAATTGCCTCTTGAAAACCACCTTTTCTAAACTCCTCTGTTGAGTATGAGAGGGACTTAACAGGGAGGAGAAGAGTGCCACTCTATTTACAGTCCCCAGGCTGACGCTGGACAGAAGGCAAAACTCTCATTGATTTTTGACTAAGGACACAAAGTGAGAAATTTGAAGTGCTTCCCAAGCTCAACAAGTAAACTATGACCAAACGATCACTATTTATTGAGCACTTACTCCATGCTTAGCTCTAAGCTATGGGCAATATGACTCATGTCTTTTGTGCTTTAAAGAGAAAAGTAAATAAGTATTGAGCATATACTATGTTGTGGTTTAATGTCAATCTTTCCACATATATTGTCGTGTGTAATTCTCTCAATATGACATGAAGTATGTATTATAATTCCCATTTTATAGGTACAAATAGAATGCATAATTGTTAGCTCTCCTGAGGCATATTGAGTAGCAGATTCAGGATTTGTCTATGAGTCTTCACTGTTCCAAGCCCTAGATCTTTCCATGACCTTATACTGCCCGGTCTTGCAAAGTACCCAAGACTTATGCTTTAAGATAGAAAATATAAAATAAGATGCAATGAAGGGTCAGGTTGTGAAATTCCACCTGTTAAATGCAACAGGGTTTGGAGAAAGGAGAGAACTAGATTAGGTAGAGGAGGTGGAAAGGTGCATAACATCGATAGAATTGTGTTTTTCTGTCTAATATCAGGATCAGTCACTTGCTTCCCAAGACAGCAGGAGGAAAAATGAAGTCTTCTTTTAAAATGCTTGGGATTTTAAGGTAAATCATGGAATAATTTGGAGATCAGGGCATGCTTGTTTACATAAATGTATACCATCTGTATTTTTTAAAATGTCTAGGCCAAAGGGCTTTGATCTGGTTATATTGAGAGATAAAGGACAATCTTTATGTTAAAAATTATAACAAAGATAAGATCACAAGACCTGTAGGGAGTCACGGATGAATTTATGGATGTATTTGTTTAATTGGTCACTCATTCATTCATGTATTGAAACACGTATTTCAGAAACCTCTATTATAAATTTATGTCATTATTTCCTTTGTTTGGTAATATTTTGAAATCTGTACTTCAGATTCGGAGTATTTTGAAATTGCAAGCCCTATTTCATATTGTTTATTTTTATTTTTTGTCATATTGTTTAAAATGTTGGTTCAACATAAACCATCAGCAAGTTGTCTACATGACTCTGATCTACTCTGCCAGATATGGAACCCAGGCTCACAGAGGTATTTTCTTAGTAAGGTTTATTTTGAAGAGAAGCCTCTGTCCTCTCTCTTCTTTTTCTCTGTCAATCTTTCAGGCCCTGTGACCCTCAGAAAAAGCTTCATTTAAATTCCCTAGAATGGTACCATAGGAAATCTATAAAAATTTCACAGTTGAAAGATTTAATAAAGAAATACTCCACACATAAGAATAAAGGAATTCAAAGGTTTTAAAAAGTTACTTTTTAAGGCCTGTTTGTTATTGTTATTATTACTAGTTTAATGACAAAGATCATGGGAAAATTTTCACTCTCTGGAACCAAGCCTAGCAACTAAAATGAGCAATGAGACAGATACAGTTACAGCTCAGTACTGCACAGAGGTTGAAGAGCAGAGGTGAGGCAGCTGTTGCTAAAGCTATACCTACTTATCCCTCAATCTTATGTAATAATTAATAGATTCCCATACATCACAAGGCAGGGCTCTCTCCTATTTTTAGATGAGCTTATTAAAATATAGTTTATTGAGGCTTCACTTCAATGTAGAAAATAAAAGCAGCCATGTACTTCTTAGATCTGGCAAGACCAAGCCTTTATCCACTTTATCCACGACTTTATCTACTCTGTTGGTTCATTCATTCATTCTTTCAGCCAGCAGGGATGCATGGAGCACCTCTGCTGAGCTAGGGAGTTGTAAGGCATGGAAGATGTATTAGCGGATAAACTCTCCTAGAGGTGGACAAAGAGTGGATGGAAATAGACACCATCAGCAAGATATATTAATATAAGTAATATAAGCCCTTCAGATAGCTGTTACTGCTGCAGAGAAAAATAAAATGAAGGAGATTAGAACGGGACATGATTGGTGGAGAGAGGGTTCTCAAGGAAAGCTGCATGGGAAAGATGACATTTTCTCAAGGACCTCTTTGAAGGCAGCATCCAGGAGGTGTGAGGAGAACGCCAAGCAAGAGCCTAAGATGGGCGCATGCTCGAAAGGGTTCAGGGAACAGGAAGAAGACCAGTGTGGCTAGAATGGAGTGAGCAAGGGGTCATATCATGGGGCCCTCTAGCTCAGTAGAGGGGAGTAGGCTTTTCCTCTGAGTGAAATGTAAACGGGCTAGGGTTGCCAGGCTTAGCAAAAAAATCCCAGGACACCAGTAAAATTGGAATATCAGATAAGCAATGTGGTAGGCAGACGAATGGCCCACCAAAATGTGCATGTCCTAATCTCCAGAACCTATTCCTTTACATGGCATGTGTTCCCTTCTATGGCAAGTGGGACTTTGCAGATGTGATTATATTAAGGGGCTAGAAATGGGAATATTATCCTGGATCATCTGGGTGGGCCCAAGGGCATGATAAGGGTTCTTAAAATATGAGAAGGAGAGAGGCAGAAGGGTTGAAGGAGGAGATATGTTAGTCCAAGAGGAGGTCAGAATGACTGGATCACTGCCCTTGAAGATGGAGGAAGGTGCCACAAGCTAAGAAATTCATGCTGCCTTTAAAACGAAAGGGCAAGGAACACGATGTTGTCAACACCTTGATTTTAGTGCAGTGAGATACATTTTGGACTTCTTGTCTCCAGAGATATAAGACAATACATTTGTAGGGTTCTAAGACACTAAGTTGGTGGAAATTTGTTACAGCAGCAATAGTAAAACAATATAAAAAAAATAAATTTTAGTGTAAACGTGTCCCATGCAACTTTTGAGACATACTCATGCTAAAAAAAAGTTGCTGATTATTTATGTGAAATTCAAATAACTGGGCATCTCCTATTTTACCTGGCAACTCTATCACAGAGGTTCAGAAGCTTGACACACTCTGAGTTTCATGGCAAAAGGATCACTTTGGCTGCTGGTTTGAAAACAAGGAAGGAAGGCAGGGGATGAAGCAGAGAGATCTAGCGGGGATACCGCAATCATCCAGATGAAACACAGGGGTGGCTTGGATTAGGGTGGCAGTCGTGGAGGTGGTGAGAAGCTGTGGATGCGTCTGCATTGTCTGATGGGCTCTCTGCGGAAAATTGCACTGAGGGAAGTGTTTTCACATTGTCATTCCCTTTTGCCCTGCAGCCTTCTATTTCCTAGTACGTGAAATTCAGTCTTGTATCTAAAACATGTGTCTCCAATTACTGAAGCTCAAATAGAGGAGGAGAGCATCCTGGACACAGAAAACAGAACTAACCCATGGTACTTTCATGCAAGGGGTGGACCACTATTTTCATTCTTTTTCTCTTGTCTCCCGGCCCCAACCCCAAGCTTGTGAACCATTAGGGAATGAACACCTGGAGCCCTTATTAATCTGTGAATGTTATTCATCTAATATGCAAA
The DNA here is from genome assembly GCF_006542625.1 of Nomascus leucogenys. Lineage (NCBI taxonomy): Eukaryota > Metazoa > Chordata > Mammalia > Primates > Hylobatidae > Nomascus > Nomascus leucogenys. The sequence continues at coordinate 24,552,447 of NC_044384.1, read as the reverse complement.
ACCTTTTTTAAATTCCAAAAGACATTATTTCTGTTTCTAAGGGGTTTCCTTGGTAGCACTACCTCCCCATTACGTGTTAGTCTAATCTACAGCAAAACTTGCTGGCTTTGTCAGATTGTCTGAAGAGCATCCTTCTCTCCTCTGTTCTCCCCTTGAGGATCTTTTTTTTCTGACTTGTCTGAAGGCTTAGGAGCCTGAGTGGCCAAAGAGCTAGAATAAGAATTATTTCATGTTGCCTCAATTGTTCTCCTGGTGCATTTCACTGGGAGAGTACACTGCATTTTTATTTGCCTCTGCTTTTCATTTCACTCATGTAACTAGACTGTTGGTGACCTCTGTCACCAAGATCCTACTATCCAGGGAAGATGTGAAGAATCATACAAATGAATTCACTGGGTGGGTTGGGTGAACACACACAGGTTTCCAGACATCAACTTTATCAAGGTCTATAGATCTTAACATTTGAAGAGGACAATGGGCTCAGATGCAGGTTTTGAAATAGACAAGTGAAGATTGAGTCTAATCTTGGTCTATTTCGTGGACAGAAAAAATGAATGAGACAGTGGCTACAACAGGCATTGAAGTGATTCACATATTTTCCCAATTCTATTCTACAAATATTTACAAACTGCCTACTTTGTATAAAGCATTATACCAGTTGTTTAAGAGGTGACCGAGTCATGATCCCATTGGTTTTATACAGAAAGCTTGCAAATAACTAGAATAATCTCTCTATACATACGTGTCTTCAACCTAATCCCTGTTCTCAGCTTTAATACTTTTCTCTTATTTTTCTGGAAGATCTGTCAACAGACCTACAAGTCATGACTCCACTCAGGGCATTCATACAAGAGTATTCCTGTGATACATTCTGAAAGGCGTACCTAAATCAAACAGATTCTCCAATCCAACAAGATTTCCTTACCAGTCAAGTCAGCAACTATAGGATATTTTGTAAGGTACCCAAAGCTTGGGTACAAATAAAAGGAGGATAGGCAATTTTTTCCCCTTTAGGGACTTGTATTATACCAGAGAGAACAGAATGATCAATAGAATGCAATCACTGGAAATGCACACAGGCAAACACGTTAATTCCAGTCGCTGGAAATGGAAAATGAATGGAAGAGAGCTCAGGGCTACGTGGGGAAATAGGAGAGAGGTTAGAAATGGAGATAAGATGCCTTGTTTTCTGGGGCCAAGCAGCACCCTTCAGATGTTCAGCCAAAGAACTTACTTGGGCATCTCCCTGACCATGAATTATTCAGTTGGTTGAACCTTCATTTGCACCGCTGCCTAGGAGAGGTTATGTCTGAAATAAACTAGTGGTCTCTGGGAAGTCTCATTGTGTGTGCTGATCTTCCCTGGGAGTGCTCTTGACAGTATCCGTTCACAAGTAACACCCCCACAGGTCACATAACGAACCCAGTCACAAGTCATGAATTTTGGCTTTCCATTACAACCCCAGTGCTAACATTTCATTTCTAGCCGTTTACCTAAAACCCTGAAAAGGGCTCAAATCATCACAGCACTTAACGATGTATATTTCTGAAAAAGTGTTCCCTCCCCAGGTCTGTGCAGTGTCACACATTAGCACTCTTGGCTTTCTTGATTGTCTTTCTTTCTCAAAATGTGAGTAAAGAATGTGCCAGAGGCTGCAACGTTGCGGAGTTTCACATCCTCTATAAAATGACTGAGAGTAAGCAAGTGGAGAGCTTGAATTGGGGCTTCCCAAGCTATCCAGGCAGGCTTGCCTCTTGTGCTCCCTTCTCACCCCTTCTGTGGGGCACCCCACTCCCTCTATCATCCTGTTAAGCCATCAAATGTGGACCAGATGCAGAAAAGCATCCTTACCGACCTCCTAGCTTTACCTAAAAAATTACACCCACATATGATTCTCCTTCACTCCAGCCCCTGCTTCAGTCATCCTGCAAGTCATGAAGTGATAGTTTAGGCCAGAGCCTGATGTCTTCCATCGCTTCATTTCCTGACTCCTTCAAAGCCTTGCACCTGTGTTCTTTCCACACAGGAGGTTTAAATTAATAGCAGCCTTACAGAGGATGGGTTGGCCTCCCGGGTTTTTTTAATGAATTTTTAAATTGTAAGGCTTTAAATCGTAACATACTTTCTTCGAAATGGTCTGTTCCCCAGCACATCTGAAAATGCTAAATGGAAAACAACAGTTTTTATCTGTGTTCCGTTTTTAAAGAAAACAGAGGATGTGACTTAAAGGCTTGAGTATTTGGAGTTGGACATTCGAGAAAAAGGTAAGAGGTTTCTTTCCTAGGAATTCTTAGAGAGTGGCTCATTTCTAAATGACTCAAACCTAGACAGATTTCGTGGCTGTGTCAGAGAAACAAAACGCCCAAGTATATAACGAACATTTATAATAATATGGCTCTGTAACAACAGATTTACTTTTATAAAAATCACTGTTACGTGTAAAAGTCTGGAAATGAAAAAACCATGAAAAAGGTTGTGTTTTGTGGACCACCCAGTTCAACATGCTACATTCTTGTGGGCTTTTTTTTTTCCTTCTTCAATAGACATTTATTGGGCATCTTTATGTGCTAGGTGTGGGGATTCAAAGATCAATAAGAAGCAGCCTGTGCTTTTATGGTATGTATAGCAAGGGTTACATTTGCCTCTTATAACAGGAAAGCTGCAAAAGCCTCAGGAATCTCCTCTGAACTCCGCATGTTACAGATGGGGAGATCAAGACAGAAAATCTAAGACACAGATAAGCACACACAGGTCCAAATTTTCAGCCTCCTGCATTCTGATTTGGATATTTCTAGAAAGCCCAATTGTGCTCAACAAAGACATGAGTGGGTAAAGTGGAAAAAGCACAGAGAAGAAGGAGGGGCCCCCGTGTTCACCCACTTTGGCCACGAAGCTGGTGCATGCAAGGAACCCAGTCAGTCTTTCCTCCCCGGTGATACAGATTCCCTACAGGGTTTTTGGGGATGGTCAGCTAGGCCTTTCCCCTGGAAATGCTGACTTAGTAGGTCTGGATTGAAGCCCAGACCTCCCGTGAGACTTATCTTTAAGGAGCTTGCAGAAACACTGAACCAGATAAGCTCTATCCTTCTCGCTATGAGAATATTTTAAAATAAAGCAAAATCAAAGAAGATGTGGGAAGACAAATATTTGTGTATAGCAAGGTTCTTGCTTCTAAAGCATGAAAGCTTTTTACCAAGCTCTGTTTCTATGATCAATATTCTTTGCCTGCTGATGTGCTTAGCTTCCTCTGGTCTTCTGAGGAAAACCATTCACAATTACCTACATGAAGGACTCCTAAAATGCAGAGAAACTTCCAGCTACCGGCAGACCACAGCTTATTATAGAATGATGTTACTCCATGTAAACATGTGTCCATATGGGCATGTGGAAGAAACATATTTATATCTCTACATGTCAGTAGAGAGACAGATATATTCCACCAAATTCTGGAAATTTCACCTGGCATACTAAATAGGCTTTTAGAAATTTTGTTGTTATTTTCATTGAACCTAAAAAAGTAAAAATTGTACTCACATCTTCTACTTACTTTCTAAGGTGAATGGTTAGTGTTTGTATACATTATTTTAATACATCTATTGTGCCTAACAAAAATGGGTAGAAGCCGTCAGTTAAAAGACATTGGATTGAAATTAGAAATGTCAACATAGGGACAAATTTGTGAACACATCTAGTTCACAGGCTTTGAACTAACTGATTATTTTGCATTTTGCCAATGTAGAAATCACAGATTGAGGGTTTTGCTCTGTGCTCCGGTCCCAGCACTCCCTCCATGAGAAAGTCAGAGACATGTACACACCAGATGGGGCACATTTGATCATCATGCTAGAACAATTTGTAAGCAATTAAAAGAATTTTGTTCTGTTTTGTATTCTCTTCCATTTCTTTGAGTTGCAGAATTAAAGACATCGATTTCAGATATGAAAGAAGAACTGACTGATGATGTTATTCCGGAAGTGTTTAGGCCTGAAATATCTGACAAAGCCAGGTGATGGCTAGACAGGACAACCAGAGAGACAAGAGACTCGAATAATTCAAGCAAAATCAAATTCTTAATGCCTAAGAATGTGTGTGTGTGTGTGTGTTTGTGTGTGTGTGTGTATGTGTGTATACTTAGTTCTTCGGAATTTCTCATCTAGTTTTTATGGATCTAATTGTTTATTCTCCCCACAGATAATCATTGACCTCGTCCTCTATGCTAAGGCACAATGCCAGACGGTGTGGGGATCCTGAGAAGATGGAATGCAGAGGTAGTCCCTGCTCATAAAGAGGTAGCACTCTATTCATTACTTACATTTTCTCATCTGTAAAATGGGCATGGGGGTGAAAGAGAGGTGGAATGAGCAAGAATCAGGAAACAGCTCTACTCTCAGCGTGGCCACTCTCTAATTGTGTAAACCGGCCCTCTGTTTTCATCTTTAAAATAGATAAAGTTTCCCTTTCAACACCAAGAGTCAATGATCCCATGCAATACAGAGGATTTTGTGAAGAACAGTTTAAGGATCTCAAAGATACAGGAAAATATGGTCAATGTCATTACTTTCTTGGGACAACTTTACACTGTCATTTTGCCTGGGCAGAATGGGATATTTTGGGTTGTTAGAGATGGGCTTTTTTTTTGTCTTTGCGTTGCTTCTCCTTCCTTCCTCCCTTCCTCCCTTCCTCCCTTCCTTCCTTCCTTCTTTCCCTCCCTCCTTCCTTCCTTCCTTCTTTCCTTCCTTCCCTCTTTCCTTCCTTCTTCTTTCTTTCTTTCTCCTCCTTTCTATTTTTTCTTCCCTTCCTTTTTCCTTTCACTCTTTTTTATTGAAAGGAAATGGAAGAAAATTTATCCTTGTCTTATCTCTTTAATTGTGTCTGAAGAAGTTCTCTGACTGTTTATTCTGGTGATTATGGTTGTTACACTGCAAGTTCCCTATTAATCTCTGGACAGGTAACAGTGCTGAGGGAAGACTAGCCTCCAGAAGCCAATTTTACAATTTAAACCCCAAGCAGAAGTGGTAGATTTAAAATTCTGAGCCCAGCACAAACCTCTTCATTTTCAAGTTCATTTACCCTTGGCAACATTCAACCTCCTGTTACTAAGAGGGGAAAAAAAAGCTTTAAAAGGCTCATTTAAAAGGCTGAGGAGCCTTTTGGGATCTCCACAAGCTCTTTAAAAACATATTTTGATGATACAAGTGTAAACAAATCAAAAGCATATGGATTGAATTTCCCTTAAATTACACAGGATTTTAAAAATGATGGGAGGGTGGAAATGTGTTTGGAAAAATATGTTTTTGGTTTTACTGACTCAGAAACATGCGAATGAGCTGAAGCTTTGACAGACCCGAAATGACGGCAGGTTTGTCCATCATCTGTCTTTGGGGTTCTTTAGTTTTTCGCAAGGCTTCTCTGGTTTTGTACCCAGGGAATAGATATTTCTGTTAGTGCAGCCACACACACACACACACACACACACACACACACACACATACACAGAGAGAGAGAGGGGGGGGGTGGTGGGAGAGAGAAGGAGAGAGAGAGGAGAGGGGAGAGGGAAAGGGGAGAGAAGAGAGGGGAGAGAGGAGAGGGAGACCAAAACCACACATGGTGATTCTACTTTTCCCTTGAGCTAAAGAGCCCTATTTCATGGTATTTAGCAATGTGGGCTCTTCTTGTACCAGTCAAAAGTATTAATGTTCATTTTATAAAACATAAGTCTCTATAGGGCTGCACAACCTGGACCCAGGTGCTAATGTCAACATCCAGGCTGACTTTCTGCAGCCCGCAAGCTGGTGTCACACCAAAACCTTTGCCTGAGGTTCCTCAAAGTCCTCTGGAGAGTCATGTTGTCATCATTACAATCCCTTTATCTACCAACCATAACCCATGTCTAGCCGGAATGATGAGGGTCAATGACCTGGGTCACTGCCTCTGAAGAGTTACTAATGTCAGGATTTCAGAATGAGGAGACAAGGGCCAAGAATAAGCAGACAGAGAGAAGGGTGGTGGTGTCTTTATTTATTTATTTTTTTTTAATTATACTTTAGGGTTTTAGGGTACATGTGCACAATGTGCAGGTTTGTTACATATGTATCCATGTGCCATGTTGATTTCCTGCACCCATTAACTCGTCATTTAGCATTAGGTGTATCTCCTAATGCTGTCCCTCCCCCCTCCCTCAACCCCACAACAGTCCCCGGAGTGTGATGTTCCCCTTCCTGTGTCCATGAGTTCTCATTGTTCAATTCCCACCTATGAGAGAGAACATGCGGTGTTTGGTTTTTTGTCCTTGCGATAGTTTACTGAGAATGATGTTTTCCAGTTTCATCCATGTCCCTACAAAGGACACGAACTCATCATTTTTTATGGCTGCATAGTATTCCATGGTGTATATGTGCCACATTTTCTTAATCCAGTCTATCGTTGTTGGACATTTGGGTTGGTTCCAACTCTTTGCTATTGTGAATAGTGCCGCAATAAACATACGTGTGCATGTGTCTTTATAGCAGCATGATTTATAGTCCTTTGGGTATATACCCAGTAATGGGATGGCTGGGTCAAATGGTATTTCTAGTTCGAGATCCCTGAGGAATCGCCACACTGACTTCCACAATGGTTGAACTAGTTTACAGTCCCACCAACAGTGTAAAAGTGTTCCTATTTCTCCACATCCTCTCCAGCACCTGTTGTTTCCTGATTTTTTAATGATGGCCATTCTAACTGGTGTGAGATGGTATCTCACTGTGGTTTTGATTTGCATTTCTCTGATGGCCAGTGATGATGAGCATTTCTTCATGTGTTTTCTGGCTGCATAAATGTCTTCTTTTGAGAAGTGTTTGTTCATGTCCTCTGCCCACTTTTTGATGGGGTTGTTTGTTTTTTTCTTGTAAATTTGTTTGAGTTCATTGTAGATTCTGGATATTAGCCCTTTGTCAGATGAGTAGGTTGCAAAAATTTTCTCCCATTCTGTAGGTTGCCTGTTCATTCTGATGACAGTTTCTTTTGCTGTGCAGAAGCTCTTTAGTTTAATGAGATCCCATTTGTCGATTTTGGCTTTTGTTGCCATTGCTTTTGGTGTTTTAGACATGAAGTCCTTGCCCACGCCTATGTCCTGAATGGTATTGCCTAGGTTTTCTTGTAGGATTTTAATGGTTTTAGGTCTAACATATAAGTCTTTAATCCATCTTGAATTAATTTTTGTATAAGGTGTAAGGAAGGGATCCAGTTGCAGCTTTCTACATATGGCTAGCCAGTTTTCCCAGCAGCATTTATTAAATAGGGAATCCTTTCCCCATTTCTTGTTTTTGTCAGCCCAAAATCTCCTTAAGCTGATTAGCAACTTCAGCGAAGTCTCAGGATACAAAATTAATGTACAAAAATCACAAGCATTCTTGTACACCAATAACAGACAAACAGAGAGCCAAATCATGAGTGAACTCCCATTCACAATTGCTTCAAAGAGAATAAAATACCTAGGAATCCAACTTACAAGGGATGTGAAGGACCTCTTCAAGGAGAACTACAAACCACTGCTCAATGAAATAAAAGAGGATACAAACAAATGGAAGAACATTCCATGCTCATGGGTTGGAAGAATCAATATCGTGAAAATGGCCATACTGCCCAAGGTAATTTATAGATTCAATGCCATCCCCATCAAGCTACCAATGACTTTCTTCACAGAATTGGAAAAAACTACTTTAAAGTTCATATGGAACCAAAAAAGAGCCCGCATCGCCAAGTCAATCCTAAGCCAAAAGAACAAAGCTGGAGGCATCACGCTACCTGACTTTAAACTATACTACAAGGCTACAGTAACCAAAACAGCATGGTACTGGTACCACAACAGAGACATAGATCAATGGAACAGAACAGAGCCCTCAGAAATGATGCCGCATAGCTACAACTATCTGATCTTTGACAAACCTGACAAAAACAAGAAATGGTGGTGTCTTTATGAACACCAAAGCTTCATCCACAAAGCAAAATGTTGGGACCTGTGATTTAGATGCATCTATCTAGTCCTGAAGGAAAATATGTTAAAATTCTAAAACACTTGCTCTTTTCTTTGTTTGCATATATGTAATCCAAGAGTTGCAACAATCCCAGAGAACTCCCAGACGATTCCTGAAGATGCAAGGTGGGCTTGGAGGACCAGGATCCTCTGAAGATGCTTTCAGCCATCGAGTTCTAGGTCAGGTGAGCCATCGGAATTACTTAGAGGCAAAAAGAGCTCTGTGTTTCCATCTTTGTGGAACTAGCTAAGAAAAATAGATCAGGCTGCTCTGAAGAACCTTCAATTTGGAAAGTTTAGTTGAAAATGTGTGATCCCATGAAAGCTCAACTTACCTAAGGTCAAAAGAAACTTCGCATCATTTTTCTTTTTGAGAAAAAAATCTACAAATATGTCTCTCTTTTGATACACGTTCAACTAGAGGAGTTCACATTAACCACCCTCTCCTCCTTTACTTTTTGCTTCAGAGGAGTGATGTGAGAATTTACTTTGGAAAAATAAAAGGCTCTTCAGTAAAAATAGCTGCTACCCCATTTGTGCCTCTAGTCCTGCAGACTCTGCCCCCTTGCTACAATGGTGAGTGTCTAACCGGAGCATAATTTTAACAGAACAATTTGCATCGCCTTGGCAGCTGTCTGCCACACCAACTCTATGAAATCCACCCACAGCATTTGACTCAATTACCTCCTGCAGCTGCAAATTCCGCAGGTTGACCACACTCTGCATGGAAAAGTATTTCTTTGTATTCGTTCCAAATTTATTAGCCATTTGAACCATTCCTTTGAGTGACTTGTATATTTTTAAGTGTTCATATATCACCATTTTAGGCCCCAGTCCCATTGGCCTGTATTTCATATGCAGCTCAGAATATTAGAGTATGGTCTTCAAAGGATCCACGTAAAAGCAGACCTGGTGTGCTGACCCCTGCTTTATTTAAAGGTCTCATGCCATAGACTTCCTCCCAGCCTCCCAGCCCCACAAATGCATGATCACAAGCATACAACAGAAAAGTATTTGAAGGACCTAGAATGGAGCATTTCAAAACTTCTTCCATGTTAGAAACGTGAGTTGGGGGTGATACCTGACACTAAGGGACGTCTCTACAGGAGGGAAAAATATTCTTTTACAGATAAAAAAACTGAGTAGAAGAGAAGTGTGGTCACATCCCATAAGTCACAGAGGTACAACAAGCACCCAATCTGCAAACTAGGTATCCTGAGGACAAGTTCAAGGTTCTTGCTTCGTACAGAAGGTTCTGTGTAAGAAGGTAAGAGCAAGATTCATGGATAAAGAAGTTGATGTTCCCATGGGCCAGTTGGAATGGATACTCAGGTCTCCCTGTAGTTAGGCCCCCTGGTCACCATGTGCCTTGCTTCTCTCCCTGACAGGTGCCTGTGAATGCACTATAGAGAATCCTAGGAGTTCCCCTCTACTAGACTAGGAACAGGCTTCAAAACAAATCCACAAATATGGAGTCCCAGCATTTTCACTTGATTTGAAAAGTGACGTTTCTCAGCCACTTCAAAGTTTTTTGCCTCCCCATCATCAGCCTCCAGGCGAGACCACATGGATGTCTCACCCTCACCCTTGACCTTAGGTAATCTCATGTTGTGTAGCTCCTTAACTTCCCTCACTAAAGTTTCTCCTGTAAACTGAGCGGGTGCATAGGATAGGCTGCAAGCTTTCACATGTAGTGGAGAGTGCTCCAGCTTTGTAGTCAGAGCTTTGCAATTCCAGCTTTCCCACTTCCCAACTGTGACTACAGGCAAGTTCCTGAACCTCTCAGAGCTGCACTTCCTCTGTTCCAGCACGGCAGGAAGATGCCTAACTTGCATTGCTCTTCCATCAGTGATAGTGTAGCCAGGCATGCTTAACCTTGCGGTCTACCCGTGACAGATAGATAAACAGATGATGATAGATAGATAGATGATAGATAGATAGATAGATAGATAGATAGATAGATAGATAGATAGATATAGATAGATAGATGATAGATAGATAGACAGATAGATAGATGATAGATAGATAGATACTGACCTTTTGCAACTTTATGCTATGGTTTAATAAATGGCGCTAGATGATGCTAAAGGTACAACAGGCTTTCACATCCTACTGCTTCAAAGGAGTGGTCCAGCTTATTTAACAGCCTCATCTTAAAACCACACGTAGCAGAGACAACACCCTAAACTTAAGTCTATAGCTTAAACCTTTATTCACAATTAATGCATGACCCAAGTTTAACTGTTCATAGCATATACAAAAACAGGGTTGTTTGGTTAACAGAAAGGAAAGCTTTATGCCAAGACACCTCCCTCCCACAAAAAGAGAAGAAAATGCCACTTGGAAGCGAACTTAATAACGATATGTTAAGTTGGGCACATCTGCTTCCATTCCATGTCAAGAAATTACAGTCTGCACTTGCATTCAGCAATTTTTTCTTTTTCTAAAAGTTTCTTTGCTGTCATGTACAGACTATGTTTAGGGTTTAGTGTTTCAAGATGGTTTTGCTGTATAGGAAATGAAAACAACTATGGGATATAGAGAATCTATTAATCTTTTGCATTTCTAGGACTGGAATTTCCTTTGCTCTTTTTGAATAATATAATTGTTTTAACCACTTTTTTCACAAATTCTGAATCAGGGTATTGTTTCCTGATGCTAAGTTAAAAACCTGTTGTCAGCAGTTCAGAAAATCTTTGAAACATCCCCTAGTAACATGGTGTCAAAGCACTATACCCTAAAAAGGTTTTTGGCCTTTGTTTCCAACACCAGCTCAGTGCCCCAGTTGGCTTTGGGCAAGACACTGAGCCACATTCTGCCTTAGATTGATTGTCTACCACAAGAGAACCTTGGGGCTCCATCCATGCTATCTAGCCTAGTGTTGACATTCTACTCTCTATAGTATGGGATTCATAAGGCAGCCAAAGTTTTGCAACTTCTTTTTTCCTGACCATTAAAAATTCTAATCATTTGATATAGTTTGGCTGTGTGTTCCCACCCAAATCTCACCTTGAATTTTAGTTCCCATAATCCCCACGTGTCATGGGAGGGACCTGGTGGGAAGTAATTTAATCATGGCGACCATTACCCTTACACTGTTCTTGTGATAATGAGTGAGTTCTCATGAAATCTGACGGTTTTATAAGGGGCTTTTCCCCCTTTTGCTCAGCACTTTTCCTTCCGGATGCCATGTGAAGAAGGACATGTTTGCTCCCCCTTAGGCCATGATTGTAAGTTTCTGGAGCCCTCCCTATGCCTATGTAACTGTGAGTCAATTAAATATTTTTCCTTTATAAATTACCCAATCTCAGGCAGTTCTTTGTAGCAGTGTGAGAATGGACTAATACATAGTTCAATATATTTTATCAAAGCATTCTTAACTTAGTTTTATATCTGTTTACCTCTATGGAATTGAGTTTATGACATTCTACTAGTAACAATAGAAACAAGTCTATGTAGTTGTAGATTTGAATTTAAATTTGGATACCAACTTTGGCCAAGTATTCATTGAAAGTAGGCCAAAGGAAAATGCCTGCCCCATCTGTCTCAAAAATGATGTAATTTGAGGCAGACCTGGAATTTTTTTTTTTTTTTTTTGAGTGTCTATGTGCTCGCTTTGGACAAGCCTAGGCCCCTTCACTAGTTGCATCAGCTTGAATAAGCTGCTTAGGCTTTCTGCAGATCCATTTTTTTCTGAAAAAGAAAACAAAAAAGGTTATTAAGATATAATTAGTATAACACACAATTCATCCACTTAAGTGTTAAAGTCAATGTTTTTTAGTATATTTACAGGATTGTGCAAACATCACCACAATCAATTTTAAAACATTTTTATCCCCTCTGAAAGAAATCCTGTACACATGAGCTACTTGCATTTCCACAAATCCTCCTCCCTGGGCCCTGGAAACCACTAATCTACTTTCTGTCTCTATAGATTTCTCTATCCTGGGAATTTCATGTAAGTGGAATCATATGATATATGACATTTTATGACTGGCTTATTTCACTTAATGTAACGTTTTTAAGGTGCACCTATGTCCTAGCATGCATCAGTACCTCATTCCACTTTATGGCTGCACTGATGGACATTTGAGTTGTTTCCACTTTTTGGCTTTTATGAATAGTGCTACTATGAACATTCGTGCACAAGTCGGCACATCCATTTTTGCATCTACAAAATTGTTTTTCTCACATGGCTATTTTGATTATTGGTTGATTTATGTAAAAACACTGGATGAATTATTTGAAAGACAAACTCATCATCTCCCATATCATCACCTGCTTTTCTGTACTTTCTTGATGATTCCACCTTTGCTCCAGGAACTCAGGAATTTTCAATCTTTGGATTGTCCCTTCATTTTGCACTCTATGCTCAATCAGTTTCTGAATTCTTTTAATATCTGGGACATATCTTGAATCTATGCTTTCTTTTCTTTCTTCATGGTCGTCTCTTAAATTCAAAGCCTCATTTCTGGCCAGATGTGGTGGCACACATCTATAATCCCAGTACTTTTGGAGGCTGAGGCAGGAGGATCACTTAAGACTAGTCCAAGACCAGCCTGGGCAACATAGCAAAATCCTGTCTCTACAAAGTTCAAATTTAAAAACTAGCCAGGCGTAGTGGCACATGCCTATAGTCCTAGCTACTCAGGGGGCTGAGGCAAGAGGATCACTTGAGCCCACGTGTTCGAGGATGTAGGATATGATTCCACCACTATACTCCAACCTGGGAGACAGAATGAGACCCTGTATCTAAATAAATAAATAAATAAATAAAGCATCATTTTTTCTAACTGAATATTGAGTCACTCCACTCCCCAAGCTCCCTTTCTTTCTTCTTCTTCTTCTTTTTTTTTTTTTTTTTTTTACCACAAATCTTTAGTCCTGGTTATCAAGTATGTTAAATCTTAATGACTCCTTTGCCCAAACTGAAAGGTTCACTGTACTAAATCTTTTACCAAGTGCAAAATTTGCAAGCCACAAACTTAGGTATATAAAAGCTATAAATTTGGTGATTTTTCTATTAGTGAACTTAAATTATCTTTTAAGCTGCCATTTAGTCTACTGACAAAATCTAGCTAAACCTAGGTAAATTCAGACACCCTGGTAATGCCTCAGTCCTTTCGGCTTTGAAATCAGTGTCTTAAGGTTTGGCCTCTCCTCACCTTTCCTCTGGCTGGCGGAGACTTACATGGCATTGAGTGAGGAGGGGGCCACATCCAGCCCACAGATAACCTCTATGTCCACAGCCCTACTAAGATGTCTCCTGTACCATTTGCTCTCAGCCACTTCCACACCCATCTTTTAGCCCTTCCTGCTTAGAACTGGCTACTGTCTGTCCTTCTCTAAGCCCACAACTCATATTGTCGTGAAAGGCTTCTCTACAAGGCCTGTTGCCCTTTCAAGTTCCGAGGCAGTGAGTCACCTGACCATTTGTCTGAGATTTCTATTGTCCAGCCCCCACCTCCTCCCCAGGTTAGTGGGAAGGAGCAGCACCGCTTCACAAGGAAGAAGCCACATTTTAGCTGCCTTTGCTCTCTCCTTAGCTCCTCCTCTACCAGCTTTGTCAACCTCTGTTGGGGCTATGCAGACAGGCCATTGGACCTTTTAGCAATTTTCTTTTCTGTAAGTTTTTCTTCTGTCATCAATTGAAAGCTCCTATTCTTTCAGGTGTTTTGTTTTTCAAAACACCCAGCTCTTGGGAATTTGGAGCTGTGCATCTCAAGGATTTTCGATGAGTCTCAAAAGCCCTCTTTGGACTCCCATCCAGTACTAACCAGGCCCCAACCTGCTTACCTTCGAGACTGGGTGCATTCAGGCTGGTAAGTCGGTAGACACCAGGAGCCCTTTTGGAATGGCTAGTTCTCAGGCCCGCTTCATTCCAAATACTGTGCTCCTAACCATTATGGTAAGCTGTCTCCTGCATTCTGGAGGGTGTCAAGAGCTGAAACCCAACAGCCAACACTGTAGGACTCTCCACAGCCTGTTGGGGTGCAGGAGAAGCAGGAGGGAACTCCTGGTCAAAGTAGCTCTTCCAGTTACATAAAAGTCACTATCTTTTTATGTTTAGAGCCACTGGTACTCTGACTCTGTCTTGCCAGGCTGTCTGATTTGAAGAGCTTTTACTGGTCTCTGATTTGGCTTTTTCTCTGCAGTAAACCCTTTGGAAGGTCAGCAAGTGCTCCAAAGAGGACTGTCATATCTTAGAACACTCCGGCACTAGGTCTACCTCTGCTGGTGCCTCTAAGAGCTGGGCAAGGGTCTTGGGGACCAGATCCCTGATGGTTAGCCCAGGAAAGTGAAAGCATGGGGTGCGTAGTCCATTCTCAGGAAAGACATGTAGCAAAAACTCATTGTAAATATTAAAATTTGAAGATAAAAAGAAGTTATCACAAGAAGACCCCCTTGTTTTCACTGAGACAAAAGTAGACAAAAGTTGAATCTGAGTTCACTGTCTGTCCTCTGAGGAAAGAATATAATAAGTAGAAAGCAAAAGGACATGATAGTCAATTCCATAAAGAGGAAATAAGAAAGCCATGTAAGATTTTTAGTATTTTTTTTAACTGGCTACTTTATGCTATTAATGGAAAAAGATAAAGACTATAATTGCCTATAATCATCGTTGTGAATTCAGAAACTCAAGCTTCTGGTGAAGTTGGGTTTCTGAATATTCAAGTTCTTGCTGCTATCTTAAAATGGGAAGGATCTGAACTGATTGGAGCAAGCAAAGAAAAAATTTGAAAATGTTTTTTTCCCCTCTGTGTGTCCTTCTAACTTCTAACATAATTAAAAGGATGAGTTTATTTGGCAAGAAGTGCTGCTCAAATTTGGATTTGGTTCTTTCAAAGAAAGAGACCAAAATTGATTTTTTTCCCCAGAGTTAGAGAAAAATGAAGCACAAAGATGATATATTTTGCATATTTATTTGCAAAAGATACAATATTCTTATGCATATATATATATTTTTGTCTTGAATATGGGTCGTTGTAAAAGGAAAGTCATCTTGCAGGATTACTTTATTTGGTTGTATCCCTTTAAAGACTTAAGAGCAACTTTTTATCCATATTATCTTGTGATAAATCCCCTGAAATTCCCTGCTAAAACAAGCCCCACTGATAGCAGATCAACAGGCTCAGCCTTCTTAAGTTTTATTTCGATTAATCTCTAATTCATTTTAATGACTGACTCCTTTATTCCTTCTGATGCTGGAATTTCTTATCATCTTAATATGCTTACATCTTAATCCACTCATTTCTTCCTTGGTTGACCATAGCCTGCACCGTTTCTGGAAGCTTCTTTTCTTCTCCATCAGCTCACTACCCGCTCAACATACCCTTGGAGAATTTGCTTTGGCTTAGTATTTTGGGCACTTAGCTTCAATCTCTGTAGGTTTCTAGTTTGAAGAAATCACTTTATTGGGCTTTTATAAAATTTTAGTTTTTAGTTTTTTGAGACATTTAATATGCTCATTCCTGCATTTGTGTTTAATTGTCCTTTTCCTAAGGGACCACATTTCTCACCAGTTAATGTCTAATGGCCCATTTTCAGGGGCATCTGCACCACAGAGGCAGCAGCTGATTTAGATTACACCAGAGTTTTCTCAGCAGGAACTTCCATTGACCTAAGCATCCCTTTCACAACACTGTCCCTAGCACAGTTACAAGCCAGTGGCCATCCGGGCCCTCGGCCTCCTTGCTTTAATGAACTGCTACTTATAATTATTTTAAACATTATTTTAACTGCTTGAAGCCATTAAAAACATACACTCAGCATTTGTGCATTTTTGAAAGAATTGCCAGAGTCTCCTCAGACCAACATTTCCACTGACACAATATGACTTAGAGGGAACATCAAAGGAGACCACTGAAAAGCATTCTTTCTTCTCCACCCATCAGGGCCCAACATTGTCTAAAAACAATGTGATGTCCAGAAATTGCTGGCTAACCGCAGATCTTGCAAACTTTGGCAAAGTTGGCTAGTGCAAAGTCTGAGGAATTGGGGGTTTGCTACTTTTAGGGAAGAAAACCATGGGGCCCCTTTACTAAGATGTTGGCCTCACATTGAATTACAAAAGAGGCGATAGAGTTGTGATCCAAAATCTATACTTAAAGCATTGGGTTCACTCTGTAAGGCTTTGAAGAAATTTAAATGTGTCTCTAGGAGAAATGCATGAAATTCTAGTATGACTAGCTTGGATCTGATTTCGAATTTGGAAAATGGGATACAATATGCAAGGACACCTTCTGGAAGGTTCCAAATCTTCACAGAAATTTCAGCTTGACATAGCTAACTGTGGGAAGAAGGATTATGAAGGAACCATTTTGTATCCCTAGCATGTAACTCAATACTTGGCAATAAGTAGTAGTTAAATGGGTAAATGAATAAATGATTGAATGAGCTAAAGTGTGCAATAACTTAGCGCAAACTGAAAATCAAACTAGTTGTGAATTTATCAACATGCCTATTTTTTCTTGCTTTCCTCCCTTATATGGAGTAGTAGTAGACCTCTTCCTACCCACGATTTAGCCCTCTACCAATAACCTGGGCCCTATCCACCTCTACTAGATCAAAACCTTACTCTAAGAATGAATCCTTTCCCCCTGCATCTTCAATGGCTCCCTCTCTCATGTTCACATTCTATGAAGTCTACTCCCTTAATTTCTCTCACTGCTACTGCCTTCTCTGGGGCTTCCTTATCTGTCCATTTCAACTATTTCAATGTCTCCTAAATAAGCAGCAGCTCCGAGACTGTAACCAGGATCCGGTTTCTTTCTCTGCCCTTCTCAGCACTGCCTCTTTGGTGTTGGTTTCATTCTTTACAGGCTCTTCCCTTAGAGTCACAAGTGGCTGCTAGCAGATCTCCAGGCACTTCTGTCCTTGTCCCATCTAGCAGGAAAAAGGAAGCATTCTCCCAGTATCTCCAGGAAAATATGGACAAGTTTTTCTTTCACAGATGTTCCATCAAATACTTTCCCTTATCTCTATCTCTGCTCTGCTCATTCTTTAATCCCTGTGGCCAAGGAGGGGTAGGATACACTTATTGTTTTGAGCCAATCAGGCATCACCCCTAAAAGTAGAGCTAGGGACAACAGTGAGCAAACTCACACAGAGAAGATGGGACAGGCAAATTCCCCAACAGGAAGAAAGGTTATGTGGGTGGGAGAAGGAGGAGGGATGCTTGGGAGGCGAACAAAATTATCTAGCGCAGGCGTTGACAGGATAGGATTGATGGTAGGGTCTAAGACCAGAAATTTGTTTAGATAGAAATGGCAAGAAAGAAGCCACAGCCAGAAGAGTTGGTAAAGGTAGAAACAGCAGTCAGAGTCTATTAGCCAGAGCGTGAAATAAGTCAAGTTGCTGTGTGGAGAATGGGTTAGCCTGAAACAGTGAGTGGAGCCATGCAGGGATCCTTGGCTGGAACAGCTGGCCAAGGAGGCAAAGTATTAGTCCAGTTGGCTGTACCTCCTGCTTTCTGACGGGAATGTGAGAAGCAGGCAGGCACTTGATTTCCTCTCCAATGGGAAAACAACAGCAGCAAGTTATCGAGCAACTTTCAAATGATCATGTACAGTGGGCTGGCAGCTAAGGCAAGTCCAGCATGACTGCTTCTTATCTCCCAGGTAAATGGACTTAACGTCTTTGTCTGAAAGGGGTGGATTCAGAGCTTTTCAAAAAACATGCAATGTGATCCATTATTTATCAAATATATTCATGTTTTAGATCTCATATATATCTAAACTGTGTTAGATAATAACAATTATTTAAAAATTTGTCTATATGTAAACTTTCACTAATGAACTAAAACATTTAATAAGATAATTTGTCACTTATTTCTTCTTCTGCTAGATAGGGCCCTATATTATATTAAAAAAACGAAAATGCTGAAAAAACTCAGGGGTGGAAGTAAGATCTGGATTGGTACTCTCTTCATCAACACCAGTAACTGAAATCAGTCCGATATGTATTTATTTCCTATCAACTTTAACTATCCTTCTAGTCCTAATAAAAGCCAAAGGAAAGATTCAGGAACCTGAAGGCTTGGAGGAGACTTGGCTGTTAGAAATGAGCAAGAGGAATAAAATCCTAAAAAAATAGACTAGAACGACCTAATTCTTTCCTGCCCACTCCAACCTACAGCATTAGTCTAGGTGGGGTGAGGTGGGAGCCGGCAAAATAACACAGCTCCTACTTTGGGTCTCAGCATGTGCTCCCAGTCCAAAATCCTCTAAAAAGAATCTGATTCCATGCTGGTGGGTGAAAGATGAGAAACACAGTAGCTTTCTGGTAGATTTTCTTATGTGTCTGTTCCCAAGCCAATTGTTTGAAGATTTTTCTTTTTCCTTTAATGTTCAGTACATCTTCTTTGGGCTTCTTGCCTTCCATGGAGGGGAATACACCCAGAGATGGTCCAAGTGGCTGGGCACTTAACTTTTCATTCTACTGAGTCCTTTGTTTCATTTTAGCCAAAGATCAGCATTGATCTAGGTTGTTCCCAGCTGTGCAACAGCTGCGCAATTCAAGAAAACCACACCGGGCTCAGAAGGCTGAGCAACTTTATTAAATTAGAGGGAAAAAGGGGGCAGGCTGGGGTTTCTTCTCTCCCTTTCAACATTTCCCAAATAATTCTGCCCAATATTGATGACATCATGTATAGTAGAACTCAGGTTTCACACCTCTGCAGGATTGAATGAAAGAGTTGCATTTCTATTAAGATAAAGAAGCCATACAGATGAAAACTTGCTCATGCTGTTTTAGAAATTGAGTGGGGATAGAAAAAACTTTTCATCTCTTCCAGCATGCAGGCAAACTCTCAGCAGACAATCTCTTTTTCCCCCAAAGTCAGAGACTAGATGGGCTTCTTTAAAGAACTGAATTTAGGGATTGAAAGAGTGCCCTTCAAATTGCCAAGATTTTATGGTAGGCAGACTACCATAGCGCCCTAGTAAAATGCTCCTTCCTGGGTCCAAAATACGTGGGAAAGTTTTAGAAAGAGCCTTTCTAATGTATTTGATTAATAAACCCACTAGGGCCCAGTAGTGGTAGCTCACACCTGTAATCCCAGCACTTTGCGAGGCCAAGTCAAGCAGATTACTTGAGGCCAGGAGTTCAAAACCAGCCTAGGCAAAATGGAGAAACTCTACCTCTACAAAAAATACAAAAAATACATGGGTGTGGTGGTGCATGCTTTTAGTCCCAGCTACTTGGGAGGCTAAGGTAGGAGAATCAACTGAGCCCAGGGGGGTCAAGGCTGCAGTGAGCCATGATCACACCACTGCACTACAGTCTGGGTGACAGAGTGAGACTCTATGTCTTAAAAAAATAATAATAAAAATAAACACACTAGGAGATGTCTAAAGTGGATTTATGCCTTATTTGCAATCGGTTATATACAAGGTTGACACATGAAGGATATATTTGTACCAATTACTATTAACTTAAAATGAAATAAAATGTCTAACCTATAAATTTATAAAAAATGTAGTCATTCCTCAAAAGGTAGATACTCAGCTAAATTTTTTGAATTTGATAATGCTATTATAACCAGTATAGTAAACAAGATTTTTCACACTTGAACTTCACCTGAAGTGAGAAGTACAGAGCAGACATGGTTCACAGCCTTCAAGCTATGTTGCCATCTCTGAGACCTTGGCCTACGTTTTCACATTAGCATTGGCACATTAAAATTGTTTCTTACTTGGCAATGTCAAACACGAACACTTGAAAATCACATGGAATATGAAATGCAATATTTTCTCGGCAAAATCTCCCTTCCAATAAACTTTTGAATGAGATCATTGGAAGCTTAGGGGGGTAAGTAGAATGACTGATTATTTTCTAGGAAACAAAAATGCCATCTTTTCCATGTGAAGGCACCGTCATGGGTAAGATGCAACTATGAAATATTTAACTAGAAGAGAGGATGGATTTGCTTCTCAACCCAACTGAAATTTGACTGGTGCTATGTGCATTGCAAGGTGGATAGCTGGATTAGGGGTGCAGCCTGTGGCTGTGGAGGAAAGGTTTTGACTGGCCCTTATAGGAAATAAGCTTGTTGCTTGGGACTAATTAATACTCATTTGTTAATCCGTCTATGCATCTATTTTTTTTTAAAGGAAACAGCCGTCTTGCTTTGAGAATCCATGACTATTTTATAAGAGAGATGTGTATAGGGTGAATCATAGCACCTAGTTCATTTTACATTTACCACAGTGATAAAGTCATATCTTTTTCTTGTTTTGACAAGTGAAATTTCTGGTGGACAGAGGAAAACAGTAGTGAATATCTATGCTTTCAGCCTGACTTGCAGGCTGGAGTCCATTTCAAACTTACTGTAATGTATGCATCTCTCTTTCGAAAAGTTTTCTAAAAGAGAATGCTTAAGCAATTCTTAACATTAAAAATGCTTTCCTTATGTTCCCCAGTCAGCACTTGTCTTTTTATTAACTGTTACTTTAATTGCCAAAAAAAGGATTACTTAATATAATGATATACAGTCAACAGAGACTGGGTTCAACTGTATGATGATCCCAGCTTCTGCCATAAATGACCCGTCACACACTCTTTAATCATGCTTCCAGAGTGATTATTGCTTGGTCCTTTGGGTGGTCTGTGGATAAGTAATGAACGTGCAGGTCAGTCTGAGAATCCAGATGGACGTTGCCTCTGAACTCTCACCCACATCTTATACACCACTTCTGAAAGACTCCTACCCCACCTTACAATTTTTGACATCTGTGTTTTCCAGGCCCACAGATGTTCAGCAGTCCTGATTCATTCATCTGAGTAAAATAAAATGAGTCGGGATCTCGCCTAGTGTACTTCACCCTGCTCTTTGTTTCTTGTAGCAAGTGTATTGCATTTGTGAATTAAAGGTGCCCTGATGTCTCTTGGGGGTAAATTAAGGGCCAGACTGAGTGACCTGACAATCCAGGGGAAAGCTACAGGGTGGTATTCCAGGCCAAAGTAGAAGAGAAAGTCTAAACTCAGTGATTTTCCAGTCACTAGGCAATTAGGAAAAAAAAAATTACCCCATGCTCAGGTAAGGAAGAAATCTAGAAGGAAGGGCTCTTGGGAAAGATCTAATTGTCTTGTTTAATAGGGCTTTCTGGTTTGAAGTCTGGTTGAGTCAAGCTGATGTCCAGGAAACTGACCGGAACTGATGAAAAAAAAAAATCTGATTTAGTAATAACTGTCCTATGAAGGAAGCACATAGGAGTGGCTCAGAGGCAAAAAAGAAAAAAACCCACAAACAGAGCAGTCCACTACATCTTGCTTATTTAAGAGGCCATGAGCCACCTTCAGTGGCTCTTGGCATTAGAGTTTCCTAATCCAGGGCTCCAGAGACCCTGAATAAAGGTGGATATAAGCACCCCAGCATCAGGGAGGCCAGAAACAACATTGTCAATGCATCTGGATTAAACGACCTTTGTGACCAGAGCTAGAATTCTACCTTACAAAGAGACTTGCTGACAGTCCTATTCTGCTACACCAGAGCCAGGTGTGTTTCCTAGGTTTATGGGAGGAGGCAAGGGTTCAGGATGAGGATAAGAGATGTCCTGGGCTTCCTGAGGCTGGAAAGGCTTATTACCTCCTCTAGCAGGAAGTTTACTTGTTTTTCCAAGAGATGAGCGATAGGAGGAAGTTGGCTTTTATTTGTTTGTAGTTGGTAAAATACTTTGGCAGCTGATCTAGTTATGACCTGAACATTTCCTTCTTCCCACCACAATACAAGCAAGCCATGGAATGATTACTGCTCGGTGCTTTGGGTAGTCTGTGGGTAGGTAATGAGCATGCAGGTCAATGCAAAAGCCCTGATGGACATTGCCTCTGAACTCCCATGAGGAGTGAGCCACTCAAAGACTTACAAAGCAGAGGACTTCATTGTCTTCTTTAGAAGTTCCCGTATAAGCTTAGCTCAGTAAGCTTAGCTTAGTCTTTTTAGAAAAACCCTCATGTGGATCCGTCTGGTCATGGACTTTTTTTGGTTGGTATGCTATTAATGATTGCCTTAATTTCAGAGCCTATTATTAGTCTATTCAGGGATTCAACTTCTTCCTGGTTTAGTCTTGGGAGGGTGTATGTGTCCAGGAATTTATCCATTTCTTCTAGATTTTCTAGTTTATTTGCATAGAGGTGTTTATAGTATTCTCTGATGGTAGTTTGTATTTCTGTGGGATCAGTGGTGATATCCTCTTTATCATTTTTTATTGTGTCTATTTGATTCTTCTCTCTTTTCTTTATTAGTCTTGCTAGCGGTCTATCAATTTTGTTGATCTTTTCAAAAAACCAGCACCTGGATTCATTAATTTTTTGAAGGGTTTTTTGTGTCTCTATCTCCTTCAGTTGTGCTCTGATCTTAGTTATTTCTTTTCTTCTGCTAGCTTTTGAATGTGTTTGCTCTTGCTTCTCTAGTTCTTTTAAATGTGATGTTAGGGTGTCAATTTTAGATCTTTCCTACTTTCTCTTGTGGGCATTTATTGCTATAAATTTCCCTCTACACACTGCTTTAAATGAGTCCGAGAGATTCTGCCAGAGGTAAAAAGAAGAGCTGGTATCATTCCTTCTGAAACTATTCCAATCAATAGAAAAAGAGGGAATCCTCCCAAACTCATTTTATGAGGCCAGCATCATCCTGATACCAAATCTTGGCAGAGGCACAACAAAAAAAGATAATTTTAGACCAATTTCCCTGATGAACATCAATGCAAACATCCTCAATAAAATACTGGCAAACCAAATCCAGCAGCACATCAAAAAGCTGATCCACCATGATCAAGTTGGCTTCTTCCCTGGGATGCAAGGCTGGTTCAACATACACAAATCAATAAATGTAATCCATCATATAAACAGAACCAAAGACAAAAACAACATGATTATCTCAATAGTTGCAGAAAAGGCCTTCAACAAAATTCAACAACCCTTCATGCTAAAAACTCTCAATAAACTGGGTATTGATGGGACGGATCTCAAAATAATAAGAGCTATTTATGACAAACCCACAGCCAATATCATCCTGAATGGGCAGAAACTGGAAGCATTCCCTTTGAAAACTGGCACAAGACAGAGATGCCCTCTCTCACCACTCCTATGCAACATAGTGTTGGAAGTTCTGGCCAGGGCAATCAGGCAGGAGAAAGAAATAAAGGGCATTCAATTACGAAAAGAGGAAGTCAAATTGTCCCTGTTTGCAGATGACATGATTATATATTTAGAAAATCCTATCATCTCAGACCCAAATCTCCTTAAGCTGATAAGTAACTTCAGCAAAGTCTCAGGATACAAGATCAATGTGCAAAAATCACAAGCATTCCTCTACACCAGTAACAGACAAACAGAGAACCAAATCACGAGTGAACTGACGTTCACAATTGCTTCAAAGAGAATAAAATACCCAGGAATCCAACTTACAAGGGATGTGTAGTTCAAGGAGAACTACATACCACTGTTCAATGAAGTAAAAGAGGACACAAACAAATGAAAGAACATTCCATCCTCATGGATAGGAAGAATCAATGTTGTGAAAATGGTCATACTGCCCAAGGTAATTTGTAGATTCAATGCCATCCCCATCAAGCTACCAATGACTTTCTTCACAGAATTGGAAAAAACTGCTTTAAAGTTCTTATGGAACCAAAAAAGAGCCCACAGTGCCAAGACAATCTTAAGCCAATAGAACAAAGCTGGAGGCATCACACTACCCAACTTCAAACTATACTACAAGGCTACAGTAACCAAAACAGCATGGTACTGGTACCAAAACAGAGATATAGACCAATGGAACAGAACAGAGCCCTCAGAAATAATACCACACATCTACAACCATGTGATCTTTGACAAACCTGACAAAAACAAGAAATGGGGAAAGGATTCCCTAATTAATAAATGGTGCTGGGAAAACTGGCTAGCCATATGTAGAAAGCTGAAACTGGATCCCTTCCTTACACCTTATACAAAAATTAATTCAAGATGGATTAAAGACTTAAATGTTAGACCTAAAACCATAAAAATCCTAGAAGAAAACCTAGGCAATACCATTCAGGACATAGGCATGGGCAATGACTTCATGACTAAAACACCAAAAGCAGTGGCAACAAAAGCCAAAATCGACAAATGTGATCTAATTAAACTAAAGAGCTTCTGCACAGCAAAAGAAACTGCAATCAGAGTGAACAGACAACCTACAGAATGGGAGAAAATTTTTACAATCTACCCATCTGACAAAGGGCTAATATCCAGAATCTACAAAGAACTTAAACAAATTTACAAGAAAAAAATCAAACAACCCCATCAAAAAGTGGGTGAAGGATATGAACAGACACTTCTCAAAAGAAGATATTATGCAGCCCACAGACACATGAAAAAATGCTCATCATCACTGGCCATCAGAGAAATGCAAATCAAAACCACAATGAGATACCATCTCACACCAGTTAGAATGGCAATCATTAAAAACTCAGGAAACAACAGGTACTGGAGATGATGTGGAGAAATAGGAACACTTTTACACTGTTGGTGGGACTATAAACTAGTTCAACCAGTGTGGAAGACAGTGTGGCAATTCCTCAGGGATCTGGAACTAGAAATACCATTTGACCCAGCCATCCCATTACTGGGTATATACCCAAAGGGTTATAAATCATGCTGCTATAAAGACACATGCACACATATGTTTATTGCAGCACTATTCACAATAGCAAAGACTTGGAACCAACCCAAATGTCCATCAATGATAGACTGGATTAAGAATATGTGGCCCATATACACCATGGAATACTATGCAGCCATAAAAAAGGATGAGTTCATGTCCTTTGTAGGGACATGGATGAAGCTGGAAACCATCATTCTGAGCAAACTATCACAAGGACAGAAAACCAAACATCACATGCTCTCACTCGTAGGTGGGAATTGAACAATGAGAACACTTGGACACAGGGTGGGGAACATCACACACTAAGGCCTTTCATAGGGTGGGGGAATGGGGGAGGGATAGCATTAGGAGATATACCTAATGTAAATGACGACTTAATGGGTGCAGCACACCAACATGGCACATGTATACATACATATCTAACAAACCTGCACGTTGCGCACATGTACCCTAGAACTTAAAGTATAATAAAAAAAATTTTTTTAAAAAAAGAAAAACCCTCCCCTCTCCTCTGGAGCTTCCCCTCTTGTGACCTATTATTTTGTGTGTGTGTGTGTGTGTGAGAGAGAGAGAGAGAGAGAGAGAGAGAGAGAGAGAGACAGAGAAAGAGAGTGAGACAGATGAGGGGTTGGGGTAATAAGTATGTGGTCAATGATATCAATTCAGACCATCTTCTCTATTAGCCTAATCTCTACCTTACCTCAGTCATTTCCCAAAATGACTTCAGTCTGGCTTTCATGAAGTTGTCAGAACTTGTCGAATCAAGGAAAATTAAACTCATGCAACCCACACACACAGGCAGACATCTCTCTTCCTCCCTCAGTCTCCACGACTGCTCCTGAACACATAAGTGCTTTGCAAGGACATGATGCCTGCAGACACAGCAACTATGGATGTGGTCTAGTCTATTCCTTATGCTAAAACTATGGGGGATACAGGTAGTCCTGGACTTTTAAAGGTTCAGGGGCTGCCATGCTGTCCTTGACTTTCCTATAATCTGCATTTTGAACATCTGACCGTTAAACACAGATGTACTTGATCTTTCTCTAGCCAAATGCAGTCTTTCAGTATCAGGGGACATAGGGGGATTGTAGCTTACTGCCACACTGCTCCTCAGAGCCCCGATTGCTGTGGGAGTGGGGAGTCCGATAGGGAGACTGAGAACCTCACCCTCCACCTTCCAAACCCCCTTCCCCGCAATCACAGACATTCTCTCAGCCCTCAGCTGCCTCAGGCAGAATTTCACTCACTCCTCAGTCCTGCCCAGTGGACCTTCACTGAAGCTCTGGACTGGCTAAATGTGAAGTCTATTATGTCAGGTCACAGTTAGGACAGGGTCTTCTTTTAGCCAGAGTGCCCCTCCCCAAAACAGTGCCTGAGACTAGGGCTTGTCAGACAGTTCATTTGGGATATGTCCTCAGGGAGCAGCCATGAGCAGTGAGAGAGGGAAAGACAGAAGGAGAGAAAGACACAGCAAGCTTGCCCTGGGGGGTGGGCCCACTGAAGGCCTCATCACTACACGTGGGGCTCCTGAAAAGCCTGTGAAGTAAGTCTCAGAACCAGCTACTTGACTGATACAAAGGACAAGCATTTGTCTGGAAGCTTCTATCTACCATTGGCAAAGGGTTGCTCCATGGGGTTTCAACTCCTGTCACTTTGATTATTCTTGTATGAGAGCTAAACCCACAGGCACTCCATACACCGTGGTGTCACAGGAGTGCTGGGACCCACATCAGACAGGCATGGGGCAGGCTTCACATGAGGTGCTGAGAGCTCAAAGCAGGTTGGAGCCTACAGGGAACTGATGCCATAGAGGGAACCAGGGGTGACACCAAGAGGATGGGAGGTGGTGCATGAGAGGCTTGGAATAGACAGCCCACCCCCCCATCTCACCCCTCTGTCCTCCTTCCACCTTGTGCCTTTCACCCCCCACCATGATTCTGAGGCCTCCCCAGCCATGTGGAACTGGAAGTCCAATTAAACCTCTTTTTGTTCCCAGTTTGTGTTTATCAGCCAGCTTGAAAACAAACTAATACAATAAATTGGTAACCGTAGAGTGGAGCATTGCTGAAAAGATACCCAAAAATGTGGAAGCAACTTTGAAACTGGGTAACAGGCAGAGGTCGGAACAGTTTGGAGGGCTCAGAAGAAGGCAGGAAAATGTGGGAAAGCTTGGAACCTCCTAGAGACTTGTTGAATGGCTTTGACAAAAATGCTGATAGTGATATGAACAATAAGGTCCAGGCTGAGGTGGTCTCAGATGGGTATGAGGAACTTGCTGGGAACTGGAGCAAAGGTGACTCTTGTTATGTTTTAGCAAAGAGACTAGTGGCATTTTGCCCCTGCCCTAGAGATTTGTGGAATTTTGAACTTGAGAGAGATGATTTAGGGTATCTGGCAGAAAAAATTTCTAAGCAGCAAAGCATTCAAAATGTGACTTCAGTTCTGTTAAAAGCATTCCATTTTAAAACGGAAACAGAGCATAAAAGTTCAG
This sequence comes from Nomascus leucogenys, assembly GCF_006542625.1. Taxonomy (NCBI): domain Eukaryota; kingdom Metazoa; phylum Chordata; class Mammalia; order Primates; family Hylobatidae; genus Nomascus; species Nomascus leucogenys. The sequence goes on along the minus strand of NC_044384.1, from coordinate 24,525,291 downwards.
AAAATTTGCTGCCTGATGATGCAGTAGAAGAGAAAAACTCATTTCTTGAGGAGAAATTCAAGCCGGCTGCAGAAATTTGCATAAGTAGCATGGAGCCTAATGTTAATCCCCAAGACCATGGGAAAATGTCTCCAGGCCACGTCAGCACAGGCTCTGAGGCCCAGGAGGACAGAGTGGTTTCCTGGGCCAGGCCCAGGGTCCTCAAGCTGTGTGCAGCCTAGGACTTGGTGCCCTGTGTCCCAGCCACTCCAGCCATGGATGAAAGGGGCCAACATAGAGCTCGGGCTGTGGCTTCAGAGGGTGGAGGCCCCAAGCCTTGGCAGCTTCCACCTGGTGTTGAGAATGCAGGTGCACAGAAGTCAAGAATTGAGGTTTGGAAACCTCTAACTAGATTTCAGAAGATGTGTGGAAATGCCTGGATGCCCAGGCAAAAGTTTGCTGCAGGGTCAGGGGCCTCATGAAGAACCTCTGCTAGGGTAGTGCAGAAGGGAAATGTGGGGTCAGAGCCCCCATACAGAGTCTCTACTGGGGCACTGCCTATTGGAGCTGTGAGAAGAGGGCCACCATGTTTCAGATCCCAGAATGCTAAATCCACTGACAGCTTGCAATGTACACCTGGGAAAGCTGCAGACACTCAATGCCACCCAGTGAAATCAGCCAGGAGGGAGGCTGTACCCTGCAAAGCCACAGGGGTGGAGCTGCCCAAGACCATGGGAACCCACCTTTTACATCACTGTGACCCGGATGTGAGACCTGGAGTCAAAGAAGATCATTTTGGAGCTTTAAAGTTTGCCTGGCTGGATTTCGGATTTGCATGGGCCCTGCAACCCATTTGTTTTGGCCAATTTCTCCCACTTGGAATGGCTGAATTTACAGAAAACTTATACCTGCATTATATCTAGGAAGTAACTAGCTTGCTTTTGAGTTTACAGGCTCATAGGCAGAAGGGACTTGCCTTGTCTCAGATGAGACTTCGGACTGTGCACTTTTGGGTTAATGCTGAAATGAGTTAAGACTTTGGGGGACTGTTGGGAAGGCATGATTGGTTTTGAAATGTGAAGGCATGAGATTTGGAGGGGCTAGGGGCAGAATGATATGGTTTGGCTATGTCCCCGCCCAAATCTCAACTTGAATTGTATCTCCCAGAATTCCCACATGTTGTGGGAGGGACCCAGGATAAGGCAATTGAATCGTGGGGTCTGGTCTTTCCCATGCTATCTCGTGATAGTGAGTAAGTCTCAGGAGATCTCATGGGTTTATCAGGGGTTTCTGCTTTCGCTTCTTCCTCATTTTTGTCCTGCCACTGCTGTATAATAAGTGCCTTTCACCTCCTGCCATGATTCTGAGGCCTCCCCAACCACATGGAACTGTAAGCCCAATTAAACCTCATTTTGTTGAAAATGAACTAATACACCCTATTTAAAAAAAAAAAGTGTTCAAGTTTCTTGAATAGAAAAGTATAGTAATCCACTAATATTAAATAAATCGAATTTGGGAAGCGCCACTAAAATATTGGCATGATAGTCAATTCAGGACCCCAAAGCCATGTTTTACTAAGCAGGTTTTGGTAGCTGGGAAATAGCTGAGGCTGGAGAAGAACTCCATACTACCATGCCATGTGGAGTGTTGGCACATTGCAAATGAAAGATTTGGCTTGACAAGGACTTAGGAAGCCTGCCCTCTCATCCTAACACTGTCCCTGACAAATAGTGCCTTTCTGAAAGTTATTTAGTGTTTCCAGCCTTATCTACCCATCTAGAAGATAAGGAGTTTGGGCTACATTATCTCTAAGTCCTTTTGACCTCCCGTATCCCACAGTCCCCAATCCTCTCTGTTCACACAACATAGGGACATGACAGGGATATTAATCAATTATAGTTACTGACCAAACAAGAAACCTCAAAACAGGTTTGAAGAAAGGCAATGTTAACCTGTTCTGAGTGTGTTCGTAATAAAGAAATACACTCAGACTATCAGCTACCCTGACACATTGGCTTAAGAGATGTGTTACATCTGGGACTTGCTAACTTAAGTCAGCAAAGACTTTCTATTTCCTTGAAAAGACTTCCTGCAGTCATTTTTCACAAGGTTCCAACTTTCTAAGATGTTCTGCCATAAATGCTTTAGCTGTCAGCAGGCATGGAGCCTGCCAAGGTTGGCCTCCCCAGGACATTCCACTGGTTCTCCCCTGCTCCAGGGAAGTTGAGCACCATGTACGTTCCCACCCTTTGGGAAATACAAGCCATTCTCTCTCCTCCTTTGTTCATACACTATGAGTATCGTGATCGGTCCCAATGCTCTCAAGCAATGCTTTGCTGGGCTAGGCACACTCTCCACATACTCTTGTCTGGAGACACAGGAAGTTGCTAAACCAACAACCCTGCTGATTATTGAAAAATCAATATGCACGAAATAGAAAATAGATCAGTTATGATGAACAACAGAAGAGGAGAAGTGCAGAATAATGACAGATGCCATTATTGGAGACATTACAATCACAGAGCATATGAAAACCAAGTCTTCATCAGATGCCCCTCAGAACATTTTTGGTCTGACCATTTACTCGTTCATACACACCCTTTCGTGTGCTGTATTTTTCAGCATCATTACATTTTAAAGCCCCTGTTTTAAAGACAAATTTGTTAAACCAGTCAGAGTGAGAAACAATCAGCTGGCCCAAAAGATGAGGAAAGCCCAAACACGTATTATTGATGGAAAGTGTGAAAGAATGGGGGAAAATTGAACTTTACGTGGCTGTAGAAGAAATTGAACAAAAGGCCCAGTTTGGCTTCTAGATTGGAGAGATTATCATATATATTTCCTAGGGATTGATTACCAAGGCTAGCTTTGTTTCAATGCTGAGGATCTTGGTAAACAAAAAAAATGCTGAAATTACTCTGCATCCCACGTGGTCTTAGGTAGAAGATATTTGCTTATCTTTTATTTTGTAATAGTAAATAAATAAATGGGAGACTGAGGCTATTTCTATCTGTGTCCCTGGTGCTAAGTGCAATATCCGGTAATGAACATAGAGTAAATGAATGAATGAATGAATCAGGTACAAAAATTAGACGTCTGTCAAGTGCAATGACTCATGCCTGTAATCCCAACACTTTGGGAGGCCGAGGTGGGAGGGTTGGTTGAGCTCAGGAGTTCAAGACCAGCTGGAGCAACATAGCAAGACCTTGATTCTACTAAAAAATTAAAAAGATAGCCAGGTGTGGTGGTGCACACCTGTAGTCCTAGCTTCTTGGGAGGCTGAGGTGGGAGGATTGTTTGAGCCTGGGAGATCAAGGCTGCAGTGAGCTTGATCATGCCACTGCACTCCAGCCTGGGTGACAAGGGAGACCCTGTCTCAAAATAAAATAAAAAATAAGATTTCTAGCCCCATCGTTCTTTACACTCCAGCACATCATTTCCCCTCATGTTTTCATTTCTGACCTGCTGTTATAAGCAGATAATCACATTGGATGCAATAATACTAATGGTGAGCTTCCTATGTGCAGAGTGCTCATGGCTCCATCACTCTTACCATGCATTTGTTAGGCATCCTCCACGCATCTTCAGGAGTTCTATCTGCCTTTGAAGCCAATGACTTGCATGTGGCCCATGGCTGCTGTCTGTAAACTACAGCCTCAGTCTCAGTGTCAGTGTGTTCACCCTAATTGGGCTAAGCCCTCGACATCTAACCACTGGCAACATCTTGTGATTTACCCAAGCAAATGTCTCTGCTATGCAACACCTTGGTGTTTCCTCTAGTGCCGCTGTTATCAGAAACCACCAGACAAGATTATACACTCTTATCTCTTAGCCAGCCATAGCTGTAGCTCTATCTGGCACTTACGTTTGCATGATGGTTAGTGGACAATGCGTCCATTTTATATACACAAGTCTAAGTTTCCCGCAGAAAGGGGTAACTCCTCTTTCACATCTTTCAATTCTCCCTTGGTCCCAGCAGCAAACCATAGCACAGCATCTTTGTAAAACACATTCAATAAACACCTACTGAGTTGAAGAACAAGACAATGTTGCTAAACCCACACATTGTCCCTTCAAAATGGAATTTTAGCACTGACTTTGCCTTGCCTTAAGCCTGTTCCTTGGTGCTCTACAGGTCTGCAGAGCTATGTTTCAGAGAAGGTACCATCTGCTACTGCGAATTTACAGTCTCTTTCAGCAAATAGGAAAAGTAAATAGGGAAAGCAGGAACAAAATTTCTCCAACTAAAAAACTGACACAGCACAAGTGTTCTCCGAAGAAATATTTTCCATTGATGTGCCCAGTCTTAGGTGGAATAATTCCAGGTACACCTTGTTTCACCCTGATGTCTATCTTCTGAAAGAAATCCATGTGAAAATATAGCTTTTCAACTGATCTCTGGTTTCCTGGAGTCATTCTACATTCCTTGGTCATTCAGCTGAGTGAAATGGAGGAAATTCAGTTTGAGTCTTAGCCACTCATTCCGTGGGTCCATGGAGAAACTGCTAAGGTTCCCATGCATAAATGTATTACATTATTAGCTAGTCTATGGACTGCTTAGGGAATATCAAGGATGCTTGTACACACATAAAGTACCTATAAAGTACATTTTGAAAATAATGCCATTTTCTGAAAATGAATCTCTCTCAATTAACTTTTCCCAACCACAGCTTCCTGGTGGCTTCAAGTCAGTATTAGGTCAGTGTCAAATACTGAATCTAAGATTTAAAAATTGACTAAGACTACCCTTCTCTCCATGAATATATATTTGTGAATTCTCTACAGTGTCTAAGAGTATGTTCTCTGGAGTCAAGCCCACTGAATTCAAATACTTTTTCAACAGCTTGATCCTAGTGAGTCCTTGGTAAAGGTAGTTAAGTTCAAGCTTCCATGTCACAATCTGTGAAATGTTGATAATAATAGTCCCAACCTCACTAAATTTTTGAGAAATTTGCACTGAGCAACTGCATGTAAAGGACTTAGCATATATTCAGTGTAGTTAAGTCTGTACTTTTTAACAATTATTCTTATTAATAAAAACACACAATTTTAAGTACCTACATATGATTTTTATGATTTTTAGTAAAGCCTCCTATCCTAAATAATGGTTGTCTTAATCTAGAATCCTGTGACTTAGAGACATACCACTGTTTCTTAGATTTACAAAGTACTCAGAGGCCACAGGAAAGTACTTTCTATGTTTACCATTTATCTTTGCAGTTTGGAGCTACTATTCGGTCCCCGAGATCTCCACAACACTCAACTATGTGTGAAGAAACCCAGATGGAAAAAATATTCCTGACCTATTGAAAGGTATGGTTCATTTGAACTTGGCCAGCAAATGATAGAGCTATCTGACCTATGACATCTGCCAAATTTCTGTCTCATCTCATGTAATTCCTGTCATCCAGAAATAACAGGCAACTTCAAGCACAGGTGCAGAAAATCATGTCAGTCTCAAAAACCTAAACTGACATGTTTGCATCTGCTTTCTTCCAGAGGAATCTTCTAGATAGTGGGGGCAGATGCCACTTGGGAACCTTTTGAAGATTATCTCAGACTCATTCTCCTTTTGAACACCTTGTTATCACGACAGAGAATCTCACAGTGTAAATGATTTCTAACAGCCTTTGTAGAAAATGACACAGTCTGTCCTGAGAGCTGTTCATGGAATTACTGTACCTTGTGAGTGGGGGTAGAGTTTGGTTGATACTTAAAAGCAGCAGAGGCTCAGGGTTCTCAGATTTGTACATTCAGTTCCTTCGAAGATAGTAAGCGATTTTTCTCATTTTTTCTTTTGCTTCTTTGGCTTCTCTTTTTTTGCCCTTTTCCCCAATTTCCTTTTTAAACAATCAAGAACACAAGTAATTGTCACCTTGGTATTTAAATTCAGAGATCTAGAAGGCTCTTTATTCTGGGAAACACGTAGGCTGAGCATTCCTGAAATGGAATCAACAAAACCTGTGCACTCCCAGGTGTGAAGAGGTAATTGCAGGTGCAAATCGGCAATGGCCTGAACAACAGACAAGTGAATGTAATAAGCAAGCTGCATCCAGACGCCTTGGTGCTGCTTTTTGGAACTCGTCTTTCTACTTGAATTCATTTGCATTACTTCAGCATAAGATGCACATAAAGAAACACTCTTTTTATATTCCACCAGGCTCATCAGTCTATGACAGGAATTTTGCCTTCAGCTAGTCCAAGTAACTCATAGGGGTGTGTGTGTGTGTGTGTGTGCGTGTGTGTGCACTCGTGCCTTGAACAGCAAAGATGAGAGGTGGAACATATGGTATCAATGCTCTGGCTTGGATCTTTTAACGTAAGAACTACTTGTTTGAAAACTCTGTCAAAATGCAAAAGTCTGAATGATTTCCAGAACTCTCAGGCCACACATGGATTTTAAAAGTGAAAGTCAAGAGGGTGTAGGGGAGGTGGAGTGAGCCTGACCCTAATGCCTTGCCTGGGCTGATGAGCATGGCGCTGCTCTCCACAGCATTTCCTCTGTCTTGCCTTTCTCCCATGCACCACGCTTCCTTCTCCTGCTTTTCTCCCTTTTTGTTTTCTCAAAGAAAATTAGAAGGGATTAGCCCAGTTGACAAAGACAGAGAGGACAAAAAGGAATTGAGAAATTCTCCAATGTCCATTTTGTCTCCAGCTCAAAGTCTGAGCAAAGTCAAATACTTCCTATAATGTTAAGGATAAAAACAATGGGGCTCTGTCCTATAATTCCAGCACTTTGGGAGCCTGAGGTGGAAGGATCTCTTAAAGCCAGGAGTTCAAGATCAGCCTGGGCAACATAGCGAAACCCTGTCTCTACGAAAAAACAAAAAAATTAACTGGGCATGGTGATGCATACCTGTAGTACCAACTACTTGGGAAGCTGAGACAGGAGGATCGCTTGAGCCCAGGAGATCAAGGGTGCAGTGAGCTGTGATCGCACCACTGCACTCCAGCCTAGGTGACAGAGCAAGACTCTGTTTCTTTAAAAAAACAAACAAACAAACAAATAAATAAATGAAAATAACAGGACACTGTACTTTCAACTCCATCTCAGAAGAATCTATCACAACCCCATGGACATAAGGAGTCTTGCTTCCCCTGGGATGTAGCCTGCTAGAGGTTGGGGATACCATAATAAGCCTGACAGCTTTTTCTCACCAGAATTGGAAAGTACATCTTATGTCCAATAGATGACAGAAAAGAATTGCATCGGAACCCCATGCAAAGATGTTCTAAAAGGATATGTTAATTTCCTTTTGCTGCTGTAACAAATTACCACCAATTTAATGACAAAACACACAGATGTATTATTGTTCAAATCTAGAAGTCAGAAGCCCAGCAAGGGGCTCACTGGATGAAATCAAGGTGTTGGCAGGGCTGTGTTCCTTCTGGAGGCTCTGGGGAAGAGCCTGTTTCCCTGCCTTTTCCATCTTCTGGAGGTCACCTGCATCCTTGTGTGCATAGCCACTTCCTTCATCTTCAAATATTTCTGACTCTGATCCTCTTCTGCCTCCCTCTTCTACTTTAATGGATGCTCGTGACTAGATTGTGCCCACCCAGATAATCCACAATAACCCCCCCAACATAAGATCAGCTAATAAGCAAACAATTCTATATACAAACTTAATACCTCTTTTCCATGTTTCCACAGCTTTTGAGAATTAGGACATGAATATCCACATATACAACATATCCACAGCTTCTGAGAATTAAGACATCATGAACATCTTTGGGGGAGCTCTTTATTCTGATTACCACAAAAATAGAATAACTCAGAAATGCAAACTTACAGAAAATTGAGACATGCCAAAAAATATGGCCATGAAGCAGAGATAAGCCACAACCTAATATTTCAACACAAGCTAAAGAACATTAAGAAAACAAAAGAAGCAATGAAAAAGAAACATAAGTTAGAATTTGGAAAATATTAGAAATGATATGGCTAAGTGATAATGAGACATTTTTTAAAATGCTAACAGAGCTCAAGAACAAATGAGAAAGAAAACAAAAAGCAAAGGAATAAAAAGGAAGTTTCAGAAATTAAAAGGCCTCCCTAGCCAGTGTTGCTAGAAAGAAAAGTTTAGCTTAGCCAGGGGATGCTAAGACAAAGGAAGCTGACATCAGCCCATCATACGCACCCTACCTAATTCACACACCTCTCCACCTGCTCCTTCATTACATTTCTCCATCAAGAGCTCATCACAACCTGTTTGTGAGTGATATGGTTTGGCTGTGTCTTCACCTGAATCTCATCTTGAATTGTAGTCCCCATAATCTTCACATGTCATGGGAGGGAGCTGGTGGGGGGTAATTGAATCATGGGGTCAGTTACCTCCATGCTGTTCTTATGATATGAGTGAGTTCTTATGAGAGCTGATAGTTTTATAAGAGGCTTCCCCATCCTTCACTCTGCACTTCTTCCTGCCATCATGCTTTCCCTTCTGCTATGATTGTAAGTCTCCCAAGGCCTCCTCACCCATGCTGAACTGTGAGTCAATTAAACTACTTCCCTTTATAAATTACCCAGTCTCGGTTATGTCTTTATTAGCAGCATGAGAACAGTCTAATACAAAAAATTGGCACTTCAGAGAGTGGAGTGCTGCTGTAAAGATAACTGAAAATGTGGAAATGACTTTGTAACTGGATAATAGGCGGAGGTTGGAACGGTTTGGAGGGCTCAGAAGAAGATAGGAAAATGTGGGAAAGTTTGGAACTTCCTAGAGACTTGTTGAATGGCTTTGAGCAAAATGCTGATAGTGATATGGACAATAAAGTCCAGGTTGAGGTGGTCTCAGATGGAGATGAGGAACTTTTGGAAACTGGAGTAAAGGTCACTCTTGCTATGCGAACAGACTAGTGGCATTTTGTCCCTGCCCTAGACATCTGTGGAACTGAACTTAAGAGAAATGATTTAGGGTATCTGGCGGAAGAAATTTCTAAGTGGCGATGTGTTCAAGATCAAGCAGAGCAAAAAAGTTTGGGAAATTTGCAGCCTGACAATACAATAGAAACTAAAAACCCATTTTCTGGGGAGAAATTCAAGCTGGTTGTAGAAATTTGCATAGGTAGTGAGGGGCTGAATGTTAATCACCAACACAATGGGGAAAACATCTCCAGGGCATATCAGGGACCTTAATGATAGCCCCTGTCATCACAGGACCTGTGGCCTAGGAGGGAAAAATGGTTCCCTGTGGCCTAGGAGGGAAAAGTGGTTTCCTGGGCCAGGTCCTGGGGCCCCTGGCTATGTGCAGGCTTGGAACTTTGTGCCCCACATCCCAGCCACTCCATCTGTGGCTAAAAGGGGCCAATGTACAGCTCAGACCATTTCTTCAGAGGGTGCAAGCCCAAAGCCTTGGTAGCTTCCACATGGTGTTGGGCCTGTGGGTGCATGGAAGTCAAGAATTGAGGTTTTGGGACCTCTGCTTAGATTTTAGAGGATAAATGGAAACACCTGTGTCCAGGTAGAAGTTTGCTGCAGTGGCAGAGCCCTCATGGAGGACCTCTGCTAGGGCAGTGCAGCAGGGAAATGGGGGGTCAGAGCCCCCACACAGAGTCCCCACTGGGGCACTGCCTAGTGGAGCTGTGAGAAGAGGGCCACCATCCTCCAGACCCCAGAATGGTAGATCCACCGACAGCTTGCACCATGTGCCTGGAAAAGCTGCAGACACTCAATGCCAACCTGTGAAAGCAGCCAGGAGGTGTGCTGTACCCTGCAAAGCCACAGAGGTGGAGCTGCCCAAGGTCATGGGTGCCCACTGCTTGCATCAGTGGTACCTGGATGTGAGACATAGAGTCAAAAAATATCATTTTGGAACCTCAATGTTTAATGACATCCCTATAGGGTTTTAGACTTGCATGGGGCCTGTAGCCCCTTTGTTTTGGCCAACTTCTCCCATTTGAAATGGATGTATTTAGCCAAAGCCTGTACTCCCATTGTATCTAAGAAGTAATTAACTTGCTTTTGACTTTACAGGCTCATAGGCAGAGGGGACTTGCCTTGTCTCAGATGAGACTTCGGACTTGGACGTTTGAGTTAATGCTGGAATGATTTAAGACTTTAGGGGACTTTTGGAAGGGCATAATTGTGTTTTGAAATGTGAGGACACGACATTTGGGAGAGGTCAGGGGCAGAGTTATATGGTTTGGCTCTGTGTCCTCCCCCAAATCTCATCTTGAATTGTATTTCCCATAATCCCCACATCTTGTGGGAGAGACCCAGTGGGAGGTAATGGAAACATGGGGGCAGTTATCTCCATGCTGTTCTCATGATAGTGAGTGAATACTCACAATATCTGATGGTTTTATGAGGGCTTTGCACCCCAGTTCACTCTGCACTTTTCCTTCCTGTCATCATGTGAAGAAGGTCATGTTTGCTTCCCCTTCTGCCATTGTTGTAAGCTTCCTGAGGCCTCCTCAACCATGCTGAACTGTGAGTCAATTAAACCTCTTTCCTTTATAAATCACCCAATCTCAGATATGTCTTTTTTAGTAGCATAAGAACAGACTAATACAATGAGTAGGTAAGAAACTTGGGGAGGCAGGAGAAAGGGGTATGAATATTGTGTTCATTGCTCTCCTGGGGTAGCCCTGCTCTGCGCTGCCAGGGATGTCTGGTTAGTGGTTTCTCCCCCATGCACCTGTATCACTTTTAGCTTTGCTTTTCACAATTTGACATAGTGTTCTACTCACTCTTCTGCTATACCTTTGAGAAAAGAGGTATTTTCAGCCAAATGAGAAGAGAGACTTTGCCTCACTCATCAGTGTGACTTCAGGAGCTAGTAGAATGTTCTGTACATATTACGTTGCATGCACTGCCCACACAACTACAATGCAGTTTCATTAAACAAGTATTTAATGAAAGGGCATTATCAGCATGTAAACTAGACTGGAAATCCAGCAGCTCGACAATAAACTGCATTTTAGGTACCCTGAGATCTGGCCTCTGAGAACAGCAGTGACCACCTTGGTGCTGGCACTTCCTGGAATGCACTGCTGCGTTACACATTAAAGGTATAAATGCTCAGGGAGTAAAGGAATCAGAGCTTAATGGAAAATACCTCTATCAAGGCCAAGCCAAGAGATAGGCCAAGTCTAGATCCATACAGCTAGTCTAAGGCTGAATCTCAGTTTCTCAGTATACAACCAGCAACCAGTAGAAACAGGCTCCACTCCAAAGTGGCCCCAGGCTTTCAGCTTCCTGGTTCACTTTTCCACTCTCTGTGGATAGTATATGCCTGCCTAAAAGTTTCTAAAAGAGGTTAATAATGAAGCAGGGTACGAGGTCACCTCTCAGGCTGCCCAGATTTTACCTTATAGGTAGTTACCTTCAACCATCTACTAAGATTTAGACTAAGGCATTACATTTTAAACTAAGAGGGAAAGCTCCTCAGTCAAGAAAGCATTCATTGAGCACCTACTGTGTGCAAATCCCTGTTCTAGGCCAGAAGGACAAGCAGAAATAAATCCTTAAATAGCAAGGTAAGATTGAGATGAGGAGGGCAAGGTAAGGCAGATATTTTTACTTAGTTCTGTTTAGGCCAGGTCAACATTTTCTGGACAAAGAAATTGGCAAGTGCATTAGGAGATTTTTCAAATTCTAAAATTTGGATGTAATGACTTCAATTTCATGACTGTGTCCCACTGAAATAAATCAACAGACGAAGGTTTGTAAATAAAGACGGTCATTGCAGCATCATTTTATATTATTGAAAAATAGAGATTACCTAATCAAGTTGCACATTAAGAATAGGCAAAATTCTGGGAAATTCATATATAAAATATCTGTAGCCTTTAAACCATAATTTTTTAAAAAAGCAAAATGGTATAGTAAAACAAATCAAATAAAGAAAGCAAAAAACTTTTAAACACATTATAGTCTAAGTTTTAGTTTTAAATATATTTTGCAGAAAAAGCTATAATATGTTGAAATTATAATACTCATTATCCCAAAATTATGGAACTATAGATAATATTTTCTTTCTCTCTCTCTCTTTCCTTTTTATCTGTTTTCTAAATTTTCCATGATGGGCATGAGTTGATTTTATAACCAAGGGGGAAAATGAAGGGATAATTTCAATGTTAAGATGATGACTAGAACTGCCTTACATTCTTTCACTCCTTTAATAGCTAAAGACATAAACAAAATTATTTTTAAAAACAACAAAAATATATCAACTGCAACCAAGCAAGGAGTAACATAATGTCTTGAACTTCAAAACTGATGGCCTAAGAAAGAAACAGTATATTTGAGAGCAGGGATTCAGGAAGTTTGTCCTAATGTCACCCCGACTTCCCACCCCCAAAGTCATATTATTTTAGGTTGAAAACCCTGAGAAATCTTGCTAATAGTCCCCTGATTTAAAAAAATCATAAAGAAAGATACTGAATCATAGCCTAAACTTTCCCCACTTCCGACTAGTGGAAGGGGGAGGAGGGGACTAAAGAACTAAAGGAAAGGAAAGAGTGGGGCTGTCTGTCCCTGTGAGCAGTGAAATTCCCTAGGATTCATGTTGAACTGAGAAAGAACTTAAAACCTGAGAATACTCCCTTGTGCAAGTGGGATGAACAACAAATTTAGGTAGAATAAACTTTTGTATGACATTTTAAGACTATCTCAGAGAAGAAAGGAAATTCAGGTATTTTTTTTAAAACTACCTGCCTCTACACTGCCATTTGACCAAGCTACACAAATGTGAAAAGTAAGACATACCCAGCCCTCAGCTTGTGTCTTAGAAGGAAGGAGAGGGAAGAGAGAGGGGAAACAAAATTAAGAAGTCAGTCACGCAATAATAGAATTAATAGAAGCTCAAGAGAGAGCTGCCCAAGCATGAGCAATATAGAGAAAAACAGCAAGTCAGTAATCTCCAGCATAAAAGCTACAAAAAGAATACATGATGCAAAGTGTGCATAAAGATCACAATCTAGAAGAAGAGGCAAGTCAAAAATAATTAAATCTTTGTAATTGCTTAGTAACAACAAAAACAATTTAATAGCAACACCAAATTGACAAAACAAGATCTCGAAGATAAGATGTTAAACAGAAGAATGAGAAGAAAAGACAGACTGTAGAACTAAGGAAATAAATTGAAGATTAAAAGAATACCATAACAGATATAAGAAATAAGAAATAGAAAGAAACTGAATATTGCAGAAAAATCTATCAATAACATTAAAAAATGTTAAGATTAGAGATATTAGATTATAAAATTACAGATGAACAGACATAAAAATAAGTAGTATCTCTAAAGCATAAAAGCCAAAAACTAGAAGACAAGAAACATTAATAGACACAATATAAGAAAATTGCCTTAACAAAGAACACATATCATGTTACCAGAAAATCTGATAAGTTACATCCAGCACTATAGTCTATCCTAGTTAAGCTATTGAAAATCAAGAATAAAGAATGATTTCTTCAGGCATTCAGCTAGGAAAAGAAAATAACTTAGAAGGGAAAAGTAGCAGACTTACTTGGAGCTTCTGCAACAAATGCCAGGAGACAATGGCATAAAGGTCTTAGGCCAAGACTGACCCAAGAATATTGAAACTAGGTTATAGGTCATCCAATTTAACTGGAAACCAGAAAAGCTTTCAAAAATGAAACAAACCACAAGCCTTTCTGAAAAATAAATTTTATCTTCAGTACATTTACATTTTATAAAATTCAACTAAAATTAATTTTAATATTTTAAATAAACTATGACATCTCTATCATTACATCCTTTTAAATGTGTTTTATATTTCTATCTATATGTATTTATCAAAAAAACTGAAATCAAGTTTATTGATAAATATATAGCTAGAAGGATCAAAAAGAGGGAAAGAAAGACACAAATTATCAATATCAGAAATGAAAAAGGAAGTCATCACTACAGACCCTACAGATATTACAAAAATAATAAGAGAATATTATAAACACCGACATGCCAATAAGTTAAACAACTTAGATGAAATAAGCAAATTCCTTAAAAAACAAAAACTACCAAATCTGATATAAAAAGAAATGTAATAATCAAATAGCCCTATATGTATTAAGTAAATTCAATTAATTTTCTTAAAAAGCCTTCCTAAGACAATTCCAGGACCAGATGGTTTCTCTGGTGAAATCAATCTGATAATTAAAGAAGTAATAATACCAATCCTACCTAATATTTTTCAGAAAATAGAGAAGGAACACTTCCCATCTCATTTTATAAATTAACACTACCTTGATACGAAAACCAGATAAGATATTACAGGTGAACTTCAGAACAATATCCCTCACAAACACACATATATAAATTATTAATATTAGCAATTTTAAATCCAGTAACGTATAACAAGGATAATATATTATGATACTGCTCCCAAGAATGCAAAGTTGTTTTAACATTCAAAAATCAATGTAATTCAATACATTAACATATTAGAGAAAAAATATGATCACTTCAATAGATCCAGGGAAATCATGTGACAAATTTAATACTCATTTATAATAAAAATGCTCAGCAAACTAGGAAGAAGAGAAAATATCCTAAATCTCATAAAGAACATCTATAAGAAACATAGAGCTAACAGCATACTTAATAAAGAAAGACTCAATGTTTCTTTCCTAAGATTAAGAAAGGCAAAAAATTTGTATGAACCACTTCTGTTATTATTGCTTTGGAAGTCCTAACTGGTTCAATAAGGCAAGGAAATGAAATAAAAGGCATACAGATTGGAGAAGAGCAAGTAAAACTGTTTTTTATTTGCTGAGGATAATGAGGTATATATAGAAAATCCCTTCAAATCCATTTTTAAAGTGACTAGCACTAATAAATGTATTTGGCAAGTTTGCACGACACAAAATCAATATACGTGAATTAATTACATTTTATATTTCTACTTAATACTGACAATAATCAACTGGGAAGTAAAATTCTTAAAAGCTACTACTTACAATATATCCCCAAAACATAAAATATTCAGGGTTACATTTAATAAAAAAAATGTAAAACTATACTAAAAACTATAAAATATGGCACTGAAAAAAAAATTCTAAGACCTAAATAAATAGAGATATATACCATGTGTATTAATCTACTTTCATACTGCCCTAAGAAACTACATGAGACTGGATAATTTATGAAGAAAAGAAGTTTAATTGACTCACAGGTCCACAGGCTTAACAGGAGGCATGACTGGGAGGCCTCAGGAAACTTACAATCATGGCAGAAGGTGAAGGGGAAGCAAGGACCTACTTCACATGGTGGCAGGAGAGAGAGAGTGAAAGGGGAAGTACCACACATTTTTAAACCATCAGATCTCATGAGAACTTACTCACTATCACTACAACAGCAAGGAGGAAATCCACTCCCATGATTCAGTCACCCCTCACCAGGCCCCTCCTCCAATTTAACATGAGATTTGGATGTGGACACATGTTAATGGATCAGAAGACATCATTTTAAAAAACTTTTTAGTTTTGAAATAACTTTAGATTTGCAGAAAAGTGGCAAGATTTGTAGAGAGAATTATCATATGTGCTTCACCTAGCTGCTCCTAATGTGAACATCTTACATGACTATAATACACTTATCAAAACTAGATGAATCAACATAGATACAATAGTAATTGTATCTATGTTGTAGTACAACACTATTAACTACAATACTACTACAATACTATTAATTAAAGTGTAGACTTCATTTGGATTTCACCAATATTTCCACTAATGTCCTTTTTCTGTTCCAGAATCCAATCAAGGATACCACATTGCATTTAATAGTCATGTCTCCTTTGTCATCTCCAGTCCATGAAAGTGTCTATATTTTTGTTTTCATGATCTTTTAAAAAATAATTTTCAGGTATTTGGCATAATATCCCTTAATTTGATTTTTCTAATGTTTTCTCTTGAGTAGACAGAGCTATGGATTTGAGAGAAGAATGTCACAAAGATGATGGGCCATTTTTATCACATCATATCAGTAATACCTAATGCCAACATGATTTACTACTGGTGATGTTAACCTAGATTATATAATAAAATGACGTCTAGAGCAATTGGATTTTCATATGTATATATCAGAGGAACCTTAAACATTACCTCATATCACGCACACAATTTAACTCAAAATGGATTATAAACTTAATAAAACTATAAAACTTTTAGATAAACATATAGAAGAAATTTTTTCCAAACTAAGGTAGGCAAAAAATTTCTTGGATAGGACACACACACTCACAGAGTGAGAGAGAGAGAGAAAATAACTAGAAGAAAAAAATTGACGTTAGACTTCTTCAAAAAACTTCTACTCATCAAAATTCACCTGTAAAATAATAAAAAGGCAAGCCAAAGATGGAAAAAAATACTTGTCCTACATATATTTAACAAAGGACTTCTAGAATAGAAAGGAAAAGAAACACCTTTTACCACTCAGTAAGAAGTTTTTTTTAATGTTTTAACAGAAAAATGGTTTCAACAATCACTGCCAAAAGAAACTTTTTAAATGGCCAATAAGTACAGAACAGATGCTCAACATCATTAGTTATCACGAACTAAAAATGCAACTAGCTACTACTACATACTCAATAAAATAGCTAAATTTCAGAAGACTGACAATACTACGTGTTGGCAAGGATGTGAATTACTAGGAGCTCTCATGCATTTCAGGTGAAAATGTAAAACAGTTTGACAGTTTCTTAAAAAGTTAAACATATGCTTATTTTACAACTTATCAATTCACACCTAGGTATTTACCCAAGAGAAATGAAAACACACATCATAGTAAGACTTGTTTAAGGATGTTTGTAGCAGTTTTATTTATAATTGCCCCAAACTAGAAACAGCCCAAATCCATCAAAAGTTGGATAGATACAAACTACTAAGATATAGCTACATAATAGAATTCTACTCAAAATAAATAGGAACAAACTCAAAAACTTGTTACTTAGTGAAAGAAGTCAGACAAAAAGAGCACATACTATATGATTCCAGTGATATAAAATTCTAAAAATGACACATCTAATCTATAGTGACAGAAAGCCGAGCAGTGGACACCTGGGGTCTGGGTGACAGAGTGGTGTTGACTACAAGAAGCATAAAAAACATTTTATAGTTATGGAAATGCAATATATATAAATCAAGATGAAGGTTACATAGGTTTGCATACTTGTCAAAACCCATCATATTCGCACTTAAAATGACTGCAAATAAAGTTGAGTTTTACAAGTCTATTTGTTCCATAATATACATTTTATGAAACAAGAATTGGGTTTTTTTTCAAAAAGACATCTCATATAATCACCTAATATTAGTGGAATGTTGGAAATCAGCCATGTAAGCCAAGGCCTTGTATGTCTTGTGCATCAATAAGAGCAGATAGCACATAGCTGGCACATCTTTTACATCCTGTCTAAGCCTTACTCTATAACTGAGTTTGCTGACCCATTTGTTCTCAGAATAGTCAACTCTATCAGCCATATCCCTGGATTGATTGAACACACCTTACTGTCAGAAAGTAACCTTGAAGTTGAGAAATGTGTTTCAATGTGATTTGGGGCAAAGCTATAACATAAAGAAAACATCCCCCTTTTTTCCCACTGTACTTTCTATTATTAAAGTTATTTTTATGACAGACGAAACCAGGAAATAACTCCTTTTTTTTTACCTTCTCTGTCACCCTTGGCCTTCCAAAGTGTTGAGATTACAGGCGTGAGCCAATGCACCCTGTCCTTCCTCATTAATTTTAATAATGCAGATAATTTCATGGGGCAGTTGTTCCATAGTTTATTCATAGGTTGAAAAGCCAGAATGGTACTATGAAGAAAGAAATCTCAACCTATGAATAAACTATGGAACAACCCAAGCACACAGGAAAAGATAAATTAATTCCTATACTTTTGAACACAGTAACTTGATCATAAACCTTAGTGGAATGTATGCTAGGGACAAGAAGATTTTCAAAAAATATAAAAATACTGAACCTTATTTAATAATTTGATTGTTGGTAATGATATCAAAAGAAGATTTCAAAACTATGTTCTATGTATTCTGAGTAGAATAGATAAGCACATATACTGATATGTTTGGGAACAGAGCTTCTGCCTTGGGAGAAGGGAGAGACAATATAAAATAAATAAAATAAAAATAATCTTAAAACCCTGTGGTATTTTTTTATATTGGAGGTAATTTAAATACACACACTCACAGACACACACACACACAAGTTCTGCTGACCAAAATTACCTGCAGGCAATGGACTTCAGTAGCAGTGAGACACTCAAAATTCATATCTTTCTTCATTCCTAATTACCATTCTTTATTAAAAGGATAATGTATCAGTGGGAAAATGGCAGATAACAAGTGAGGGGTAGGAAAAGTACAAGGTCACCCCAGAAGTCTGATGTTATAAATCAAAGGCTATCTCAAAATCAGATAGGACAGGTCAAAAACGGTCAAGATCCAGCTTGAAGAAGCTCTCATTGACCAACTGTGTAAAAAATTGAGCATAAAAAGGGAATTGTGGTAAAAAGTTATAGTATCTTGAATAAAGAAAGGAGTTGCAGATTTATAATGATGCTATAAACAGGATTGAAATAGCAGCTAAAAATGCAATACGGTCAATGGAATAATTAAGTCTGCCAGGGATCAATTGTGGATACTGAAAGTATCAGATGAAAAGCTATAGGAGAACGGGTTATACAAATAATTTCAAAATATGACACCAGAGTTGAATTATTATTTCTAAAGTGGAAGAAGTGCCTTTTCAATGGAAAAATCAGGTAAATACCACCATAATCAAGTATTCAAATTTAGCATCACTGATAATGGGACAAACTGGGATGAGGTGCCTCCTTAAGGGAGGCAGTGGGAGTTACACAACAACCCTCACGTAGTTCTTCTGTCCAAGTTGCTTGACCTGTATCTAACCATAAGTGCTGAGATATATCCTACTAAAAAAGAAGGGGGTCCTGGAATCTTCAAATGTCTTCATTTCATGAAGATTAAAGGAGTTAAAAAATCATGACAACTAAATGTAATGTGTGATTCTAGATTGGATCAAAAATAAAACCATATTAAAAATTATTGCAAAAAATAAATGTTTGACTATGAACTATAATGTTGTTATTATATCAATATTCCAATTCTTGGTTTGATAATGACATTTTTGTTTTATAAGAAAATACTGAAGCATTTACAGGTAGACAATCAGGGTTTCAGGGAAAGTTTCTTGGTGTATAGGCATGACTCTTGGATTAGTAAATTAGATGGAAGAAGCTATCCTGGAAAATGTATAAAATGTGTGTCATGAATGCTACACCACAGAGTATCTAATTATCTGGAGAGATACCAATGAAATAAAGAAGGCTTCTGCTCTTGATAAACTAACCAAAAAGGAAATGACAAGCAAACTATGTACAAGAGCATAAAAGGAAACACAAACATCATCAATGAGCAGTTATTACACCCTTCTTTCACCCATTACTGTGCTAAATTCTTAAAAGTATAAAGCATGGAGAGTGACTGTGAAGAGTTTAAAAGTCCAGTTGGCAAGACATAACTTGTATGTACACATGAAACAATTTAAAAGCAATGCAAGACACCATGTTCTCAAATGCCAAATTCCGTGGTTTGAACTAAAAATGTAATAGGAATTCTTGGAAGGAAGAGATCAATGTCAGATGAAGTTGCTGGCAATCAGGGCTTGTGACACATTAAAGCAAGTACAGAACTTGATTTTAGTGCAAGAGCTACCCACATGTGTGCTGAGGAAATTCACTAATGGAGAGTGTGTGATTAAATCCAGATTTTATTCATCAGAAGATCTTCTACAGAAGGAGAATTTTAAGCAAAATTTGAAGGAGAGATGGAAATTATAGGAATCGCTAAATATATGTTAGGGAGGTAGTAA
Source organism: Nomascus leucogenys (assembly GCF_006542625.1). Taxonomy (NCBI): domain Eukaryota; kingdom Metazoa; phylum Chordata; class Mammalia; order Primates; family Hylobatidae; genus Nomascus; species Nomascus leucogenys. Next base: position 24,505,438 of record NC_044384.1, on the reverse strand, counting down.
CCTCAGGGATCACCTTTTCAGTTTTATATTTTTATGACCAAAAAACCTTAGGTCCAGAGGAAGTCTATAGTTTGTAAGAGAGAAAGGGGAGATTGGGTTAATGGCAGGAAATCAGATGGGGAATACACAGACCTGGTAAACTTTGGCAAAACATTCAGCATTTCTAAACCTTTTGGTATGTGGCATTTTTCCAACACAACAACACAACTTTGGCAAAACATTCAGCAACTCTCTATCTTTGGGCTGTCTTCCATAAGGATAATGTGTCTAATCCCCTTCCTTTGAATCTAGGCTCCCTTACGGACTTGCTTGATCAACCGACTGCAGTAGAAATGACATTGTTGAACTTCTGAAGCTAGGTCATTGAAAGACTCATCCTTGGAACCCTGAGCTTTCATGTAAAAAGTCCAGCTGCTCAGAGGCCACCATGCTGTGAGAAGATCAGGCTCCACTGAGGAGTCTTGGAGGATAAGAAGCATTACAGGAAGAAAGAGAAAAGCCAAGGATCCCCAAGGCACCAGACAAATGACTGAGGAAGACATTTTGGAAGTGGCTTCTTTAGGCATTGCCACAACTGATGTTATGTGGATTGGAGTGGAACCATCAATCCAAATCCATCCTGAATCCCTGTCCCACATCTCTGAATAAAATAAAATGGTTCATTTGAACAACTAAGTTTTGGGAAAGTTGGCTATAAAGCAACAGATAATCAAAAAGCTCGTTTCTAGTGTTCCTTACAACTGTACATTTCTTTGCTTTTATACATCTCCACAAGAAAAAAAAATGTGTGCAAATGCTTTGTTAAATGTTAAGCAAATAGAGGGTAACAAGTTGGTTGGGCAGGGTAGTAGTTTGTAGCAGAAATAATGGGAAGTGTGTGGAAATGGAGGAGATGCCAAAACTTCTATAGCACTTTTGAAGGATATGGGACCTTATTTCTCATCAGCAAAAATATCCTTACTTCCCTTCCATCCATGTAATTGACAGTCCTTTCTGGATCTAATTTTCCTTTTTCAGAATAACTGAATAATGACATTTGTTCTCCCCACCTCAAAGAGTAGTTGTAATAGCATAATATACCTGTCATCAATGCTCAATAATTTCTAGCTTTCTACTTTCCAGGTATATGGGTGAGTTTGCACCCCCTGTCCCTTTATGATGAGTAGGGTCATGTGATTAGTTATAACCAAGGAGTTGTGAGCAGAACTAACAGGGACCACATCCAAGCCAGAGCACTTATTGTCAGTTCTAGACCTCCCAGAGCTCTCTTTCCCTCTGGCACATTATCCAATAATCAAGATAGTGCTGGCTCCATCATCCTGGATTCCTGAGTAAATCTGATGTTTGCAGAGCTCTGCCAACTTATAATGGACATGTAACAGGAATGAGAAATAGACATTTGTTAATTTCAGTCATAGAGATTTTTGAGATTGCCTGTTACTGCAACATAATACAGGCTTTTCTGACTGATGCACCAAAGGAGATTGAAAATGTTCAGGGAAATAGCAAGCAATACAAAGTGTTAGATACTGTTGTTACAAAGGATAGGCTTTAGCAGGGAAGCAACCCAAGTGATCCATGCAGCTGTCTGTTACAAGCTTTTGTAACTCCACCATATTTAAGAAGTCATCCAGTTTTTCTGATTCTAATTTCTCTGTGTAGATGATGATGATGATGAAGATGATAATGATGATGACAATAGCAAAAGTATCCACTATTTGTTGAATGCATATTGTGTGACTAGAAATCATTATATATATGATTTCTAGTAGAGCACATCTGCAGAATGGGGATAACCATTCCTGTCTTTACAGATGAAGAAACTGAGACTAAAGAGAGTCAATCTGATGTTCTTTTTATTTCTTTCCAATTTTTAAAATCTCTAGCTAGGAAAGGAAGTCTAGTGCTGTGGTAAAGAAAAGTGAGGGTCTTCTCTATTAAATTTATATAGAATGTGGCAAAAGTTCTGAACACATTATATGCTTGCTTTCACTGGGCTTTTAAAGGGAAGCTAAAACCAGCCAACACAGCTCTGTGTCCAAATCATCTGGTGCCCATGTGTGTCAATGTGCGTGATTCCCTGTGTCCTCCGAGGATGGCACAAATATTAGTTGCTTAATATGAAAGAGGCAGGAGCTGGGAATAATAATCCTCAGTTCCAAGCTGGCTTGACTTCACCTTCATGGGCCCCAGCACAGTGCCACCCAGGGCCTCTTGGAGCTTTAAAATCACCAACGGAGGCTTTGGCCTCACTCAGGAAATATGGGGGATGGCATCGAGGCCGCAACACCAACCTGATTAAGTACATATGGTAAACTTGAACAAGGAAGACATTCAAAATCTCGTTGAACCCACCCCAAATTTGGGTGGCCCCAAGCACCAAACCCAGCCTGGAACTTGCGTTTGTATGCACAGGTCTTAAGTGAGGGTATGTCAAATTCATTTCAGAGTGTTTCAGGCCAGTCTAGGACATGAAGACGTTTGAAAAAGTTCGGGGAGGGGACAAGAGAGGTTCATAGTGATGGTTCCTGATGGAATGGCATGGATCTGAGCAAAACTTTGCTGACTTATTCTGTCGTCCTCTCCCTGAGACCCCAGCACAAGCATTCCTTCTTCCTTGATAATCAGCTCCCTGCCCCTGCATCTTCTGTCAAGTCTCATCCTAAGTTTCAAATGTCTTCCTCCCCTTCGTCCTTTCTCCTATGCCTCTGAAATCCCTCATTCTACTCTAAGACATCTCAAGGAAATAAAGTCTCCCTGTCCCTATGCCTGGTCTGAGTTCAGAACTTCTGTGTTTCCACTTCAGGTCTTCCTTCCCATAGTCATTCTCCAGAGTCCATCGTCATTACATCCCATAACTTTGGCTTCCTGAACATAAGCAGACATGTTGCTCATTTACTCATTTAATTAACATTAATTTATTGGCCACCTAATGTGCAAGGCACTGAGCTTGGCATTGGGCACAGCCATGAATTATGGATACACCATCCTTGTCTTTATGGAGCTTACATTCTAACAATGCTGTGTTTTCCTCATCCTCTCCAAACCCTCCCACTTTCCATTCCCCAAGTAATCCTCCCTTTAGTTAGATGTCAGCCTTTCCTGGGGGAAATCCTGTAAACCTTCATCAGTTTCTCTTAGCTCATATCTTCTCTTTTAAAAAAGAACTACATCCATTAAGTGTATTCTATCCATAGTATAAAATACACAGGCAAAAAGTTCACAGGCAATGCAGAAGGGGAGGAGAGAATTAGACTCCAAACAAGGAGCCCAAACTTCTTCTAATCAGTCAGAATCTCTCTCTCTCTCTCTCTCTCTCTCTCTCTCTCTCCAGCACTATTTTAAGTGTGAAGATGAGGCACTTGTTCTCAAAGACCTTAAGTCCTCATACGGGGTCTCTTAGATTGATTGTGTCTTCAACTTTTTACACTACTTTCACCTGTGCCCTTTGGTAGTGCTCTTTCACACTGACTCTGAGTTTGGTCTTGGGATTTGTCTTAGCTCTTAGGCTGTGGCACAGGTAGTAGTGACAGTATAACAGTTCTGACTCTAACCTTCAAAAGGCCTTACACACTTCTATGCCATCTCTCAGATTCTGTCACCATCATTTTAAAAAGCCCATGGTAGCCTACTGGAGGATGACAGAAGACATAGGGGAGAGGCAAAGTACCCCAGAGGAGAGCCAGAAAAGCTTCTGAAGTTGACAGATGAGTGAGCTCAGCCACAACCCAAAGAAATACTCTGATAAAACAGAGACTTATGAATAAGAAGCAATATATTATAAGAAATGCATACTGTTGTAAGCCATTTCTCACTGGGGTAATTTGTTATATAGCAATAGCTAGCTGATACAAGGAGGAAACAAACAAAAATCATGTAAACAAGTTAATAAATCATATATATTCCAGTATAAGATAAAAATGAAGGCAAATTTTTAAAAAATTGTATAAATGGCCAGGCATAGTGCCTCATGTGTGTAATCCCAGCCAGCACTTTGGAAGGCTATAATGGGAGGATTGCTTGTGGCCAGGAGTTTAAGACCAGCCTGTGAAACATAGTGAGACCCCATCTCTACAAAGAATAAAAATTTTTAAAATTATCTGGGCATGGTGGCACACACCTATAGTCCCAGCTACTTGGGAAGCTGAGGTGGGAGGATCACTTTAGCCCAGGAGTTCAAGGCTGCAGTGAGCTATGATTGTGCCACTGCACTTCAGCCTAGGCAACAGACTGAGACTGTATCTCAAAAATATGTATATAGTATCTTATATATATAGTATAATAGTAAAATATATATACTATATTATATGTAGTATGATAGTAAAATATATATACTATATTATGTGTGTGTGTGTATATATATATATATATATATATGTATACGATGAAGTGATGGAGAATGATTGCCAGGGGCTATGAAGAAGTAGTAACTTAATTAGGATGGTCAGAGAAAGCCTTATTGAGGAAATGGCATTTATGTTGAGATTTAACTGATAAGAAGGAGACAGTCATGTCTCTGTTTGAAGGGAATTCATTTCAAAAAGAAGGGACAATGAGATGGGTAGATATCCTCGTTGAGATGTTGAATTGGCATCCGAAGCTCAGGGGAGAGAACCAGGCTGGAGACATAAATGTGGAGTCATAGGACAAGCTGGGACCACCTGGAAATAAATTGCTGATAGTGAGGAAAAAAGTCTGAAGACAATGCCCTGGGGGCATCCCAGCATGTGGAGGCTTGGGGGAAGAAGAGGAGCTGGCAAAGTGACTGAGATTAACAAGCCCATGAAATAAGAAGAAAACTTTAAGTGCAAGCTGCCAAAGAAAAAAGCTTCAGAAAGGAAACAGTGGCCATTCATGTCAATTGCCATCGAGAATTCAGATAGTATGAGGATGGAGAGTAGGCTTTTCAAGATGTAGGTGACCTAAATAAGTGATAGCAATTGCTGGGGATTGTTAGAGACAAAAAGCCCTATTAAATTAGTCGATGAAAGAAAGAGAGGTAAGGAAGTAGGGTAGAAGTTCCGGGAGGATTATAGAAGGATTTGGAAGATAGTCAGATAGTCAGATTTATGAAGTTATTTAAAAAGGGGATCATCAGATACTTAATCATGTGGTGATGAATAATAAAGTTGGTTAAGGAGTCTGAAGATATGAGGTATATTGAGACTGTTCCTGGACAACTGAAAACTGAAAGAACAGGAAAGTGAAGCTTTAGAGCATCTAGTTTTGCCTGCACCTGGAGATGTGATATGGTTTGGCTGTGTTCCCACCCAAATCTCATCTTGCGTTGTAGCTCCCATAATCCCCACGTGTCGTGGGAGGGACCAGGTGGGAGGTGATTGAATCAAGGGGGTGGGGTTTTCCCATGCTGTTCTTATGATAGTGAATAAGTCTCACAAGATCTGATGGTTTTATAAAGGGCAGTTCCCCTGCACACGCTCTCCTGCCTGCTGCCGAGTAAGACGTGCCTTTGCTCTTCCTTTGCCTTCCACCATAATTGTGAGGCATCCCCAGCCATGTGGAACTGTGAGTCCATTAAACCTGTTTTTCTTTAGAAATTGCCTAGTCTCAGATATTTCTTCATAGCAGTATGAAAATGGATTAATACAAGATGTTATGGCAGCAGGTAGCTTGCTGAAATTAAAGGCCCTAGTATAGCCCATCACACCCTTGAGGGAAAGGGCTGACGTACGAGTTGGTGCTGCAGATGAAGACTTTGAGGTGGTTGGTGGCATCACTGCTGAACTATCTCATTACCCAGCCATGTAGCTTTCAATAAATCCTTAAATCTTCTCCCTCTATAAAATGGGATGTTAATATTTTTTCTCCAGTGGCCAGTATTCTTTAAGCTGCAAGGGAAGAAAACATCTCTAATTGGTTTGGGCAAGGAGAAAATTTATTGGCTCAAGTAAAGTTCAGGAGTAGCTCTGATTTATAAGGCGATCGCAAAAGATATGACAAGTTTCTCTCTCTCTCTTTCTCTCTCTCTCCACCTCAACCTCTCTCTTTTACTGATACAGAAAAATTATTACATACAGAAGAATTATATTATGTATTATTGCATGTGTATACATATATAATCTTATGCATTTAATAACTTTATTCTTGAAATAATTTTCTCTATTGGGGTTCAGAGCAGCTCTAACATAAGTTATCCTTACAGTTAGTGTTGTCAGAGGAAAAAGAGATTTTCATTCCCAATGATGCCAATTCAACTTCTGGGGTTGAATATTATTGGTTGGTTTGGATCATGTCTAACCTTGATTTATACACAGTTTTTAGGGGGATAGACTATACTGATTGGCTAGACCTAATTCCTGTGTTCACGCTTTACTGTTTTTTTTTTTTAATTGTAGGATTGTTTATAAGCATGGTCGGAATGACCCAGGGTCTGGATTTTGAAATCAGTTGGGCTTGGAGTGTTCTTTCTCTGTCCAGACTGAAGGTTGATTGGAAACCTGTGTTTCACACATTCAGTAAATTATAGCAGAAGAATTCTGTGTTATTTGCCAAATGTTTTCATGAGAGAGTTTTATCTAATTAACTCAATATCATAAAACTGTTAAGTAATTTATGTGTGTTTTAATTTTACAGCCTGAGTAACATATCTGTGGGAGAACATAACAGATCAATGGCTTGCAGATTCGTGCAAAGAAGACGTGAGGGAAAAAATATTTGCTTAAAAGACTACGGATTAGCCCCTCTCTTAAGCTTTTCCTTCTATTTATCCTGCCCTAGATAGAAAAATTCTCGGTCCTACCCACTGGCAAATTCATAGATCATCTTTCAGAAGCCAGGAAGAGGACCAGCCACTAAAGCTATTTGGAACATGTCTACCACAGTGCCCCAACCCCAAAAGGTCAACCCAGCTTACTGGCAATGACTGGCTGGTTGATGGAAAATAACAAGAACAGAGTCATTCTGACCTATTTCATCTGACTAAATCTTTTGGCCTTCTCTGAACTTCAGACTTGGGCTAATTTACAGTGTGATGAGAGGAATCAGAAGACACACCTGGGAATGGGTGACAGTAGGTCCAAACAGGACAGAAGGGACCAGAACTGGAAATCCCAATGCTGTGTCTATGTGGGAGTGCTTCAGGCAGAGGGTAGGAGAAAAGGAAATAAGGGATACAATCACTGGAGCAATCACTGTATGCCAGGTACTGTGTGAGGTGCTGAGAATTGCCTGATTCCTGCCTTCAAGAAGCTGAGAAGGGATGGATAAGAATAATGTGGCAAGGAGACCAAAGGCAAATCAGAAAGCATGCTTAGATGTCCAAGGGAGCACTTAGAAGAGCACCTAATCAGATCAGAAAGCTATATGGAGGGAGAAATGTGCTTCAAGGCTGTGCTGAGATCAAAAGCGGTGGGGAGAGATGCCAGGCAGATGGCACAGCTTGAAGGGAAGCATGGTGCTATGAAACAGCTAAATGCACTCAGGCAGCAGTCGTTAATTAGAATGGCTTGAGAGCTTTCTTCATTCATCCTCAGTGTTCCCAAACCTACTAAAAATCCCCTAAAATAGGGTCAATACTTGTATAGTTTTAAAAGTGTGTGATAGATAACTGTCATGCAAACTCCTCGCTAAGAACATTTGCTTAAGTAAGCTGCTGTGTTGACTGGAGCAAGAAAGTGGCTGCAGAAATGGTCTGAGATAAGAGTCGAGAAATCTCGGCAATGGCTTTGTGTTCTCCCCTAAATAATTTGAACTTTATCCTAAAAGCAATGAAGAAGCACGAAAGGATTTTAATTAAAACATCCTGGGATCAGATACACATTTCACAAAGATTGCTCTGGCAGCCTGGGGAAGAATGGGTGTGATTGTGAGAAGTGAAAAGGAACAAAGAAAAGGAGTCACAGAGTTCTGGAAGGTCATTTCATTGAGGCAGGCAGGAGGTTGTGAGGAGAGCCAGAAAGAAGGGGCATCAATGGGACGTAGCCCTTCCTTGGATGTAAATGGAGAAAGAGAATCTAGAATGACTTCGGTAACTAGGTTGCAATGGAGAAGAAACAGTTTAGGTGGATATATGACTTCCCCACGCTGCTGGTAACAAGTTACCATATACTTACTGGCTACTACCATCGACAACACAAATGTTATTTACGTTCTTGAGGTCAGGAGTCCAAAATGGGTCATTTCAGTGGCAAAGAGAAGAACAGACATCTGCAAAGGGCACTGACAAGAAATAGCCAAACTTAGGAAGAAACCCAAAAACTGAGGGAAGGAAGAGGGGCAACAATTAGGAGGAAAAAGGAATGACATCAGTATCAAATATCAGATGGGTCAAGTGAGACAGTAGCAGAAAAGCACCTGTGGGCTACCAGCAACTCAGAAGCCATGGGCGACCTAAAGAGAATTAGGAGAGGAAACCAGATTGCACGAGGGTAGCAGATAAAAGAGCCATGAGCAAGGAACCTAGAGACAGAAATAAACATAGCAGATTCCTCCATAAAATTTTCCATGAAATATTTTAAACATAAGAAAAGTATAGAAAATAACTTAAGAAGTACCTACTTACTGGCTTTTTCAAAGCTTAACATTTTGCTAGATTTGTTTCAGATGTTTTAAAAACAACCAAAACACTACAGATGCAGTTGAAACCTCCTATATGCCTTTCTTTTATCCCATTCTCCTTTCTCCTTACTCCCATGCAGCCACCATCTTGAGAGTTTGATATTGATCGTTTTGTGCATGATTATGAAACTACGTATATGCATAAGAATATATATAATATTGTTTTGAATATTTTCAAATTTTATATAAGTGGTGTCCTAATGTGTATATCATTGGGCAAGTTGTTATTAATTCAGTATCACATTTTTGAAACGTAATTATTGAGATATATATCACTAGTGCTCTCATTTTAATTGCTATATAGTATTCTATTATCACTATAATACAATTAGGAGTTCAAGACCAGCCTGGGCAACATAGGTAGACCCTGTCTCTAAAAAAATTTTTAGAAATTAGCTAGTCATGGTGGCACACGCCTGTAGTCCCAGCTACTCAAGAAACTGAGGCAGGAAGCTTGCTTGAGCCTTGGAGTTCGAGGCAGCAGTGAACTGTGTTCATGCCATTGCACTCCAGACTGGGTGACAGAAGGAGACTCCGTCTCAAAAAAAAATATATATATATATATTTTTTTAATCCAAACAATTTCTGTAGGTTGATCTTGTAACACACAAACTTTCAGAACTCTCTTAACAGTTGAACTCTCTTAACAGTTGAATGGCATATAAAATCAGATTTTATATGTAGAATATTGTATCATCTGGAGCAAAATAAAATCTTTGTTCTATTCAAATCTTCACTACCAAATACTATGCTTATTTCTTTTGTTTGTTTTGTTTCTTTCATTGCATTGTCTAAGACCTTTGTCACATTATTAAGCTGAAGAAGTGACAATGCCCTGTCCCTGACATTTATGGGTGTGCCTCTGAAGTTTCACCATAAGGGCCAGTTTTCCAGCTATTGTTTTGATAGATACAACTTATTCTGGAAGTACTGAGAATTTTGCTCAAACCAAGCAATATATGCTAAATACATTTTATTTATTTATTTATTTGCATCTGAGTATAATTATCCCTTCAATCTCCAAATTATGTGCATTACATTAATACTTTTTTTTTTTGAGACGGAGTCTCGCTCTGTCGCCCAGGCTGGAGTGCAGTGGTGCAATCTCGGCTCACCGCAACCTCTGCCTCCCGGGTTCATGCCATTCTCCTGCCTCAGCCTCCTGAGTAGCTGGGACTACAGGTGCCCGCCACCATGCCCGGCTAATTTTTTGTATTTTTAGTAGAGATGGGGTTTCACCATGTTAGCCAAGATGGTCTCAATCTCCTGACCTCATGATCCGCCTGCCTCAGCCTCCCGAAGTGCTAGGATTACAGGCGTGAGCCATCGTGCCCGGCCTACATTTTTAAACATATCCAAATATCCTTGCCCTTCAGAGATAAACTCTACTTGGTTGTGATGTATTTTGAAAAATACTTTCAAATTTATTTTATATCACTCTATTTAAGATATTCTTACCCCCACCTCCCCACAAAAACCGGGATTCATTTGCCTGCCAAGTAACAAACAACTCTCCATGAGAATGCAGGTTTTGATCAAGAGGCATTTTATTGCAGTATTCCCTAAAGCAAGTGTCCCCTCCAGGGAGAGTGACAGGAGAGTTTTATGGGATGATGGAGAGGGGAGAGGGTATGTCTTCACATGTAGGGGAGGAATCCCATTGGTGCAGATGCAGTGAGTCTTCATTGCAGCCCAAAAGTGGCATGTTATGGTAATGAGAATATAGCTCCTCCCAGCGTGGAGACTTCAATATGGTAATTAGGAAAAGTTCACTGGGGTTCATCTGTAAATTGCTGGCATCTGTCAGGAGCTGGTTCCAGCAGAGTAGGTGGCTGCATTCCACACAGGGTTTAGGAAAAACCGGGCTGCATAGCAGGAGGCTGTAAAACAGGCTGATTGCTCGAGTTGATTAAATTCCTATAGTCCCTGGAAACCCTCCCTGCCTGCTTACAATAGTTCCTTCTAATTTTTTAATGAGTGTCCTATAACGGTCTTTTCCATTTCTTCCATTTCGGTGATAAGGTCAAATTAGCCTCATAAAATGAATAGGGTTGTTGTGCCCTCCTTTTTTCTAATTGAGTAGCTGCCTCTTAAACTATGTATAATCTGGAGTTTAATTTCTTTTGTTGAGGCGTTTTTTAAAAATTTCATTTTAGATGTTTTTAGTTTCCAATATCTCATGCTCTTTTTATATCCAGCTATTTTTGTTTCATTTTCACTTGTTTTAGTTTCATAATTTCTATTTTTCTTTTAATAGATGTTAATGCTTTTGGATCTTGTGCGTGTGTGTGTCTGTGTGTGTGTGTGTGTGTGTGAGAGAGAGAGAGAGAGAGAGAGAAACAGAGAGAGACAGTGTCTTTCCCCAGTTGCCCAGGCTGGAGTGCAGTGGCACGATCACGGTTCACGGCAGCCTCAACTTCCCAGGCTTAGGTGATTCGCCTCCCGTGTAGCTGGGACCACAGGCACACCACCCCATGCCCAACTAATTTTTGTATTTTTTGTAGAGATGGGGTTTCTCCATGTTGCCCAGACTAGTCTCAAACTCTTCTGCTCAAATGATCCGCCCGTCTTGGCCTCCAAAGTGCTGGAATTACAGGTATGAGCCACCATGTCTGGCCTGTATCTTTTTATTTTCATTTCATCTGACGTGAATTATGGATCAACCTGATTTTAGTTCTTTATTGTTTTATAGTTTTGGTGTGCAGAATCATTCTGATTGAGAGGTGCGTATATGATTCTCTCTTATGTTGCCTCTTTATCTTTCTACGTTGCTTTCACCTGGATCCCAGGTTCAGAGTCAGACTTAGACACTATAATGACATTTCATGAGATGTCTCCTATCTTGCTTCGAGTAGCAAGACTGACTCTGCCCGGCATCGAGCCCCTTGCATCCCCACTATCCCTCTCAGAAGTCAAACTCCCTGCTGTTGCTACCTGCTTCTAGAACCCAGGACAGAGCAGAACTGTGGCTTCAGCCCTGCTCTCACCACTTAATGTCTCTCTTCTTTCTGATCCATGGAGAATTTTATTCTGTTCTGAGCCCTAGTAATAGTTTTAACTTTACATCTAATATTTTGTTTATCATTATTATGTTTTGAGCTGAGAGGCTACATCAAATTATGAACTTCCTGCATTGCTTTGAGTGGAAGTCAACAATCATTTTTCAAGAACCACAAAGGGAAGAGAATTGAGATGCCAGTAAATTGAAAGGGATGAGTGGGTGGGCTTTTGTATGTTTTTTGTTTGTTTGTTTTTTGTTTTTTAGTGGGGAAAACTTTGCTAGCACATATATTAAAATGGTGAAGAATTGAACATGCTGTAAACTGAGCAGCTTCTTAGACTTTAATGCATATGAATCACCTGAAAGTTCTTGTTAAAATGTAGACTCTGATTTAGAAGATCAGGGATAGGGCTTGAAATTAGTTATATTTTTCTTTTTTCTTTTTCTAAGAGTTAGAGTCTAGTTCTGTTGCCCAGACTGGAGTCCAGTGATGCAATCACAGCTCACTGGCCTCAAGCAACCCTCCCCTACTCAGCCTCCCAAGTCATGGGGATTGCAGGCATGAGCCAGCCATCACACCTGGCCGATTGGACACTTCCTTTGTTTTTTATTTTATTTATTTATTTATTTTTTGAGACAGAGTCTCGCCTGTCGCCCAGGCTACTGTGCAGTGGCACGATCTCGGCTCACTGCAACCTGCGCAGTGGTTCCAGTGATTCTCCTCCCTCAGACTCTTGAGTAGCTGGGACTGCTGGGGCTTGCCACTATGCCCGGCTAATTTTTGTATTTTCAGTAGAGACGGAGTTTCTCCATGTAGGCCAGGCTGGTCTCAAACTCCTGACCTCAAATGATCCACCCACCTTAGCCTCCCAAAGTGCTGGGATTACAGGTGTGAGCCACTGTGCCTGGCCAGATTCAACATTTTCAACAAGTTTTCAAGTGACACTGATGCCGCTGCTCCCTGCACCTCACTTTGGATAGCAAGGGCTTAGAGCAAAGATCAAGTAGAGAGAGAAAGGCTGGAGATACAGGGAAGCTAGGGAATGGTTAATAAAGCAGAATCACTGATGAGACAAATAGGTGAAGCCAGATATGAAGTATCTGCAGCCAGCCAGAGGATCAGAGTGTGCCGCTTTAGGAGGGCTGAACACTGAACTTTGTGCCACTCTTAATTGGTGCTGCCTCTTGGCTGTTGACTCCCAGGATCGCAATGTAAGCTAAAGCCTGAAGGAGATTAAAGTGACTGAGGGAGATTTTTGCAGACATGGTGGAGCGGTATCTCCTCCACAGATGAATCTGAATTCTGGTGTTTCTTTGTTTCAAGAGGCCTTGCTGATCTTGAGCTGGTGAGAACTGCAGAAGGAGGAGCAGTGCTTGCTAAGGTAGTAAAACCTCCCCTTCCAAGTGGTCAGTAGTTCAGCAGGAAAAAGGTCAACATGAGTTACACTATTTGGAGGAGTTCAGATGTGGCCTTTGAAAAGATGAAAGTGATGTTTATCTTTTTATTTTTTTTAAAGCAACTGGGAGAAGCCAGAATTTATAATGAGGGATCAAGATATTTTAGGCAATTTGTATTCATGATTATAAATGTTTTGAGATTCAATAAATTACACTGTTTTCTTCCCATCCTAAGTTTGAAACCAACAGAGAAGTAGGAGTTAGACAGATAGAGATAAAACTTTCCCTTTTATCAATATTAAAAGCTAGGATGGAGAAATGAAATTTTATGTTCATGCAAAAACTTGCACAGGAACAATTACAGCAGCTTCATTCAAAATAGTAAAAACTGGGAAATAACTCATATGACCCTCAAAAGGTAAATGTATAAACAAACTGTAGCCCATACACATCATAGCATACTACTCAGCAAGGAAAAGGAGCAAACTATTGACACACGCAGAAACTTGAATGGACCTGGAAGGAATTGCGCTAAGAAGAAAAAAAAGAGCTAATCTCAAAAGGTTGCATACTATATGATTCCATTAAATAACATTCTTGAGATGACAAAATTATAGAGGTAGAAAACAAATTAATAGTTGCCAGGGGGTGGTGGGTATTGCTAAAGGGGGTAGAAAGAGGGCCCCTTGTGGTGATGAAGCAGTTCTGGATATGGATTTTGGTGACGTGTACACATTCTATGTGATCAAATTGTATAGAATTATACATCCACACACAGGAGTGCATGTAATACTGGTAAAATCCAAGCTCTGTGGACACTGTACCAATGTCAGTTTCTTGGTTTTGCTATGGAACAATAGCTGTTCAAGATGTTACCACTGGGGAGGCTGGTAAAGGGCACACAGGGCTTCCCTGTACATATATATATATATATGTATATATATATGTACAGGGAATTAAATAATTGAATATTTATAGTATTATATTTATAATATTTATATAATAATTTATAACATTATATATTTATATAATAATTTATAATATATAATATTTATATATAATGTAAATATAATCTAATTTATAATATTATTATATAATTATTATATATAATAATATAATAGTTAAATAATTAAATATTTATTATTATAAATAAAATTGTAGACTCATGGGAAATTAAATATTTATTATATATAATACATAAAATTATATAATATTATATATAAATATTTTATATAATATATAAACATTATGTATTATATACAATATTATATATAATAAATTTAAACATAATATATATAAATATAAAATTTATATATAAAATATAAATATAAAATTTGTATATAAATATATAAGTAAATTTAAATACAATTTATAAATATTATATATAATAAATATTATATATAATAAATATTTAATATCCCATGAGTCTACAATTTTTTCAAAATAAATTAAGCTTAAACTTTACATTAAAAAATTGCACACAAAATCAAAAGGAAAACAACAAAGTAGGAAAATATTTGCAATAAATACAGTCGAAAATCTTTTAATATAAAAAGAGCTCCTACAAATCATTTAGAATATCCCAATCCCTCTACCCTCCTACCATGGAAATGTGAGTTACGTATGTAACTAGAGAATTCACAAAACAAAATAACAATAAATTACCTAGAGACATTAAAAAATCTTTAATTTCACAAATAACTTAGAGAACTATCAAGGAAAAGACCAACACATCCCTTGCAAACTACAAAATAAGATATCTTTTTTTAATGTTTATTAAAAAACAATAAATTCTTTGTTTCCACTTTTATTAATATTTATAGTGTTAGTATCAAAATACGGGTGTGCTCATAATAGCAATGTAAACTGGTACAAACTTTCAAGAAAGCATCTTGCAAAATACTCAAAAGATGCTTCAATTTTTTTTGTAAAAAAAAGAATAAGTAGCTAGGATGGATGGTATTGCTTAGAGCAATGGTTCTCAAAGTATGGGGTCCCTGAATCAGCAACATCAGCATCATCTGAATACTTGTTAAAATCCAGACTCTTGGTCAATATCCCATAGCTACTGAATCAGGCTATCTGGGATTGGGTTTAGTAATCTATCATTTAACAAATCCTCCAGGTGATTCCCATGTATGCTCAAATTGGTGAGCCACTGGCATAAAGTAAGAAGTACAACAATAGGACTGAATGCTCTAGCGTAAATCCTTCAGTGTAGATAAAGGAAGTCAAGAGATGAGCATTGTTTCCAACAGTGACCTCTGAGAAGTTTCTTAATGCAGAACAAATCCAAAATTATGGCTCTATCGTTGCACCAGTGCACCAGTGCAACATAAATGTAGTGTTAAGGGGAAACCCAGCTCACTCTTTCATTCTTTTTTTTTTTTTTTGAGACAGAATCTCTCTCTGTCACCCAGGCTGGAGTGCACTGGCGTGATCTTAGTTCACTGCAGCCTCTGCCTCCCAGGTTCCAGCAATTCTCCTGCCTCAGCCTCCTGGGTAGCTGGTATTCCAGGCACGCACCACCACCCCCAGCTAATTATTTTGTGTTTTTAGTAGAGACAGGGTTGCATCATGTTGGCCAGGCTGGTCTCAAACTCCTGACCTCAGGTGATCTGCCAGCCTTGACCCCCCAAAGTGCTGGAATTATAGGCGTGAGCCACTGTGCGGGCCCCAGCTCACTCTTTAATCCCATCTTGAACTTCTGGAGAAGCAAAGCCTCTTCTAATTCCCCCAGGGCACAGTTTATGTCCTTTCTCTTGAAGTTAAAATATTTGTTTCCACCTCTATTAACTGCCTTGTATTTGTTTATTTACATATCTGTTTATTCATTAGACAATAAATGCCTACCTTTATTTTTGAATCCTATTTACGGCTGTGCTTGAAAAAATAGCAGATACATATTTGTTGAATTAATGAATACATGTGAAAAGTAGCAATTACTTCTGACTGCAAAAAATAAGGGGAGGCTTCCCAGGGCATTAGACTTTGAGATGATCTTTATAATTTTTGTTATTACAAAACTTACGAATCCCAGCATTTTCGGCGTCCAAGATAAGAGCATCACATTAGCCCAGGAGTTTGAGACCCACCTGGGCACATAATGATACCCCATGTCTACAAAAAAAAATTTAAAAATAAAAATTATCTGGACATGATGGTGCACACACCTGTAGTACTAGCTACTCAGGAGGCCAAGGTGGGATGATCACTTAAGTCTAGGAGTTCAAGACCGCAGGATCATGACACTGCACTCTAGCCTGGGCAACAAGCGAGACCCTGTCTCAAAAAAAAAAGAAAAAATACAGTCTTTTGGGGAAAAAAATAATTGTACATGTGAAACAATAAACATAAAAGCTGATGTATGTGTTTAAGGGAGCTTAATTTGGAATGCATCAAAACTGTGATAGATGAAAGATATGTAGAGGGATGGATGAATATATGATAAAAACAAGTATGGTAAAATTAGTAACATTAATGGTACAGTCTAGGTTGCAGGTCAGGACATGCTTGTTCTATAAATAAAGTTTTATTAGAGCACACCTATATGCCCACTCATTTACATACAGTCTATGGTACATTTGCACTACACTGCTGTGTAGCTGCAACAGAGACCATATGTCCAGCAAAGCCTAAAAGATTTACTATTCAACCCTTTACAGAAAAAGTTTTCTTATATCTGTCTTAAGCAATGGGTATAAGCTGTATAATTCTTTTCACCTTTCTGTATGTTTGAAAATTTTAATAATAAAATATTAGGGGGAACATTTTAAGAACAATTTAAGGCAGAATATGATTGAAAAGCAAATTGAACATAAGTAAATGCCAAAGGGCATTTGGACAAGATTAATAGATACTGAAGTTGATATTGATCATCTTATGAAAGATACGACATGGGAAGGATTGAGTGTTAATAGAATTAGAGAGAAGTGGGAGGTTTTCCAAGAGCAGTGAATAATATAAGTATCACAGGATACATTGGGTGGGTACTTGCTAGTGTTGACTGCACCCAACCCCACCTCCCATTCATCCCACCCATGCTTTCATCTAGACAGCACCATGCAACACAAACACACCCCATCAGTGTGTCAGGAGATCTCCAGTCATCTACATAGGAGATTTGGTTTTGTTTTTCTTGGGAGAGGTGAGAAAAGTTTTAGAGAGGAGAGAAACTGAGAAGGGGAGAAAAGTAGTTTGGGCCATGCTAATGTCTGTACCCCTTAGTTCCTTGGACTGATTTTGAGCCCCCCCCCAGGAAGACAGAGTTTGAGAAGCAGAAGCTGCTTTACTGGGTCTGATGACAGAGTGTGGTACAATTTAGGGAGGAAGCCTGCCTCTATCATCCATTCTGGGAAAAAGAGCATTTGAAGCTTTTTGGAGCATTTTAATCCAGCACATAGAATCAATATTGAGGTTTTCAGGAAGAAACTGGCTGTAGTGAAGATTTTCCAAGTGTGTGGTGGGCAGAAGTGATAGACAAATCAGTGCTCATGAGAAGCAAAACTATCTATACCATGGACCGCCTAGAAACAGAACAGGAGCCATCCCTTACTGTATATAATAACGTGACTTTCTCTCTCTCTGTCTTCATTAGTGTGGCTTTGTTTTTCCAGGAGTCTCCTGCCTGGGCAAATAGTTTGATTGTTCATTAAGAACTTCCTAAAGGGGTCCTGAAAGACCCTTCAACTCTTCAATGAAAAGTATCATCAGACCACTTACATCCTAAGATTCTTTGAATCCTATGCCTCAAAATATTTAGCTTGCTATTCCCACCAAAGCCTAGTCAGCTGTATCTTGATCTTTCCACATTGCTAATTAAGGGGAATTTGAAAGACCCACCTGAAACCAAACTTCTAATTCTCAAGAAAATTCCAACCTTCCCTTTCGCCTTTGGAGATGCTATCAAAGCTTTATGAGGTGGAATTCTCCCTTTCCATGGTAAGCAATCAACTCAGCTTTGTCTTATCAGCAGGTTATGCTAGTGATATTTGGGAAGCCAGCTTTCAACTCCAGAGAGAAAATATGAGCAATACAGAGTAGATACCATTGCTGCCACTAATGAGTTTATGGGTATCCACAACTTGGTAATTCCCAGGAATGATGGGAGTCACTTTGGGGATGGGGGTAAGGCTTCTACTCATGGTTCATGCAGCTATGAAGTTCAGAACTCTCAGTGTAATTTGTGGTCCTCTTACATGAAAATCTTCATTGCCATTAGTATAAATTCCCAACTCTTTAGCACGTTTTATTACCTCTACAAAATGTGGCCCTGCTCTCTTCTCAGCTATAATGCTTACGCGGCCTTCTCCCAGTTTTAACACCTAAAGTCTCATGTCCGAGAAAATCCCTAGATCCAGGCAAACTAGGACAGTCAGTCACCTTATTTCTTGTAATCTTGCCGTGATTATACACCAAAGGGAGCTCTAGATTCTGACAGCTCATGTTTGGGATCCTCCACCCACCAACACGGTGACCTTGGGCATGTCTCTGAACTCACGTGTCCAGTGCCTTCGTTTACTAATTGGTAAAGTGACACTAAGAAGAGCAACAGTTTCGTGTAGTTGTTGTAAGAATGAAATGAGATACTACTGGTGAAGAGCTTTGAATGCTTGGCACATAGCAAATACTTGAGAAATATTAGTTCAAAGAATAATTGGCTAATAATACTTAGAACAATTCTGTCTTGTTCATAACTTTGTTTTCTGGCTTAGCACCAGGCCTGGCACAGAATAAACTTTAAAATATACCTTTAAATAAATGAATAGGCTTAGTGCAGTGGCTTATGCCTGTAATCCCAGCACTTTGGGAGGCTGAGGTGGGCAGTTCATTTAAGGTCAAGAGTTTGAGACCAGCCTAGCCAGCATGGTGAAACCCCATCTCTACTAAAAATACAAAAACTAGCCGGGTGTGGTGGCGGGCGCCAGTAATCTCAGCTACTCGGGAGGCTAAGGCAGGAGAATCACTTGAACCCAAGTGGCAGAGGTTGCAGTGAGCCGAGATCACACCACTGCACTCCAGCCTGGGTGACAGAGCAAGACTCCATCTAAATAAATAAATAGTAAAATAAAATAAATGAATAATGATTATTATCTTTTTTATTTTGGTTCCTCAAACATGCACTCTGTCACTTGGGAGCCTGTGCATTCTGCAGTGTAGTCTCCTCCTTCTGGAGCACCCTCCACTATTCAATGTCCGACCTTCTTTCCCTGCACTTGACCTTTGGCTTATCTGCCTGGCTAATGCTTGCTAAAGTTACAGGTTTCAAATTGAGCATCACTTCTTCTAGGAAGCTTTCCTTGAGAACCACATATGCCCAGACTGAGAGAGGTGATGCCACGGCCGCCTGCACCCCTCATTTCTCATGGCAGCATAAACCACCCTTTATGGAGTGTTTAATATTAGGTCACCCCATCGATATTAAACTGCAAGAGGGCAGCAATCAAATGGGTCCTTTCACAATTTCTTTCCCAGTGCCTTGCACATTTTGGCACTCAAATACATGTACTTCGTAAAAAGGAAAGGAGGAAATGCATTCAATGAATTATATTTAATTACATTCTCCCAGCTTTGTTGGTCATTTTAACAAGTTACTACACTACCTGCCTCTCACTGCAGAACAAGGCTAGTTCTCATCTCAGGGAATTCATTTTCCAGTTCTCGGACAAAACATGGGAAGCAGGAGAGCAGAGACTTGGAATAATTTCTCTATTTTATTCAAAGTAAGTTTATTTTAAAAGGCATCTAATTTGTAGAATGATTTTTCATCTTTGGAATTTGGTTCTAAACCTTTCTAGTCTAGCATTATACATATCGATTTTTCCTGGCGACGTCACACTGAAATCTGATTAGCACCAGATTACAGTATGGCCCAGCTTTTTAAAGAGCCTTGCAAACCAAATCCTAGGCAATGGTTCAACTGATCTAAGTGGGCCTCTTCAAGGAAGCCAGTGAGCAGGGATGCTGGAGTGGCAAACAGAGGAGTTAACTTGTGATAATACTTGCCCAAGCCTTGAAAGTCGAGCATCTGCTTCTTGGCCTCAAAAGTGAAACAATCCAATAATTACAGTCCTTGGTGCTTTTTTTTTTCTACCTCAGGAAACATTTTGCAACTAACTAGCAATTTCCAAAAATATGGCTCAAGCAACACATCTCCTTATCTCCTTGTGTAGGAGAGGGTGTGAGCTGTGACCAGACAGGGGCTCGTTATCTTAGGGGGCTCTGGCAAGGTGCTCTGGAGGACAGTTTTAATTGGGTAAGCGTGTGATATCTAGGTCTGGGGCTTTGAAACTGTCTTGCAGGATAGATAGCCAAGGCCCCATTTCTAAGTCTTCTAGTTAGTACAAATTGCAGTGGCAAGCCGGGTGGGCAGGAAGAGGGATGAGTGGGGAAGGAAGGCTAGTAAATAGCTTGGCATTTTCATACCCCTCTCTGGGGGCTGAGAGTTTGCTTTCAGTTTTTCAGAGATCCCAGGTTTTTGGAACCTGTTCAGGAAGAAAGACAAGAATTCCAGGTGATCAGCCCACTCGTCACTATAAGTAGCAGGTGGCCAGGTGTGGGGACTATAAATGCTGCCATCAGTCATGGCACCCAGTGATTGCACGATGGTGGGACACTACCAACAAGGCAGGCATCCTCTCTGCTTGAACCAAAGAGAAAGAAATATTACGATTGAATTGGATTAACTTCTGCCTTGATGTCAGCCCCGAAATAACTTACAGGTACCCACGTTCAGAGCCACATGAAATATGGATCCTTCTATAGTGACAACCAACCAGCCTTCTTTCTTGATTTCGAGACCTTGTATCCATAGCAGTAATTCTCACATTTCAGTGAGCATAAAAATCACCCGTGAGCTTTTAAAAACTGAGATTTCGAGATTCAGCTTTGTAGTTGCCTTTTTCAGGCAGTCTTCTCTGATTTCTGAGGCCTCTCTTTTGGGCTCTCATAATACCCTAGGAAAATCAAAAACAAGGAAACTTTTCTATCTGCTCACATTGTCTTTAGAGCACTGCCTCTGGCTAATATTAGCCAGCAGACACATTTGTCCCAAGATTTGTTAAACTTATTCCACAAATTTACTAAGGTGCATAAAAACTTTCCAGGGCACATGCATGCAGGAATTGTTAAGGGAGGTGATTTCCAAAACCTTAACTTTCCTGGGTGCCCTAAGCTGGCTCTCATTTCCCAAGTCCATTTCTCCCAAGTCACAAAGGAAAATGGAATGAACCACTTGCCCATGCCAAATCTCACTGTGGTGCATAACCCCAAAGCGTAAAAACCTGCAGGGCATGAAACAAAGAGGGGACAAGTGGAGAATGCAGGTTCCCGAGAGGGAGTGTTTTATGAGGGCAAACTAGGGGAGTGTCGGAAATAAGTACTGAAGGCTCCTAGCAAGACTCTGTGCCTTGTCTTTCTTTTGAGAATTAAAATTCACGAGAAAGACGGTTGTTTGGTGAACACTTATGTGAACTGATAAATGAAATCAGATTTTTTCTGAAAGTGGATTTGATTTGGCTGATGAGATTTCACAATAAATGTGGGCTTTATTAGCTTACATGATGGACACTTTCTGTCGTTTTTTTGAGCTATATCTGAATGCTTGGTGAAAAGATACTTGAAGCACTTAAAAAAATAAGAGCATTTTTTTTTAATCAACGAGATTGTATTGGCTTAGGTGTATTGAAATTAACAGTATTTCCATTTTCTCAACTTCTTCTGAGAATAAACAAGATGCCTAAGTGGCAGAGTATCAGGTGTAATTACTAAGAGTTGTTCCATCAGACTTGGTAAAGCCTTTTTGGTATATTTCCCAGAAACCAGAAAAATAAATGACTCTAATGACTGGGTAAGGAACTCTTTTCCAAGTCAGGTGGTTTCCAATTCTATGCTTTCATCACCACTGAAGAAGACTTAATCGAATTGTCAGCTGAGAGATCATTAGATGTAATTTTTGATGATAGATCCCTACACAACTTCAAAGGAATTCAGAGAATTGAGGGATGCTACTGCAGCAAAACTCTTCCCATTCCCACCTACCTATTTATGTGAGCAAGTTTTCTCAGTGCATACGATATAAAAAGAAGAGTAGGAATCAATTATGAATACTCAACTATTAAAGCAATAGGCAATATCCATCCATGGACATGAGAAAACTAGGAAAAAAGAGAAACTTCTGCATATTTTGTTAGACATGTTTTCCCCATGGATTTGGTTTTTACCATTTATATATTAAAATTATTAATATTTACACTGTATATACAATATTTTGCTCAGTTGTATACTAGTAATAATTCTAATAATAGCTCAATCCAGTATAATTTCATTAAACTATTAGGGCATATTGGTGACATGAAATAAAAATAAACTTCAATTTTCTACACATTTTTGATGTGCATGTGTTTGATGAGTAAAGACTTGTAAATATAAAAATATTTTAGGTTAGGGCAAAATATCTATCAGAATTTGAGTGGAAATATGAATTTAAGGAGAAAAGGTGTGTTGTAGAACTACCTTTGGTTCAATAACAGTTTGTTGACTATGTTTTAAAGGGATAGTAGTGGATATTAAATAGCTGTCATGTTTAAATTCCATTTGATATGTTTAAAAGAATGAATCAATTGCTTTATTTCAAAATACCTGTATTTCTAATAAGTTAGAAATGTCAATGTCTTGAACTATTTTAAACTTATAATGCGAAATTATAGATGTCACCTTAAAAATGTGCAAGAAAACTGTCTCGGTTATTATTTCCTGCATAACAAACCTCCCCAAATCTTTGTGGCTTAAAACAACAATCATTTTGTTTGTTCCTTACTCTGTGGATCAGGCATCTAGGTTGGGTTCAGCAGGGAGGTTGTTCTGCTGGTCTTATCGGGGATCACACATGCAGTGCAATTATCTAGCAGTAATATAGTCTAAGATGGCCTCACTTCTATGTCTGAAAGTTGGTGATGGCTTTTGACTGCTCCAAGTGGCCTGTCATTGTCCAGTATTTCAGATTGCACATCTTTATCTGGGTAAAGAGAGACACAGACCTCCTGAAGTCTGGCTCAGTCTTCCACATTTTTACCTCTCTTCATTCTAATTGTTAAATCAAGTCAAAAAGCCAGATGAGAGTCAATGGATGAGGAAATAAACTGTAGCTCATGAGAGGAGGTACTGAAGTCACATGGCAGAGGAGTGGGAGCACAGGGATGAGAGGAGTTACTTTGGCCATATTTGCAAAACATCTACACTAGGGACATTATCTCCCAAGCTTCTTTTAGGGGCTCTATAAACAAAAGTGTTTGAAGACCACAAGCCAGATTCATTAGTGATAAAAAGTGAGAAGTTCTGTCTTTCCAAAAACCAATAGAGTTTTTGGGGACTATGTCTACAACCTACTAAATGTGATCTCAGAATTTAGTTTCCTCATATACCATGTGAGGCTAATATTGGGACCTGTCTAATTGGGTTGATATAGAAACTAATGAATAAAAGCAAATTTCTTATAACGATGGTATATGTTAAAAGCTCAAGAAATCTTAGCTGCTATCATCATTAATATCACCATGATCATTGCCATCATCATCCTTTATTTTGTTCAACCTATTTCTAGGCAATATCCCATCTCCTCAAAAATTCATATGCTAGGGAATGAATGCTTTCTTTGTGATTTATATTTTAATTTCTGGCTTAATATAAGGCTTGGGTAAATTATATTCCTCACCCCAGGATAGAATAATAGAATATTTGAAATCAGGGTAGTTTCAAAAAAGCTGAGTTTAACCCAATAAAGACATTTACTTCTCACCTGTTTAACAGTTTAATATTGGAGTTCAGTGAGAGCTTTTCTCCACATGGGGATTTGAGGCCTCAAGTTCCTTCCATCTGTGGGTCTGCCATTCCAGCCTGCAGAAGGGGAAGGAGAGAGTGAGTAAACCTCAATGCCTTGGCTCAGGATTGTTGCCAACTACATTTGCTCACATTACGTACACAAAACTGGTCAAATAGTCACAATTGGACACAAGGGGCATTTGGAAAATGTAGTCCCTGTATGGGGGCTCATTTGAAACAGTAAGTGTATATTATTAAAGGAGAAGCATGAATTTGGATAACAAGCTAGGGATCTCTGCCCCAAATATACTGCTCCACACTCTTAGCCATTTATAATAAATTACTGTCTTGAAATATAAAGTGTCATCTCTGTGAAAAGCAGTGGCAGGCATGGACCCATATCCACATGACCTTTGCTCCAAGTTGTCAGTTTCAGAGATAGGGAAGTTCTTGCGTCATTCCATCTCCTCATTCTTTCCTTGGATTAGTGCATTCAGTCTGCCATAACAAAATACCACAGACTAGGTGCATGGCTTAAACAACAGGTATTTACTTCTCGCGATTCTGAAGCCTGGAAGTCCAAGATCAGGGTGCTGGCAAAGTCAGTTTCTGGTAAGGACACTCTTCTTGATTTGCAGATGGCCACCTCCACTATGTGCTCACATAATCTTTTCTTTTTGCAAGCAGAGACAGACAGACAGAGAGAGAGAGAGTTATATGGTGTCTCTTTTTATAAAGACACTAATCCTATTGTATCAGCCTCCTAACCTTATGACCTCATTTAACCTTAATTACTTCCTTAGAGTTCCCATCTTCAAATATAGCCATACTTGAAGGTTAGGTCTTCAACATACAAATTTTGGGGAGACTCAAATTTTCAGTCTGTAACACTCCTAATATCACTTGTGAAAGAGATCACCATTTGGGGGCAAGAGCTGACTGGAGCCACAAGACTTCAAGGGACCCATCTAACTAACAAGCCATGTGACCTTGGGCAAAGCCTCAACTTATTCTTTTATGAAATGCACCAGACCAGCAGTTGGCTAACTTTTTCTGTAGACAGGCAGATAGCAAATATTTCTGACTTTGGGGGCCATGCAGTCTCTGTCACAACTACTGTTGTAGTGCTCTGTCACTGTAGCTTGAAAGCAACTGTAAACAATACAGCCAGTCCTCCATATCTGCAGGTTTGTGGGGACTGTATTAGTCTGTTTTCATACTGCTATAAAGATATACCTGAGATTGGGTAATTTATAAAGGAAAGAGGTTTAATTGACTCACAGTTCCACATGGCTGGGGAGGCCTCAGGAAACTTACAATCACAATAGAAGTCAAAGAAGAAGCAAGAACCTCCTTCACAAGGCAGCAGGAAAGAGAACCTATGAAGGAGGAACTGTTAAACACTTATAAAATCATCAGATGTCATGAGAACTCACTCACTATCATGAGAACAGCATGGGGGAAACTGACCCCATGAGCCAATCAATCCCCTGTAACACATGGAGATTATAGGTCCCTCCCTTGATATATAAGGATTACAATTTGGGATGAGATTTGGGTGGGGACACAGAGCCAAACATACCAGGGATGAATTACTTTTGAAATGAAGATCAATTTTTCTAGCTTTGAAGCACTGTATGGCCATTTGACTAAGTTCTGGCCAATTCTATATAAACAGAAGGGTTATGTGTATGCTTCTAGGATCCTTTAAGAGAGCCAGTGCCAGCCCTTGGCTTCATGTTCTAGGCCCTCCTCTTTTCTGCTGGTCAGAATGTGGACTTGCTGGGCTGAGCCCCAGAGGTCATGTGATGACCTGGAGGTAGACAGCAGGAACAATGGGACAGGAAAGTAGAATACCTGGGATCCCCTGCATGGAGGCTTAATCCTACCAACCCAGCATTTCCCATTCTGGGCTCCATGAATGTAAGAGAGAAATAAATTTTCATTTTTTCCAAGCTGTTATTTTGTGACTCATGCTGCTGCCTCAGAACTCCCTGCCCTCTTTGAAGAGAACAATTCTCTATTGATGAGTTCTTGGAGGCTGTTTAGTTAAGTGTTGCCCTTCACTTCTCCCCATCATCACGTTGTGAATGTGGTTATTAGCTACTCGGAGACCCAGATTTCCTTCTGTTCATCCACTTGACTTCCTGCTTAGTCTGGCACCAGTACCTCCCCTGTTTCCCTCCACCTGGTTGGAGTGCTGGTCAGCACAAAAAAGGCCTGTGGATGCTGCATGACCTAGAATAGCAGCTATCAACCCTGACTACAGATTAGAATCTACTCAGGGACTCTTTTCTTTTTTTTTTTTTTTTTTTTTTTTGTTGAGACAGGATCTCACTTTGTGGCCCAGGCTGGAGTGCAGTGGCGTGATCTTGGCTCACTGAAATCTCATCCTCCCAGGTTAAAGCGATTATCATGCCTCAGCCTCCTGAGTAGCTGGGACTACAGGCGTGCACCACCACACTTGGCTAATTTTTTTGTATTTTTAGTAGAGACAGAGTTTTACCATATTGGACACGCTGGTCCAGGCTGGTCTTGAACTTCTGGCCTCAAATGATCTGCCTGCCTCGACCTCCCAAAGTGCTGGGATTATAGGCGTGGGTCACCACACCTGGCTCAACACAGGGACTCTTAACACATACCACCCCCTAGCCCCATGCCAGACAAATGAAATCAGAAGGAAGTGGGGAAAAGGAGTAAGAACACTAGTTTTATTTTTCTAGTCTCTCCAGGTGGTTATAATGTGAAGTCCAGCGTAAGGCCATTGTCTTAAAGGGAAGACAAAGTCAACTACACTCAATACATTTCCGGAAGAGACTCACAGTGGCACAGGACAGGTACCTATTTACTGATCACCTGCTTTTGAGAAGGGCCTTATATGAAGAATATTTTGGCATCATAACACACCCTCCTGTTAGATCTTGTATTAGCGTGCTGGGGCTTTTGTACCAAACAACCACAAATTAGGTGGCTTCATACAGAGAAATATATTCTTTCACTGGTCCTGTGGCCAGAATTCTGCAATCAAGGTATTAGCAGGGCCATACTCCCTCTGAAGGCATTAGGGGAGAACACTTCTGAAAGAGTTAGTTTTATGTGACAACTTGGCTAGGCTACAGTACTGAATTATTTAACTGAACATGCATTTAGGTGTGGCTTTGAAGATATCTTGGAGGTATGGTTGATATCTTCCACTGGTTGACTTTAGGTAAAAGAGATTACCCTTGTTAATATGGGCAGGCCTCATTCAATCAGTCCAATGGTCCTAAGAGCCAACACTGAGATTCCCTGGAGGAGAGATTCTTTCTTAAGCTTGCAGCATCAACTTCTTGCCTGAATTCGTAGCCTGCTGGCTTGCCCTATAGATTTTCGATTTGCTAGGCCCCACTATCACATGAACCAATTTCTTAAATCTCTCTCTCTCTCTCTCTCTGTGTGTGTGTGTGTGTGTGGTGTGTGTGTGTGTGTGTGTATGTATCCTATGGGTTATGATTCTCTGGAACATAGCCCGTAAGATCCAGAATGATATCATATCTAGATCCTTAATTACATCACCAAAGACCCCTTTCCCAAACTCTTTTCATTCACAGGTTCTGAGGATTAGAACTTAGACATATTATCTCAGGGGCAATCATTCAACACACTCCAACCCTTTTATAAAACCTTTATTTAAAATCTGATTTTCCTTTTCTCTTGTCCAACTCCAATTCCCCAGCTGTGGATGTTCTTCCAAGATTAGTTTCCAGGCTACTGAAGATGACTCAGATAGAGCATATGGGGAAGGTAATGATCTCCTCTTTAGTAGACACTGGGAAGAAAAGAAGCAAGGCGGGTTTGTGGCTGTCCTGTTTTAGTGGCCCTGGCATGATCTTTGGGCAATAGATGGAAAGGGCAGCAGCTGGAAAGAGGGAATTCAGCTGTAAGTCAGAGGACAGCTCTGATGGAGTCGTCATCAAGATGGCTCCTAGACCCAGTGTGACCTTCACAAAAAGACACTCAAAGGATTCTCATGAATAAATGGAGATAGCTAGCTAGCTAGATTAAAAGAAAACTCTAACTGCAAATATTGTTAGTTAGCTATCCAACAATTAGCCCTGACACCCACTTTTTTATCCTACAAGTAGACAGCCATGACCTCTAAGAGAGGCCCAGCTTCATCTCCACTTTCTAGAAATACATTTCGGCTGGCCTAGTAATTCTATTCCCTAAGCCAGTGATTGGTTCAAAAATGCACATTTGAGAGCATTCCACCCAATGAGATGTAAGGGAAAGTCTTCTGTGATAAGGCTGTTTTTTGTTTTGTTTTTGTTGTTTTTCAGTTTTACCAAATGTCAAAAAAAAAGATATCTTCTTCGCACATTTACTGTTCAAAAATAAATAATAATTCAAACACTCAGGCAACCATCAACCAAGTGAAAAAATGGCATTAAACAAGTACCCCAAGAGTCACCTGTGTCATTCCCCAGTCTCTTTCTCTCCCTCCCAGAGGACACCACTCTATTAGCCCATTTTCATGCTGCTGATAAAGAAGTACCTGAGACTGGGTAATTTATACAGGAAAAAGGGTTTAATGGACTTACAGTTCAACATGGCTGGGGAGGCCTCACAATCATGGTGGAAGGCAAGGAAGGACAAGTCATATCTTACATGGATGGCAGCAGGCAAAGAGGGAGATAGCTTGTGCACGGAAACTCCCCTTTTTAAAACCATCAGATCTCATGATACTTCTTCACTATCATGAGAACTACACAGGAAAGACTTACCCCCATGATTCAATTGCCTCCCACCAGGTCCCTCCCACAACACATGGGAATTCAGGATGAGATTTGGGTGGGGACACAGCCAAACCATATCAACCACTGTTCTGTTTCTTGTGATAATCTTCCCTATGTGTTTCTGTTGTGTGCCATTTTTTGAATGCATTCCCAAACATTGCAGTTTGGTTTTACCTGGTCTTTGAAACATATATGGATAGCATCATACTTATGTGTTTGTTTACATGTGTTTTGCTTATTATTTTTGTGAAGTTCATCCATTTTGCTGCATAGGATTCCATTATGCCAGAATTGGGCAAACTAAAGCTCATGGGCTACCTGTTTTTTTAAATAAAGTTTTTTTTATAGCATAGCCACACTCATTTGTTTACAGGTCATCTATGGCTGCCTCCAAGCTACAATGGAAGAGAGCAGAAATGGTAGTTGCAACAGAGACTGTGTGATCTCAAAGCCTAAAGTATTTACTCTCTGACCTTTGATAGAAAAAGTATGCCTATTCCTCCATTTCTGACCATTCTACAATTTATTTATGTATATTACTGTTGATGGACATTTAGAATATTTCAAGGTTAGGCTCTTTGGTACTACAGCTGTGGTCAGTTTTGTATATGTGTCCCAATGTACATCAGCAAGAGTTTCCGTGGCACATACCTAGGGATTGAATTACTGGTTAATACACTGACTTAGAAGAATACATTCAACTTTACTGGGTAACATCAAATTGTTTTCCAGAGTGTGGTATCAGTTTATACCACCTATCAACAATGTACTAGAAATTCTGTTACTTCTGTTCTAACCAATGTGTTCTATGATTATACTTTTCAGTTACGTTCATCTGGTGAGTGTGCAATGATTTCTCATTGTAATACCACCTTCATGTAGCATTTCGGTCTGTGAGTTGTTCACTTTCTTTTCCGCTCATCTGTGCATTTAAGAAGGGTATTTTTTTTAAGCTACTTATCCAAGATTTTTAGTTGCTTAAGGAAGAATGCAAATTTAGGTATCCAACCTAACATATCAACAGATATAGAATATTATTGTTCTTAACTTGTTTGGTATTTTGCAACCTGTGGCCAGAGGCATCTTAACTGATATACTCAGCCAGTCTATACTTCTCCCTGAGAACACAACAAAAGTCTGGTTCATGCTAAAAGTCTGAATTGGCGTCTATGGGTCAGTCATCTAGAAAGGATTCAAATGCTGACTGTAACAAATCCTCAAAGTTTTAGGCATTTGCAGGATCTGCTGGTGATGGTGGCCAAGCCTGTGGCAGAGACAGAGAGTTACAGAAAATTAAACACTGAAAGTGAATGTATTAGTCTGTTCTCACGCTGCTAATAAAGACATACCTGAGACTGGGTACTATAAAGGCAAAGAGGTTTAAGGACTCACAGTTCCACATGGCTGGGGAGGCCTCACAATTATGGCAGAAGGCAAAAGAGGAGCAAAGGCATATCTTACATGGCAGCAGGCAAGAAAGAGGAGAATCAAGTGAAAGGGGTTTTCCCTTATAAAACCATCAGATGTTGTGAGACTTATTCACTACCATGAGAACAATGTGGGGGAAACCACCCCCATGATTCCATTATCTCCCACCAGGTCCCTCCCACAACACATGGGAATTATGGGAGCTTGAATTTTCAAGATGAGATTTGGGTGGGGACACAGCCAAACCACATCAGTGAGTACAAAGCTTCCACCAGCAGAGCAGTCAGCATCTGGCCCCTTTGTGGCACCTACATGGTGGTGAAATTGTCCTTGCTGAAGCAAGCAATGACATGCACCCCATGCCCAAAGGTCACTCAATTGTCTTGACACTGCTGCTCTATTCTCAGCACTTGGCAATGTTGAGGACTCAAAATGATCTTATCTCCTGGTTTTTGACGCCATTTTATAGTTCTTTTTAGTCTTACGGTGTTTCTTGTTATTTGCTATATTTTTATTTAAATGTTGAAAAGCAAGTGACCAGAAATGACTGACTTATACTTCCCACTTCACTGTCCATTATCAGCCACCTGTCTTCTATTTTATTATTTTTTCTTTTTCCTCCATTTCTCCTCTCCGCCACTCCCCACCCAGCACCCAGACTAAAGTATTTACACTATTTCCATAAATATGCGTGCATTTTTGAAAGCCATTTCACTTGTTATGCTATTTTTCTATAATATTCCACATGCTTAAACTATTTTAAAAGAGATGCAAAGGATGGGAATAATAACAAATAATAATGTATATAAATAGCATGGTGCAACAGACATCTCATACTTTCTTCTGCCTCATTCTTCCTTCCCTTCCACATCATTTTACTTAGTGAATATGTTTTAAGAGCTTGTTAGGTCCCAGACAATGGGCTGAGCACTGGTCAACAAGATGAATGGGCCCTGTTCTCACAGAGCTAACAGTTTGGTGAGGAAGATAATCATTTAATAACTCAGTATGCAAATAGCAAAGGAATTAGAGTTGTGATAAGTGCTGTATGAAGGTTTAAATATGAAACAGAAGACCCCAACACAGTTGGGTAGGCAAGTATTGCCTATGACAGGGTTAAGGGTCTCTAAGCTGCAATTTGAAAAGGTAAAAAATGCCGTCTTAGAGACAGACAGAATTCTAGGGCAGAGCATCAGGGGTGACTGTTGTGGACTGAAATGTATATGTTGAAGTCCTAACCCCCAATGTAACTGTATTTGGAGATGACGCCTTTAGGGAGATAATAGATGGAGTGAGGCCATATGATGGGGCCTTAATCAGACAGGCCTGGTGTCCTTATGAGAAGAGGAAGAAGGCCGGGCATGGTGGCTCATGCCTGTAATCCCAGCACTTTCGGAGGCCGAGGCGGGCAGATCACGAGGTCAGGAGTTCGAGACCAGCCTGGCCAATGTGGTGAAAAGCCGTCTTTACTGAAAATACAAAAATTAGCTGGGCATGGTGGCACGTGCCTGTAGTCCCAGCTACTCAGGAGGCTGAGGCAGGAGAATCGCCTGAACCCGGGAGGCAGAGGTTGCAGTGAGCCAAGATCATGCCACTGCACTCCAGTCTGGGTGAAAGAGTGAGACTCCATCTCAAAAAAAAAGAAGAGGAAGAAGCACCAGAGGCGGCCTCTCTTCACGCACCCAGAGGAGAGGCCGTGTGAGCACACAGTGAGAGAGCAGCCATCTGCAAGCCAGGAAGTGAGCCCTCAGTAGAAACCCACCCTCATGCTACCCTGATCTTGAACTTTCAGCCTTCAGAACTGGAAGAAAATAAATTTCTGGTGTTTAAGCTACCAGTCTGTGGTATTTTGTTATGGCAGCCTGCGAAGACTAAAGCAAAAACATACTTAGAATCTGAAAGAAACCGGACCTTTTAAAGTGAAGCATTAGCTGCAGCCTGCCCTTGGTCTTTTTTGCTTATTTTATGTACTTACCAAGTGCAGCTGACCTAGTACTACAGCAGCAGTCCTCATACTTTTGGCAGAATTCCTTTACCCTCTTAAATGTATTGAGGACTCCAAAGAGCTTTCATTTATGTGGATTATAACCTTTAATATTTACCGTATTAGAAATCAAAACAGAAAAAAATTTAAATCTTTATATATTAATTTAAAAACTAATAAAAACCCATTTTATATATAAATATAAATATATATATAAATATATATAAATAAATATAAATATATATATATATATTTATATATATATTTTTTGAGACGGAGTCTCGCTCTGTCACCCAGGCTGGCATGCAGTGGCGCGATCTCGGCTCACTGCAAGCTCTGCCTCTTGGTTTCATGCCATTCTCCTGCATCAGCCTCCCAGGTAGCTGGGACTACAGGCGCCCACCGCCACCCCTGGCTAATTTTTTTTTTTTGTATTTCTAGTGAAGATGGGGTTTCACCATGTTAGCCAGGATGGTCTCGATCTCCTGACATCGTGATCCACCTGTCTCGGCCTCCCAAAGTGCTGGGATTACAGGGGTGAGCCACCGCAACCGGCCTAAACCCATTACATTTTTAAATGAGCCAATTTTTAAATGAAAAATAACATTTTTCAAAACAATAACTTAAGAAGAATGGCATTATTTTACAGTTTTATAAATCTCTTTAATATCTTACTTAATAGAAGACAACTGTATTTTGATGTCTGCTTCTGATTTCAATCTGTTGCAGTATGTTGCTTTGGTTAAAAATTTGAAGGAAATCCAGCCTCACACAGCTATGTAGTTGAAAAGGGAGAAATATTTCATAGCATTTTCAGATCATTGTGGGTATTCTATTTTGATACTACACCAAAACTTGACAAGTGGTAGTTTCTTAGAAGTTAGTTGCTATATAGATTCTGAAACTATATCAATGAACTTTATACTCTGTTACATTTAAATCCATTGGTTTATCTTGAATATCCAATAAATCTTTTAACCATGCATGCATATGTAGCATCATACATTAGTCCATTTGAGAAACTGCATTGCTGAGCTATGCTGAACTTCCAAATATTGACACATTTTATTATAACACTCACAAAAATCACATTTGTTAATATCAACACTGAATTCATCAGCAAAGCTTTTAAGTATTGGGAAGCTGTCAAGCTCACAGCAATAGATACAAGTTTTCCAAAATTTCAGAGTGTTATTTCACAATATTATTTTGGGTTTCCAGGAATTAGTACCAGTTCAGAGCCAGTGTCCAGTAATTCCAGAAAAGTCTGATTATTTCTCCTTCCTCAGTGCCTGGTCACCCTGGTAAATGGCCATGAATCCTTTTGGGGATGTCTGAGAGGGAGATTAATGGTATAAATTAAATTTTGGCAGTGTGGCAAGGTCTTTCCTCTGGCCTTCTCTTCACTCAGAGAACTCTGGGTCTGTACGGCATCCAATCTGGGAACTGAGTGACTGTGACTCTTTTGATGATTCAAGTCAGACTTCAGTTCTCTGGACCTGGGACATTTCCATTTACACAGATTAGGTAAGAATCTAGCAGATTTCCCATTGATTTCTCCTCTAGGGACACCATCAGCCATGATGTCCAATCAAGTAGCCAACACCATGGGTCTCTGTAAATCAGACTATTCTAATGACTGCTTTGACTCCCCTGTCCATTACGGTAACCTTGCCCACCTTGCCTTTGGCAATTAAGTGCTGCCTTCTGCCTCTTGTCACCCCTGGATTCTGTCCTCCCCATGTTGGGGATACTGAGACTTCTCTCAGGAATTTATTTCTCAACACGGTGGTGAAGGTTATCATGTCCTCTGGACCCTCCCGAAGTGGGTGAACAGACTTGACATGACAAATCCACTCTAGCATTTCAATTTCCTTAAGCCTATGAATACTTTCCTCTGTAGGATACCAAGGAAGTTCTGGCATTTCCACTTCATTTAGTGCAGACCAATTTTGAGTCCATATTTTGGTTAAACAACCAAACAAATAATTAGAACCATTCCTAGCCACTGGAGCTACAAAACATTCTATTTGTATTGTCTGCTTAGTGAGTCCATATGCATTTATTTGGCCTGATCCAATTCCATATTTCTTCCTCCTGGATTCCACATCCTTAAAATTGTTCTCATGCATATTCCCCAGATTTCCATCAATATAATTTGGCAAAATCATCTAATTCTTTTAGTGTACATTGCACCTCCTCACCCTTTGGAAACTGCTGGGGTTTGAGCTTCCTTAAAATAACTCTAAAAGAAAAAAGGATGGTGAGGGCAGCTTCTGAGATCAGCGATGCTTTGCAAGGCAACTTTCTTAAGTAGGTCATTATAAGTTCTTCAAGCAAGAAAACACTAACCCCAAGGCAGGAGTGGAAGCACTGCTTCTACTGCCAAGTAAGCTTGTTGGGGTCATTTAAGGGAGTTCAGGAGTTCCATGCATCTAGCTCCATCAGAATGTCCCCATCCCAGTTTTCAAAATCCCATTTCTTCCCAATCATGCATGCCCTGACTTTAACAAAAGAGACTCCTGCCTAGAGGCTGGAAATTTGATTTGCTTTGCAATTCAGTTACCTGTAGGATTAGGCTTTCTTCTGGTTTTCAAATGAAGTGCTGCAGGAGAAAAGGTTTCTTTCAGGGAGGCAGAGGAGCTTTCAGATCCGTTATACAGACATTGAACTGTAAATTTAAAGCCCTGAGTTCATCCTTTTCTTTTCTCCAAGTTCTCTAGCACAGTTAGAAACAGTCAACCAACCCCATTATATTTCTTATTTTGATTAAAATGTTTTATGCTGTGAACTATTAATACTTAGTCCACCAGAATCTTGACTTTCATCAGCACTTAGTTACCAGCTATCTACAAGGAATAATTTGCGTAACTGTTTCACCATTACATGCCATCAGATATGATCCACTGGAAACAGGATCATTAACGCCTTTGCATCTAATGAGGTCAGAGAATTGATTCCGGAAAACTCAAAACCAATTGAGAAAATTCCTCAATAATATTCAGCTTCCCCTGAGCACTCTCAGGGCAGCTAGTTAAGCCATTCTCTTAAGGCTTACTGTCTTTGAACCTGAAGCCTCTAGTCCACAGGTCAGAGCAAGGACAGCTGGAATCCACAATCATGAGCTACAGAGCAGGATAGACTGAACCAGGTCAGCTCTTGTCTCTGACCTTGATGGTGTGGATGCCCTGCCATCAGGCTCCCCACTGAGCACAGCTCACCTGGGGAGAGAGGGAGCTTCTAAAATGCAAATCGCATCAGACCACTTCTCTGCTTAAACTCTTCAGCAGCTCCCAGAGCCCGCAGGACAGTCCAGATTCCTTACTGATATGAGGACCCTCCTCCTCCTCCCATTTCTCCTTCCATTGACACAAGAGGCTCCCTATGGTTAGGCCATTTGGAATTCCTTGGTGTTCTAAGAATGGGGGAGTCTGGTGTCACACTTTATTTTTCATTTTCTCCTTGACATTTTCATGTATGGCAATTTCATTCTTTTCCCCTAAGATTAATTTTAATTTCAATTGCTGTTTTCAGAGTGAAATCTCCTCTGACATCTCTGCTTCTTCCCCAGTCCCTAACTCCACTGGTGTTGCCCTTCAGTACTCTCCAAGCACCTGGGACTCATCTCCACTAGAGCACATTCCAATTCTTTCCCATCCCAGCCCTCTCCCTGCAAGACTGTGTTCCTCCCACCGCAAGACTGTGTCCTCTCCCAAGACTGTCAGCTTCTTAATGGAGGGTTAGATCCTGATCACCTTTGCCCACCCAGCCCTTCCTCCACAGGTGCTAAGCAGAGGTTTGTGGAGTGAATGCACATTTGATGCATCTGTTTACAAGCTGCAGTGACCTTGCTGACGACGGTGCTAATGGGGGCACCAAATGAAATATTTCTCCTGGAAAGTTCCCTGGGCAAGTTGGGAAGAGATTCTGCTTTTCCTCCTGGCTGTGCCAAGTGCTGTGTGGCCTCAGGCAATTCAGAAAGGGAAACTTCCACATCGTGTTAGGTGCTGGCGGAGGGGATAAATGAACACAACTTCATTAATTAGTTTCTGCGTATTGGGTGCTTCAGGGGATTAACTCCTCATGAGCTTTTCAGGAAGGTGATGCCCTCTGTGGGCCAGGGCCTGTGATAGCTGAGCTCTTGTATTTACCTTTGCTTTATGATTTCCTTTAGAAAGACTTTGGTATTAAATGGCTGTACATTGAAATCTCTCTCTCTTTTTTTTTTTTTTTTTTTTTTTGAGACAGAGTTTTGTTCTTGTTGCCGAGGCTGAAGTGTAGTGGTGCAATCTCGGCTCACTGCAACCTTGGCCTCCCAGGTTCAAGCGATTCTCCTGCCTCAGCCTCCCGATTAGCTGGGACTACAGGCACACATCACCATGCCCGGCTAATTTTTGTATTTTTGGTAGAGACGGGGTTTCACCATTTTGGCCAGGCTGGTCTCGAACTCCTGACCTCAAATGATCCACCCACCTCAGCCTGCCAAAGTGCTGGGATTACAGGCATGAGCCACTGCACCCAGCCTGAAATCTCATCTTGATCACTTATTGGAAGCATGATCTTAGTACTTGATCTAATGTTTCTGAGTTTTGTGTTTCTCTGGAAACCTCATTGAATTCTTGTGAAAAATAAGTTGCTTATTAATTCTAGCATTCATCTCATGCAGCAAAATTTTGGGCCCATTTACTGATTTCAGGATCAGGAGTCAGATGGCTTAGACTCCACTCTTATCCCTCCCTGCCATTTACCTAACAATCCCTCTAAGCCTCAACTTTTTCATAGGTGGTATGGGAATAAAAATAATACCCAGTCAAAAAAATTATGCGGTTTAAATAAAACAATATAGCAACTGGGTTTAGAAGAGGAAAAATGTTGTCTTTTATTATTGTTCTCTTTTAGAGATGGGGGTCTCACTATGTTGCCCAGGCTGGATTTGAACTTCTGGGCTGAAGCGATCCTCCCACCTCAGCAGGTGTCCCCACCTAGCTGGGACTACAAGCATGCACCACCATACCTGGCTTATTTTTTATGATTTAGTTCACTGAGATGGACATTTTTAAATGCATGTTACGATCAAAAATAAGCGTTCAGAGATTCCAGTGGTTCCTCTTTTCATTAAGCTTTTTGCATGTTTTATAGCTGCAAGAGATTTAAGTTTCTTTTGGTAACAAGTTTGCTTTCTTCCTGGTGCCCACTACAGTGGTTTTGATCCATGATCTAAGGTCCCCAGATGTAATTGCACTGCTTTCTTGTTTTTGTTTCTCTGAGTTGATGGGATGATCATAGGCAGAATCCAGATGATGGAAAAGATGTGTTTGAATTAAAGAGAAAGAGGAAAACCCTGGTATGTGTGAAGTCTCCAGGAGAGACAGGCTACTGGGGTGCTGGACAATCTGATTGGAAAGAAGCATGCAGAAGCTGCATTGCAGAGGAAGAACATCATCAGGGAGGGAGGTGGCAGGCCTGCAGTCCCACAAGGGGAGCCATATTCTGGATAAGAAAGGGCATTAGACATATCTTAATCCAAGCCAGT
This sequence comes from Nomascus leucogenys, assembly GCF_006542625.1. NCBI lineage: Eukaryota > Metazoa > Chordata > Mammalia > Primates > Hylobatidae > Nomascus > Nomascus leucogenys. The sequence goes on along the minus strand of NC_044384.1, from coordinate 24,467,924 downwards.
GAATCCACCCTCTAAACTCCAGACAATGCCAGCAACTTTGGGATCATGAAACGTCTATTGGCTTTAACATCAACAGACCTGAATTTGCCTCTGAGTTAGTTTGCCCTGGTCACCTGCACTGACCACAGCCCTCAGAGGCTCGCTTGCTCTCTTTCTAAGGTGTGGAGGATAATACTGATTGCTTAGATCTGCAGCGAGGCTTGATGGAACAATGTTTGTGGAAGTGCCGTCATTGTGGAAACAGAGCTTTCAGGAGGTTGAGATTGCTTGAACACGTTCCTTATAAGAGAGCTCCTTCTGTTTTCAGATTTTTCTAACACTAGGTAGGTGGGAGTTTCATTAAATGCTGGAGAAAATGGGAAATCATAGTAGAATCTGGGAGGATGCACAGCTTGATCCAGATGACTTCCTGCCTTTGAGGACAGAACTGGGAGTGGGGGTGGGGGCCAGGGAAGACATTGCAAATAGAGGTCATTGCTGCAGTCCCATGATTAGGGCATGCATGTGTAAATATTCACACATCATACAATCTCTATGTGATGCACTGACACTTTCTCTGTGTCAACATGGATGGAGCACAAGACATGCCTTAGTATTTACTCCAAGATGCAGGTGCTATTATCCACATTTCACAGCTGAAGGTAATGGGTCTGTGGAGTAGCTTGTTCAAAAGCATGTATCTTGTATGGTATTAGATGGTCAAGGCCCTGTATGAGTGTAAGCTTATACCTGTGACATGAAAAATACAGGAAAGCGTCTATCACTTTACTTCTGTTAATAATTATCAGTGTGATTTTAAATGTCTTTTGGAACAAAGCTTGGTAAAAATTAAGGAAATGGCACTGCCTCCTCCCACCGGATGTTTTTGTCCAGGCATCCTTTCCTTACCACACTCTGTAGATCCACTCTTCACACCTGCCTAACTCAGAGGCCTATGCCTGTCTCATCTAAGTGCTCTCCACATTTCACGACCTCTTTCTTTTGTCTTTCTTTTTGAAATGGAGTCTCACTCTGTCACCCAGGCTGGAGTGCAGTGGCATGATCTCGGCTCACCACAACCTCTGCCTCCTAGGTTCAAATGATTCTCCCGCTTCAGCCTCCTGAGTAGCTGGGATTAGGGGCACAGCCACCATGCTCAACTTAATTTTTGCATTTTTTGTAGAGATGGGGTTTTGCCATGTTAACCAGACTGGTCTCAAACTGCTGACCTCAGGTGATCTGCCTACCTCGCCCTCCCAAATTGCTGGGATTGCAGGCGTGAGCCACGGTGCCTGGCCTCCCACCACCTTATCCATACCGGCCAGCTTCTCCCCTCCTTCACGGAAATTTCCATATTGAAACCTCTCCCTCGTCCTGGCTATCATGCTCTGTAGGATACTCCAGTAATCTTCCTAGTATCAGTTACTCCCTGCCCAGTTCTTTGTTCCTCTACAGCCCCCATCACTTCCATTTGTTGTTTGAGTTGCTCACACATACCCTTGGGTTGCAGACCTCTGGAGGGCTAAAGTATCATTTTATTGACATAATGGTATGTTGCACAGGATTCTTGGATAGGGAGTCAGGCAACCAGAGTTCCTTTTAGGGCTTGGGCATGAGATTGAGGGAACTGTGCAGATCCAGCTAAGTTCTCAAGGCCTCACTTGCCTTCCCTTTAAAATGTATGGTTTGGCCTAGATTTTCCTACACATCCTCAAAATAATCAATAATACAATGTGGATATTTCTTTTCTTTCCTTTTTAAAATCTTTTGAAACAGGGTCTCACTCTGTCGCCCAGGCTGGAGTGCAGTGGCATGATCATGGCTCATTGCTGCCTCAACCTCCTGGGCTCAAGCTGTCTTCCTGTCTTAACATCCTGAGTAGCTGGGACCACAAGCACAGGCCAACATGCCTGGCTATTTTTTTTTTTTTTTTAGAGACAGGGGTCTCACTTTGTTGCCCAGGCTGGTCTTGAACTCCTGGGCCTCAAGTGATCTCCCACCTTGGCTTCTCAATGTGCTGGGATTACAGGTGTCAGCAACTGTGCTCAGCTAGGATGCAGATATTTCCATCCTGTACATGCGAGCCTTGAATAACTCTGTAAACCCCAAAGGTCAGCCAAGGGTTTCCAGGTATTGTTGCTTGGGTAATGGGAAGGTGATGAAAAAGAGAAAAAAAATGCCTAATCATCATTTAAGCTACCATAATTGTCTTGCCACAAGTCTACTTCTTCACAGTGCAGAAAGGCTTGCCATTGTTTTAGATCTATTGTCTTCTCTGCCTGCCGAAATACTCCTCACACCTGAAGGTCACTTTTACAAATATCCCATCTTTTCTGGAAGAAGCTGCAGTGTCTGTCTCCACCACTCCCCAGCATGGTTTGTTCCTGCCTTCAGGTAATTATTGTGTTGGTCATATAGATGCATCTATTGCCTTCCAACCGGACTTACAGGTAGGGATTGTTGCCTTTTAACTCCCCCAGTGCTTTTGACTTTATCAGCACTCAACAATAAGTCAGTTGATAAATGGATGATGTGATTATTTAAATTTTTCAGGTTATGGGTGCTGTTGGGTCTCCTCCTGGTCCTTTTCCATTCCTGTCTTCTCCTTACTGCTGCAATACCTTTTATCAAAGAGCGATGGATTTTTGAGAGATGGTAATAAATGGGAGGATCTGTAAAAGGAAAGTCAATTGATTTTCTACTATAGTTCCTTTGGGTGGTGCGTGGATGTGATTTGATAAGACCCTGAGATCATGGGATACTGAGATCACGGGATACTGAGATCACAGGATACTGTGCAGACTCGAATTGTGCTGCCCATGTTAGCACTTAAAATCTAAGTGGGCCAGACTCATGGCAGTGTGGGCTCCTGGATTGGATTTCAGAATAGAAAAAAAGGATATTAGTGGAGAAACTGGTGAAATTCAAATAAAAGACCACTGCTAGTGTCTTAGTTTTGACAAATGTACCGTGGTTATGCAATGTTTTACCTTTAGGAGAAACTGGGTGAAAGGTACATGGAAATGTTATATATTATTTTTGCAACTATTCTATAAATCTAAAATTATTCCAAAGGACAAAGTTTATTTTTTAAAAAGTGGGTGGGCCAGAGTGAAAATTTTGAGTTTGGCTAGCAGACTCTTGCTGCGTGAATATTCTCACATCTAGTTATATCCCAACAATTTGTAGAATAGGTTGAAAAAGAGAACTGCAGGGAAGTTTAAAAACTCTCCTGTAAAAGATTCATGAAAAGGCAGTAGAAAAAAAAAAAAGCAAAACAAACAAAAAACGAGACTGTGGGCAGCTGGTGGGGGAGGCCTAATATTAAAGGTGGGAAGCCAAGTGGCTGTGGTCAGTGCAGTGACCCTGGGCTCAAAATCAGGACACTGGCTACTTGTTTTTTTAGCCCCAAGAACTTGAGCACATCACTTTGCCTTCATTTGCCCATCTTTGAAATGATCTCATTGAGACTCACAAATAAAGATATGTAAAATAAACGAATTCCTTACAAAAATCAAGTTTTCCTATTTTCCAAAACTTTGTTATTTTTTGCTCAAAAACAAAAGACTTCCTCACTCGTGGGCTGGTTATGGTCAAAAACCTCAAAACAGCAAGTCTGATTCTGCATGAGCATTTTCACTTTGCACTTGGCAAGTTTCAGCTTCCTCTTAGAAGAATGTTCATGCCAATGCTAAAGCCATTTGACTTCTAAATATAGTGTAACAGATGTTAATAGGAACAGTATTATTTTCTGTTACACAAAGGGTCTTTCTTTAAAAGCCAGACCAGCCCAGTTCTGGTTAGGCTCAACCATTTCAATCAAGGTAAATAGGATTGTTTTTTCCTTTCTCAAGTATTGAAGATTTTGGTATCTTACACCAGATTTTCTTAACTTGACCCATGAACAAGTATCCATGCCTAAATGCTAGAGAGATTTGTCAAGGCCAGTCACCGTGGCTCATACCTATAATCCCAGCACTTTGGGAGGCCAAGTTGGGAGGGTCACTGGAGTTCAGGAGTTCAAGACTAGCTCAGGCAAAAGAGCAAGACCCTGTCTGTAGGAAAAATTTACAAAAACTTGCTGGGCATGCTGGCACATGCTTGTAGTCCCAGCTACTCAGGAGGCTGAGACAGGAGGATCACTGAGCCCAGGAGGCTGAAGCTGCATTGGTAAGATTGTAGCCACTGCACTTCAGCCTGGCTGACAGATGGAGAACCTATGTCTTAAAAAAAAAAAAAAAAAGTTGAATGTGACGTTTCATACATATATCCTTTTTCCCTCCTCTATGGAGTGGTTTCATTCATCTTCAAAGTGTCCAAAACTCAAAAATGGCAAGAAACACTTTTACATACACACCACTCCATAGCAAAAAGCCTAAACTATACTTGTTATATTTAGGTACAGATTCAGTAATCTTAATGTCGAACACTCCAAATACCCAGATACAGGCTGCCTGGTTGATTTCACTTTTTGACCCCACAACACCCAGCAACTCTGAGGGCTGCACCTCAGTGCACATTGGCTTATAACTATTGCTTTCTCATAGCTGTGGCATTGTCTTCCTTTCCTGAAAACATGTGGATTTTCACTTGAGGCACTTTTGTTCATCAAACCTTATCGATTTAAATGATCTCTCACGAATACCAAAGTGACTCTGGCTCTTCTTGCCCTTCTTTAAAGACTGGCCATGTTTCTTTATAACACAGGCTGTGACCAGTGAGAATGTGGACTTGTAACCCATTTGAATGAGAATGCCTATGGAACAAGAGATAAGCGTCCCAAGTGCAATTTAAATGTGCGATCCTGGTGTGATTTGAATATATGCAGCACACTAGTTCCTTCTGTTGATTTCAATGTCTCCCTTAAAGGGGCTTACACATGAAATTTCTTGGGCTGTTCCTCAAGAGAAAGGTGCTCTACAAACGAAGCCAAGAATATAAATTTACTTGGTTTCAGATGAATGGACCAAATTATGAGGCTAAAAATAATTCCCTATTTCAGCCCCTTTGGATACTCCTCCCTTCTTCATTTCTAAAATTACTGTGATCTTAACTTCTGGATAATACTTAGGTTCTCCAGCAATTTAACTTCCCTTTGAAAATGAACCAAAATCTAAGATTAATGTACCTTTTAATGTGGTCCTCTAAAAGTGAACAATGCTAATAGACACTACACAAGATACTGCAGGGGTGCCCAGGCACATTCCCCCTCCCCGCCCTTTTCAGTAGTAGTTATATGATCAAATATAATACTAAAAGACTAAATGCTTGTGGCTCTTTTATATATATTTAAAACACACAGTAAGAACATAAAGAACATCTCAAATCATTTAGAAGGTAAAAGGGGGTTATCAACCAAAATCTTTGGAAATTTCATAAAATTTAAATATCTGCAAACAGTCCAACCAAAAACGAAAAAAAAAAATCCCAACATTCGGCTATGGAGGGCACTTCACATGTGAACCAAATGGCGTTATAACATTTTCCTTCAACTAGTCACTAAACCCAATTAGAAAGAATACAAGAGCAATATTGGAGACATCCCCAAATACCACGTACTTGATTAGAACATTCTGTTATGAAGTGCTCAGCTACCGCGGGCTTTCCTTTACATTGCATACATTACTTTACATTTCTACAGTGCAATGTTGAAATAGCCTCCAAATTTTGCAAAGTAGATTGATGTCCATTCTACAAAAATATTAACTTACAGTACATAACACTGAATAATTTTAATCTGTACATTTTTTTCCTTCCATAATAGTTGACACACGTCAGTTTGTACAAGTTAGAAAAAAACATCTGGTTGTTTACATCTGGATTAATAGTCAACAGAGGCAACCAGAAGTGGTGGGGCGGGTGTAGTTTGAGAAAGTATAAATACAGTGTTAATATTAACTGTAGTTAACAATATTCAGCTTTTAACAAAGTGATACAAAATAAATCATCTTAGATTTTTGACTGAAAAGATCTAGCTGAGAATGTTCTGCCAAACAGCCGACCAACTGGTGCAAAAGGTTAAGGCTGGCTTGACTTAGCAACCTGCAGCACAACCGAAAACATTGGTGCAGTTCAGAGCTCTTCAAATGCATAGCTTCAGTGTTACACGCACATTAATTATATTCCTTCAATTAGTTAATCCTCTAGACAGTTTTCTTTTTGTTTTGCATGCATCCCGTTCCATTTTCATTAAGGGCATCTCTTCCTTGATCAATCATGTGCTTTGCGTTTCAATTTGTTTTTGTGATTTTTTTGTATGTTTTGTTTGTTAAGCTGTCAATACCTCCAACACTTGGAAAATGAAATATAGATGCGTTTTACTTACAGAAGAGAATCATAGCTATATGGACAATGCAAAATGAAATGAAACAAGTGTCAGAAACAGTTTATAAAAATGGCACATTTATTGCTACAGAACGGTCATGTACATGACTTCATCGAATAACTACAGATGGGAAACAGGTAATGGCCTTGACCAAGCTGGGTTTGTTTTTGTCTTGAAGGAACTCCAGCACACAACCTGTTTGGACACTTCTACAAATCAGAAATACACCAAAAACATGAAAAAATCGAGGCACTCAGCCACACATTGAAAACAAGGTGTAACTGTTTATCTTTTTTTTTGAAATGTTTTCCCTTTTTTTCTTTTTTTTAACAATTTTTTTAAGTTTTTAATGCTGCAGCTATGTGTACAGTCGCAAAAAATTTCCCCGCTGCGACCTACAACTAAAACAAAAACAAAAACAAAACAAAAAACAAACAAAAAAGCTACCCATACAGTTTCATCTTGGTAACACATGGTAAAATAACATCTTTTAAATAGTAAAATAAAGTAACAAACTTTTACTCATAATGATTCCAAAAATCTACAAAGAAGAAATATTCAGAATCTGACAATTTTTTTTTGTAATATTCATGGTATAAAAGGATTGCTCCTGCGAAAAATAAGCCAAATATATTTTTTATTTTTAAATTTAGTTTTTTTTTTTCCTACTAGGGTGTACTACAGTCTATTTTATAGCAAAAGAGCACTAGACAAACAAAGCTTTATAACAAAAAGCCAGGCACTGATACATGGTAAATCTCTGCTTTTTTTTTTTTCTTATCTTCACTTAATTGCATCACAAGTAACAAGAATGAAAAAGGCCACAGTTCATATATTTTCACCATTACATATGTCTATAATACTTGAAATGAGTATGGCAAAACCAGCACTGCACAAAGATGAGTCCACTTCAAGTCCCATGAGAAAGAGCATGTCTCTAAAGAAAAACAAACAAAACCAAAGCAAAATAAAAAGAGAGGCCTAAAGGCCTTGGTGCCCCATTGTGTTGGAATTCATCATATTCCATCTTGACTTTTTTGCTTCCAGTCAGCCAGCAGACTAAATTTTTGTGCTTGTTTATGCTGAAATTGATTCATTCCTGACTCAAGTTCACTTTTGGACACAGATCATATTCTGCCTGTTGGATGCAAAAGATGAAAATCCTCTTAACTCCAAGTCTTGGTTCGACTCCCTCCCCACTCCCCAACCCCTCATCAAAATCAAGATCACAAATAAAAAAAAAAAATTCAGAAATAGGAAAAAGTGAAAAATAAAAAGGAATCGGAAGACTGAATCAGAACCAGTTGCACCACTGGGTGGACTGACAGTTGTATAAACATTAGTGTTCCTTGCAGCTACACAGAAGACAAACGGTAAAAATTCTAGATGAACAGATCCCTATTCTGCATATTCATAAATTACTTGAATGTGGAGGTGGATCAACTGTTCCAAGTTGCTTTTAAAGTCCGAGTTTCTGAAAGAGATCCCCAGCCCAAGTGTCGTCATATAGATAGTGTAGTATGGACCCTTTTGAAATTTTTGTATAGTACTTTAATCTTAACTGTCTTCCGCTGAATTTCATTTGAAAATCCAGTGCAGGATACCAATATCTTACCTGGGTTTGATAGTTACAAAACAACAACAATAAAAAACACACTAAAAAGGCCACATTCCCTTTTTTCTTTTTTAATGGGGATACAACCCAATTAATATGGATAGTTGCAGATTATGTTTCTCCACCAAGCAAAACCTAGCGAGCAGCTTTCAGTGGCCGTTAGAATTTTCACTTATTTCCAAAGGGAATTCAACAATAGAGGTATTGCATTACTGAGTAATGAATACATCAAAGCTGGTGAACAATAAATTGCAGCTTTTACTCTGAGAACAAAATATGAAGCACCAATTTAAAAAATAATCAAATGACTACAATTTACTTTTTTGCTTTTGTTTACAGATTTGAAAAACTTTAATTCAGCTCTATTAAGCACCTTTATGATAACATGTATCAAAAGTGCCATTCTTAAAATGTACATCAATGCAGGGAGTGTTTCCAGTTCCCTAAAGAGTAAACACCGTATTTTCTTCTGTACACTTATCCTGAATGTGATCAGAGTATACCTGCTTCCTATATAATATTGTTCCTAGGGATACCCGCCTTGGTAGACTATACAAAATGAGTGCAGAATGTACCACTAAAAGGAAATCTTTAGCATACGGAGGGAACAAGTACACATGGTTTTCATTATTCAGGGAGGAGGAGAGATTATACATTATTGTCTTCCATGCCCTTCTCTGAGCCTCTTTGTTCATACATTTCACAGGAAAGCCCCAAAATAACTTTTCATGAAGTTTGATTTCTGCTATTCTCCTAAGGTTTTAATCCACCTCCACATTTTAGGAACTTATCAACAAATCAAAGTTATTTTAGTTTTATCGCTACTGAACATATTTACAGTTTTTCAACACACACACAGCTAATCAAAATGTTTATGGGTTTGTAAGATGACCACGTGGTAACTATCTTATTTGTTCTTACATTTTCAGAAATGAACATAAAATTCTGATTCTTGTAGCTATTTCATTTAAATGAGACTTCTTTTTAAACCACACAGTTTTTTAAAAAAAACAAAAACTGATACAATGTATTAAAACACATAATAACAAGAGTCTACATGTAAAAATATAACTTTTACATACACAATTTCAAAATAATGATACGTTTGCCATTTGTTGCATAAAATTTACAAATGTATTTCATTACTATATAACTGGCAAAACAGGAGAACAGATGGAACATTTAGACCATTTCAATGGATTTATGGCATTTACTCAGTGCTGATAGGTGGAAAAACTACTTGAACAGGGATTTTTTTTTTTCTTAATACATGCCAAGAATTGTGTGGCTGTAAAAATAGAAACGAGTTAGAGACAAAAGGATGCTGACAAATACTTAACTAGGAGCACTATTTGTTTACTGCACTATACACCAAAGTCAATCATTATAAAGATTCACGATGGAAGTTGGTTCAATTGTGCCCAGACGTCAAAGCTAGCTATCTGATGAGTCGCTGTGCCATAGCTTGATCTATGTTTCTATCAAATATGGTAAGTATAAACTTCATTCATACTGGCCAGAGAAATACTGCACTACCCCTCCTCAAAAAAGTGCAACTTAATGCTTTAGGACTTATAAGGCTTGTTATAATGCTGCATGATGATTGAATATTGGCATTTTTCAGACGAAGGAGGAGGCAGTTAAGTCATCTACATTTTAGTAAACCCATTTCGAAAAAAAAAATCAAGAAAGCAAAAAAATCAATCAGCTCTGTCACACTACTTGCAATTTTCTCATTTGACGGTTTTTGAACTTTACTTGTTTTTTTTGTTTTTGTTTTTTTCCAAAAATCTGACCATGTATTCAGAAACGCCTCACTGCACACTACTTCGGCTACACAGGTAGGTAACACTTTAATCATTTTGTTAAATCACAGCCACTTTGATTATGTTATGTTTCCGATGATATAAACATTGGAAGGCACAGTGGTAACATTGTAGCATTCTAACCTTGTACCTCTGAAAATCCCAGAATAGGGTCACAAACGCAACATTACAATTCAGACAAACTCTTTTTGCCATGTCTTGGTAATGCTGCTTGTAATATCTACACATGATGTGACTTTTAAGTCCTGTGTTCCCAAAAGACTGGAGAAACAACTTTCTACTTATTTATGAATGAGAAGCAACATCAGGGTCAGCATTTCATCCTGCACTACCCCTCTGGAAGCAGAGTTGGCACTACAGGTTACGATAACAAACCAGGGAAAGGGACAGAAATAAGACCAAAAAAAAAAAAAAATCCATATTTACAGTAAAATCTTTCTTTAAAAAAGTTAATCAGTACTATTTTTTTACAGGAGAAAAAAGTCTGAAACAAATGAACAAAAGCTTACCATAGTCACTAAATTTTTAATATATATTTATATATATATTTATATATATATTTGTCATAGGTCTATAAGATCCATCTGTTCCTCCTACCCTAAGGAATGGCTAATGTCATCACTTCGTTGTCATCAGGACGTTTGCTGGTTTTGTTACTAGGGCAGCTGAGCTTCCCCTAATTCAATATCCAGTAATTATAAACACTAGCTGACTTGAATACCAACAAAAACGTTCATGTAGTTTTCTTCAGAAGTACACTTTTTCATTATTGCAAGTTTACAATTTTTTTTAAATTAAATATTTTTTTTCAGACTTACAAATTAATTATATTTTTTTTTTCCAAAAGAAGTTTAGGCACAAATGCATTGTTCCACAGTGTGGAAAGATTGCCGTTCAGTCTCTGGGCTGTGTCTCAGCCTGTACATACTGCTTTGCACATTCTGAATGATATGTTAAAGAAAGTCGTCCCTCAAGTTGCACTTTTTTCTTTCTTTTTTTTGTTTTTCTGTTTTTTGATAATTGGGAATGCTGAAACCTCTTGCGTCTGCGATTCATAACTACTCAGACTTGTCTTATATTACAAAAAAGGGGGTTAAGGAGAAGTGTTTATGTGGGTTTAAGATAATACAGCTGTTAAGGAAGTGGTCTCTTGTTTTAATGAAGCAATGTGGCAACTTGGACCTGAGAAAGGAAAAAAGAGAGAAAAAATTCATTAATATATTTGTAACAGAGGAAGTATGCTTTTTTTTTTTTTAAATTATTTTTCCATGAAAGAAAATATCTGTCAATTTGGGTGAAATTCACTTTTATGGCTGATACACTGATTAGAGTTACGAATGATCGATTTCAGATACGGTTGAAAACAAACTTGCCCTTTTACATCTGTCCCATGTGATTCGATGCATCTCCCATTCCAGGGTGTGGGCCGGCCAAGGAGAGTGGGGGAGGCTCCGAGGACACCTTCTCTTCCTCCCTTCTTTTCAGACACGCAGCTTTCGGATTCAGATTCCTTTCTGTGGAGGATTAAAGCACAGGACCTTTGTTTAATGCCGAGGCTTCTGGCAGAGGGCAGCAATGCACTCTTCTTGCGTGTCTGACCTTTTTCTCAGTGTTTATATTGCAGAACAAAAGGAACAGTTACCAAGTACTGTGGCAATCCATTTGGTCAGTCACTAGTAAAAGCTGAATTGCCTGTGAGTGTGTACAGCCACTTTACAGTAAGCAAAGGTTGGTAAAGCAAATAAACTAAGCTCAAATTACTGAAAGGATATAGGGAAAGTTGCAATATAATCTTAGTTATAAGAGAATCCTACAACTTAATTACAGGAGAAAGGGATGCCATCTTATGGATTTAGACACAGTCTGCAATGGAAACAATTCTTTGGAATGATGCTTGAAAGTCTACTGTCTGCCACTGCTCAAGGCTGGCGTGCCCATCTCAGCTTGTGCCTGCCACAAGCTCTTCACGAGCTCTGCAAGGACGCTGGCCTGCACTGACCTCGGACTTGCTGCTCCAGACTGAGGATGACGGCCACCGCCTGGTGAAGGATCAGGAGCTTGGTCTGGGGCTTGTCACTCTTGAGGTGGAGCTGCACCATGCGGCCGAGCTCTTTGAAAGCCTCGTTGATGTCACGGACCCGCAGACGCTCTCGGGCATTGTTGGCCATCCTCCGCTCCTTCTCACGCTCTGCCTTCTGCTCTGGTGTCAGGTCCTCATCGTCATTATTGCTGTGGGACAAAAGGGATGCGACATTTTCTAACGGTGTGGGGAAAAAGAAGGTGTCTACATTACTTTGTTTTCTTCCAGAGTTATCAGGGAACTTTTCCACCTTATGCCACATCTTTGGCAGATTTTTTATATCCACTGGACCTTGGGATTGGTTTAGATGGCTGTGACAGTTCACAATACACAAGATATTTAGTTTTCTCGCAGACATTAAACCCAAACCAAACAGGTGAGGGTGACATAGATTAAAGTTAGAGTGCAGGGTGTGCCCATACTGATACAGGGGGGCAGAAAGGGAAAACAAAGCTTTTTTTATTCAATGGGGTTACACTCTGCAAAGCAGGCATTCACCAACTTACGCCTAGCATATGTTGCATAACCATGCTTCAAAAAGACTTTATGTTTATGCTTCATTTTTTTAATATATATAAAACCTTCATACCGTGACATCTGAAATCTAGGGGAAACAAGTAATTGAAAAATGATTTTGATAGGTCAAAAAAATACAAGGCAGCTCAACAGGAGTAAGAAGAAAGGCCTATATGTAAGACACCAGAGCAATAGGAGTGAAGACAGTGAGGGTTTTATCCAGGTGTCCCCATTACCTTGCTTTGAAGGCCTGGTCAACTCACCATGTGAGTCTCATTTTCTCTATGTATTAAATAAAAGGTTACAAAAACATGACTTCCATGGTCTTTAATCTTATAGATGTTTATGATCCACAGAACAAGTTTGGGAAACCTGAATTGGTATCAGCTATGCAAAACGATTCAGCAAACCAAACACCTACAGCTTATGAATGACCATGACCTCACTGTGAGTCAAAAATGAAGCCAGAAAGCTGGGTGCAGTGGCTCATGCCTATAACCCCAGCCTGGACAATATAGTGAGACCTCTACAAAAAAAATAAAAAAATTTAGCTGGGCACAGCAAAGCACAACTGTGGTCTCAGCTACTCAGGAGGCTGAGGTGGGAGGCTCACTTGAATCTAGGAGGTGGAGGCTACAGTGAGATGTGATCAGGCCACTGCACACCAGCCTGGGCAACAGAGCCAGACTCTGTTGCTTACCAAAAAAAAAAAAAAAAAAGCCAAAATGTAATTTCTAATTGTGAAAATCAAAATATTCCATAATTCATAACAAATGCATGGCTGGGCCCAGAATAGTCGGAAAAGATAAGATTGGTTCTGTCCATTTCCGGGTGTCACAGTGACAAATTAGAAACTTTTGAATGGAAGGCAAAGAGGATGATGAGCCACCTGGAAAGCATATCATATGAGGAAGTCTTCACAGCAGCAGGGTGCAAATATTTCAAGGGCTGTCATGTAAAAAAGAGAGGTGTGCACGATGTCTTGTCTCAAGAAGGCAGAGCAGCACGTGCTATAAAGCTCTGAATGACTATTGTGAATAAACATGAGTGAGGATTTTCGGGGGGCTTTGAGAGACATAAAAAATGAAACAAACTTCACTGAACATCAGTAGACTCCCCATCACAAGAAACTCCATGGAAGTGACTAACAATTAACCTAGATGATAATTTCACACATTGGAAATGTTCACAGAATAAAAATGATTAATCACAACATTTCAGAGTTGGAAGATGTGAGAAATTATCTAGTCAATTAAATGTATATTTAATGAATGCTGGTTTAAAATGTATGACTCTGGTGTTCCATTTTGGAGAATCTCTGGGTAACTTCCAAGTGGCAATAAGGACCAATTACACTTGAGAAGCTCCAATCAATCAAAAGTGGGAGTGGTATTCTTGGGTTGCAAGTATACATTACACATAAAGATAATGCACATAAGTCAAGAACACTTGGGTGAAGGATAAAAGTTAGGGGCAAGGAGGATGACACCACAGAAGGATGCTGTAAGACCAGGCTCCTCTTTCTCCATAGTGTAAGCGCCTTTCCAGATGGCACTGTCTGCCACAGGTGTGTATGGTAAACATGGAAGTCAACTAAGTCCAATGGAAAAGGCCCTCTTTCTCTGCCTTCTGCGGATCCCTCCTCTGCCCTCACCCCCGACTGCTGCCAGTGCCAAGGAAATCGGTAACGATTAATTCACTCCTATATTTTACTATGCAAATAGGCTGTAAAAAGCAAAAGAAAACAGTCTCTGCCAGGCCTGTCTGGAAGCTAAGCATTTGGGTGATATTTTTATACATCCAACAAGTGCCACACCTTACACAAAGGACACTGGAAAATGGGAACTTTTCTTCCAAAGGTTTTCAGGCTAACAACCAATTAGAATTGGTTATTCACTTATAAATAAACTGGTTATGCAAATAAAACTGCCTAGATTTGAAAAAGCACTGCCTTCTAATACAGTTTTGGAGGCATACATAAGTAAATGTCATAAGAATGACCTTTTTAAATAGGAAGGTTCTCAACAGCAAATGAAAATGTTGTTCCAAAACTTCAAAGAATCCATTAACATGCATAAGTTTGGCCACAATAAGTTAAATTACCAAGAACTGACTGGTCTAACACAGAAGCTGTTAAAGGTATGAAATCCCCCCCTTGGAATTTCTTGCCAAAGTGGCCAAGAATCAGAAAATGACAATGAGGAAGGAAACGGGTTATCTAGAAGCATTCGGCATTTTTAAACTTGTGGCAAGACATGGAATTTATCTCAATAATTACAATGGCAACATGAAGAGGCAGCATGTTCTTAACTCACAAAAGATTCCAGATAGAACCTTGAGAACCACAGCCTTTAGAAGGAAAGCTGTAGTCTTAAGACAATTGGTTGAATTTGTGAATAAAAACAACCCCAGGGAATTGAGGCAAAGTACATGGGTGGTGGTATTCAAAAACCATCTGATTACCAGATTAAAGTTCAAGGAGATACAGATTAGAATTTAAAGATAGCAGATATTTAAGAAAACCAGACAGAAGCTATTTTCCTGCAGTTGTGCTTTCTGTAGAAAAGAGTGTCCAGGAGGAAAAACCATTAGCAATCAAGGTATTACTCTTATATACATCAGCATGTTTAGGATAAATCTAGGAAATCAGCATTTTCTCACTTTAGAGGTAAGAAAAGAGTTATAGTTGGCACATACATCAGTCAAGTTTTTAACACGGCTACAATCTCTTTTTAGAAATATTATAGACACAACGTTTCTGACCAAATTTGTAGTAAAGTATAGTTTTACAAATAATCTGTACTTGAATCAGATACAAATTTTTTTCACTGTGTGTCATTAGCATTGGGTCCAGATTCATAAATGCCAAAACATTTTAGGCTCCACTAGAGTACAGGTATCTTAAATGATACTTTTAGTACTTCTAGAGTAGGCCTTTAATTTTCTTTTCAGCTGTAAATTTACCTGCCAGGAAAAAACTGAATAGTTTCTTCCCGTTCTGTTCACTTCATCAAAGTCCAATAAAGGAATTAAATGAAGCGACAGTATTATATACTGTTACCTAGATCTTGACCTAGTAATTGATTTGATATCCTTCTTGTCGTCATCTAATTTCTTGTCCTCTGAAGATTTCGTGTCTTGCAGGTTCTCATCACCCTCGTCGTCGGATTTGATCTCAGAGCTGCCAGAGGAGACACTCTGCCCCTGTAGTCCTGGTGGCATGCCTACAGAAAAAGAGAAATCAGGTGACATGTACACCAAAATCTCACTGCCTGCACACCAGATTGCAAAGCTGCCAGCAGACAATTCATACTGCTGAACTGTGATCCTTCTGTCACTTTTTTTTTCCCCTGCTATCTGTTGAAGTTTCAAAAAATGCACCTGCAGAAACAAGTTTTCCCTGCATTGGCTCTAAGGTTAAATTCTATTTTGCAATCTTTTGGAGTAGATGGTAATTTCACTGTCTACAAAACATCAACTTAATTGCAATGAAAATCATAATCATGAAAATCACACAGCCAATGTTCTGATTAAGAACCCAAGTAAATATCAGCTATTATATTGAGTTTCTTCCATATGCAATGATTTAATAGAAAAATGTCCTTAAAATATAATTCCCAGGGAGTATGCTAAATATGTGCAGTCGAGACTTCAATAGGTACCCTAATGATATTCTGAAATTAGGCTTCTCTTATTCTCAAGGAGTAATCAGCATTTTAAAATGGTACATATGGAAGGCAGTTTGCTACTCATTTTAGAAATTTCTAGCTTTATCATTGCTCAACTTTCCAAGTCACACTGCATTTTAAAACACGACCCTAATGTAGTAATTTTTTTAAAGGTAGAAGCATATCTGTCAAGTATTCCCCTTTATTTGTAATCTATGTATTCTAGAACCTTGCCACTCAAACTTTGGTCCATGCGGCCTCATCATCTGTGAGCCCATTAGAAATGGACAATCCCAGACCTACAGAAGCAGAATCTGCATTTTAACAAGATGCTCAGGTTGTGCTTATGTGCAGTTTGAGAAGCACAGGTTTAGGACAAAGAGGACAAAATCCAATGGCTCCTGATAAGAAAGGTCCTGGCCAGGTGTGGTGGCTCACACCTGTAATCCCAGCACTTTCGGAAGGCTGAGGCGGGTGCATCACTTGAGGTCAGGAGTTCAAGACCAGCCTGGCTAATGTGGTGAAACCCTGTCTCTACTAAAAATATGAAAAATAGCCAGGCATGGTGATGCATGTCTGTAATCCTAGCTACCCGCTGGGAGGCTGAGGCAGGAGAATCACTTGAACCTGGGAGGTGAAGGTTGCAGAGAGCTGAGATCACACCACTGCACTCCAGCCTGGGCAACAGAGTGAGGCTCTGTCAAACAAAAACAAAAACAGAAACAAAAACAAAAACAACAACAAAAAAAAGGCCCATAAAATGATTATTATTAATATAAAAATGGGCAGACATACCTATACATATAATTGACACTCAGATCTATATAATGTTGAACAGCTGAAAAAATGCCCACATGTATTCCTGTGGCAATGTTATCATTTTTATATTAAATGTGAAGGGACTGAGAAGATGTTATCTAAGCGACTCCTAGTCAGCTGGCCAGCAATAGCCCAACCTCCTGGGGTCATGAAAAGCTGTTCGTAGTCATTGGTATGAGGCAATCATTAGAGGGCTAGATGACTCAAGAGCGAAAATCATGCAACCAAGCTTCATTTTTTAAATGCACCTATATTTCCTTCCATCTTAAACAACAAAAACAATTTCCTTCCTTCCTATTCATTTGGAAATATCATTTTCAGGCCACAACTAACCACATTAGAGAACCTGAATGAGAAAAATGTGGAAATAGCTAAAATAAAATTTCCTCTCATCAGTCTGTGGCCTCATTCCCTGCTGATATAGGACCAGGATTTCAGAGGATGTTTGAGGAAAACAGTCCCTGGAGAAACACGATTAGCGGGCGAAGTTCTAAATACTTTCCCATTTCCTTACCATTTTTGTGCCCAATTTGATTCCTGGGTTTCTGCCAGTGCTTCTTGAGGGATGAACACCAAGAGGCTGGGTATTTACACTGGCCCTATTGTGAAAGTGAGGTCAGAAGTGCCCTGGTGAGGCCAACCTACCTCTGTAAGGGTCCTGGGGTGGGTTCAGGTCAGGGGAAGTCGCAGACTGGACAGGAAGCTGTGGAACCGGAACCTGGTTTGGCAGAAGAGAATGGCTGCCTCTCAGGGCCACGCCATCTTCACGATGGGTCCCCACCTGAAAGGGCGAGAGGAACCAGAGAGGTGAGCAGGAACCGGAGGTGCGACAGCTATTTCCAGAGGCCACGAGGACCTGATGAAGGAAGGCTGGCTTTTCAAAAGCCATACTCCCAAACGCATTTCACTAGAGGGCGCTGAAGGACCGCACATGCACCTATAGTTCCCGGCGAAAACACTTAACACTCAGTAAGATGCCGTGCTGTACATTCAGTGACAAATATGGCAGAGTAGCTCAGGCAGGTAAAACGTCAAATTGTCTCCCAGGGTGCTGCAGTGGAGCGCACTGATTCGTACCCATCTGTCTTCTATCATGTCCGCCAACAGATCTGACAATTATCTTAATGCCCATATGCTTAATTGTGAGCTTCTCAATTCCCCCATTGCTATCGGAAATCCTACAGGAATTTCAATTTGGCATTCGACTTTCATTTCAGGGGATAAGATTCTCAGGCCTGCCATTTTTTTTTTCCATAATGCCAGCTAAGCCTCTGACAGCGGAAGCTACAGCAGTATGGGACACAGCCTCTGCTTGGTACAAATATAATAAAATGTCACCTGGCTTTCCAAAACTGGCAGCCCATTCCAAATTAATGTTTACTGTATTTCATCAGCTGCTGAGTTCCAAATCCAAAGGGGGATGGTTTCTGCCAATGCCACCACACCGGAAAATGTACCAATAAAGGTTTTATTAAACACACCAGTAATGCCATCATTGCCATGCAAGGATGTTTGGACATTTTTCCATTTTTCTCCTCACTATTCTGATCCTAGAAAGACACCATATTGTAAATACTCTTTATGCTTCCAAGAATAAAATTACAGAGTACACAGCATGATTACTTGATTAAAAAAATACTGCTGAGCTTTTTATTAACTACTACTATCTACTCTGGGGTCCAGAGAAATTGAACTTGTGGCACTGAGACAGCAACTGCCTACTTTATAGCATATGCCTTCAAGCAAAAACATTAAGCATTTGTCAACTAAGAGGACAATCAGTAGTTCACATTTTCTTTTCTATTTCCAAGTATTTTCTTAGCCTATGGTTAAGTGAGCATTTACACAGGACGGTGGGTCTAAAACACAAAAAATTAACCGTACATTTATACTGCTATGAATCAGGTTTATTTTTTTTTTTTGCGGTCAAAAATATGAAACCAGAAAGGAGAATCTTCACTCTTTGGTTACGAACATATTTTAAAAGGGTATTTCCAAATAATGCATCAACAATAAGAATCTGAACCAACAGCAAATTCACAGGACCTAATAAGCACATGCTATATAAAGGCAGCTATGTATTAAGTATCGCCTATAATATTTTGCTTTTTACTGAAAATATATTTAAGTAATTGATCCTGAAATATGCCATTTTTATATTCATGTGTGCGTGTGTGTGTGTGTATGCACTCCAATTTTTTTTTAATTTTGGGTGGAGATGATCACATAAATCATATTAACTGTTTGGATTCAAAATACAGCAAGAATAAGACAATACTTGAGGCTTTTGAGCCTCAGGAAGTACAAATGAATGTTTCAGCAGAGAGATGTAGGAAGTCCAGCACTGCTCCCCGGTGCCTGTGTCGCAACACAAAACTTTCTGAATGGTGGTTATTTGGCCTCTATGGGGTGCTTCAAATGTACTGAGACTGATATCTCCCAAAGAAGCCCATTCCATTTTTACCACAAATTGGCCTCTTTGTAGATTTCACTCACTGATTCTAGTTTCAGCTTCCAGAGCTCTATAGCGTTAAGTACAGACCTTTTTTTTAAAAAAAACATATTCAACCCTGTTGCCTGCCACACCATTCCTTTCCTCTGTGACTGAAGTCTGCTCTCTTATAGGCAGACCACGCCCACGTGCTCCAGCAACCATTTGTAACTCACTCTCCTATATATTTTAATTTTTATTCAGAAGCGTGATAGCTATTTTCCATTGAGGTTTTGATTTGCTGTTTTTATATTCATGCATTAGAAAACGGATTCAATCAATGATTATCCTTTCAATCTAAGATGTCAACTTGTAAGCATGAATTTTTACAGGCCTTGATCAAACGGTGGCTCTTTATGTCTGTCAATCAATATAAACCTAAATAATTCTTTGTGCTGACTGATATTTATTTGTATTCCCAATGGATGTAATTTCTTGAATTTCTACAAAGGATGACTCTAAGTCAAAATCACTGAAGGTAACCACAGATCTGAGCATAGAGGAGAAGTGTACTCCTATTTCAGAATCATTAACACTCTCAAGATTTCTCTGCAAGCATCTGTGACATAACTTAAGAGTAATGTTTTGCTTTTTACTTAAAATATATTCAGTTACTGCTCTTGAAATTTTTTCCCTCTAGATTGCATTGAGGTAAGTTCTCAAAAGAGAAAAAGAGAACCCATGCAATCGTACATGACAACTGGTATATAATAGGTACATAATAACTGCAGACAGAATCGTGTGTTTTGACTGAAAATACTTGCATGTTATATAGAAATAATAGCCTGTGTAGTTCAAGAAACCTCAAAACTCAAGCTATCTTCACTTACGGTGATCTTTGTCTCTGTTTTGTTAAAATCCATGTAATTTTAAATGTTTCCCCTATACAATGACTATAAACTCTTAAATATTATAAATATATTTGAGGATATAGTTGTTCCAACTACATTTTTGTTTGGATTTTAGGCCCATATGTTACCTAACCCCATCTATTTTCCATAGATCATCTTAAATAATATAAATCATTTTCCATAAAGAATGTTAGAGACAAAGTTGTTCTGATGGTTTTTTTTTTTTTTTTTTTTTTTTTTTTTGAGACAGAGTCTCGCTCTGTCATCCAGGCTGGAGTGCAGGGGC
Organism: Nomascus leucogenys; assembly: GCF_006542625.1. Taxonomy (NCBI): domain Eukaryota; kingdom Metazoa; phylum Chordata; class Mammalia; order Primates; family Hylobatidae; genus Nomascus; species Nomascus leucogenys. The sequence continues at coordinate 24,447,468 of NC_044384.1, read as the reverse complement.
GCAATCTCCGTTCACTGCAACCTCTGCCTCCCAGGTTCAAGTGATTCTCCTGCTTCAGCCTCCCAAGTAACTGGAATTACAGGCACCCACCACCACGCCGGGCTAATTTGTTGTGATGTTTTAAGACTTCCCTTGTGTCTATTCCAGGTCATATGAATGCCCTCTGATAGGTCCAGAGCCATGTAATAATGAGCTTGATTCTCTAGGATAGGATCAATTCCATTGCCTGTGGCTGTGGAAGAGTATTCCAATTTGAATAATTGGCTTGGCTTTGCTTGTTTCCTTGGCCACAGACGGCATATTCTAACCCTGTTTTCTTCTCTTTCAGAAACATTATTTCTGGTCACATAAGAGACAAGGGAAGAAACACGGTGGATTGTCAGCACAAATCCATCGCTAGAATAACACAGAAATAGATGGAGAAACCCACACTGTTCTCTGTATACACAAGGGTCAGGGATTTGCCCACTGGCATTAAGGCAGCCCATTCATAGGATGACCCATGTCTGCTTCAAAATGAGCTGGGCCATCCAATGATCTTGGCATTCTGAACTTAAATACATCATAATGTGACTAGGAGAAAGGAGATTCCTACAAGTCAATTCTAAGCATGACATTTGGTCCCTATTTTTAGAAAATCCATACTTGTTAAAGTTCTATTTTGATAACCTTTTCATAGAGATAACAATAGTCTAAAGTTAAAAGCCAGCTTATGAAAAGTTAATTTTATTGATACTCATTGTAAATGTGAATCTTCCCATAGTCACGTACAATGCAGTTTTAGTGATATCTATGCTAAAAGTAAAACATAGAAGTGAAATTTAAAAATTATTCAATGATTATTCATTGATTGATCAGAGAATGCATTTACTAATTTAACAAACATTTTCTAATCTAGCTCATGCCTGTCACTTTGGGAGATACTGGGGATCGAATGAGGAATAACTCAGATGTGGTCCCGGTTTTTGTGGAACTCATAAATGATTCTTGGGGGGATTTTTGTACATTGATCAATTTAGTGGGGTAGTTTTAATAGCAAGGAAGAGAAACCTATTTGAGTTTGTTCAAATAAAAGATTATCATAAATAGTTTTCTGTAGCTTAGGTTTTGGACTCAGAGAGCTCTTAGGAACCGAATGCCACTCCTCGCCTCTGCTGGGCTATTCAGCCTCTCTCCTCTCTCTGGGGGCACCTCTGCTTCTCTCCGGCTTCTGCCCTCTCATGATGACAGATTGGACTCTTTCTTCATGATACCTCTTGGTGCATTCTTTCTGGTTCTGTACCTCCTGCTAATTTCCTCTTTGTATTTCTAAGCTCAGAATGCCAAGATCACTGGATGGCCCAATTCATTTTGAAGCAGACATAGGTCATACTATGAATGGGCCACCTTAATGACAGGAATTTTCCTGGTCCAGAGAGCTACAAAGGAGGAAGGGGAGATAAGATCATGTAGTCCAAACACAGCCAGCTTGGCCTGTCCCGTCCACATATTGGCTGGTACATGTAGGTGTAAATATCTGAGTTACATTGTATCTTAGGTCAAATTATACTCAAATTCCAACACAGCTATTTAAATTCTCCTGTGTGAATTTGTCACTGGAAATAATTAAATGTCATTAGATATGCAATAATTATTTTGAATCACGTAAGCACCATATAATTTTAAATAACCTTAGTTTCCAAGAAAGGGCTTGATAAACTGATAGAAGCACTTTTAAATCACAGAACTTAGACGTCAAGGGCTTAGAGGACCTTGGTTATATATCAGTTAGGTCAAACTCTTCATTTTACAAAGAAAGCTAAGGCCAAGAATGGTGAAGTGACTTAAGATCTAACTTTCAATGTTTAGTTAGAGATCTAAAACAGATTTTGAACTCAGAAAACTTACAACACTGAACAATTATATAGGAGAGGGGAGCAGAGTTAGGGGGCAAGAGGGGTTTATTTCCCAGAGCTTTTGTTTTAAAACAGTGTGTGTGTGTGTGTGTCCATACATGTATATACACACCTAGGTACAAGCATATAACATACATATATATACATACATATATAGATACAGGAAAATCATTTCCATTTTCTTTATTGTAGGGGGAAAATCATAGTTCATTAACTCAGGCCAAGATGTCTAACTAAATTATAAAATTTAATATTTGCCACGATCCCTCCAACATAAACAGATTTAAAAGACATGCAGATTCAAATTAGGTGGCTGTTGGCAAGGCTGTTTTTATATGGAGATGCATTCAGCATTGTGGTAAATATCCTTGTCCTTATCCTCTAGCTAACAACAAACACCACAAACAGAAAAGACATTCAATATTTTTGCTCTCTTTGTTTCCAGGGAGTATTGTGAAAGTAATTATTCTGTTGTATTTAAGAGGCCTATTTCATGGATGGGAAAATGTATTAAATTTAATTTGGCAGTTATTCAATCCTAGTTAATGTTATCTCCAGAGATAACTGCTTCAAAACAGGCTTTCAGACCTCAGTCACTTCTATTCTACCATAATCCTTCTAAAAGAGTATACAATGGGAACTTTAGGAAACTTGTCATCAGTTTCTAGACCAAGTGATAATGACACAAAACTGGATATACTATTATAAACATTTTGGTACATCAAAATTAAAGTTTGCTATTAATGGCATCTGGTTTCCAATTTTGGACATAGGATTTTTTTGTTTGTTTTTAGAAAGAAGAACAACAAAATGGGACAAAGACAGAAGTCCTGGTAACTGTGACTTACTGTTACTTTTCTCTCTCGTTTTTCCATTAACACAAAAGAAAAGCTGATGGGTTTTCACTGTAATTAGAAACCCACTGATAGAGAAAACAGTTTTGGTGTCTGAACTGTAATCTCCCCATGAAATATCAATTATACATGACAGTTGTAGAGTACTAGATTTCAGTTTCAATTATCTTGCCAGACCTCTGTCATATTAGAGGAAAGCAAACTTATTTTCTCAAATGTGCAAAACACCATTTAGTACAAAAGTGCATCTTTTAAAGAGGTGGGAAGCGGTCATGCAAACTTTTTTAATGGCTCACAGATGGGAACTCGGAAGTTCATGGAATGGCAGCAGTAGATAGATACTGTGAGGAACAACACTAGAGGCACAGAGGATCTGCAGAAAACAAGACCTACCTCTAATAACCACCTGTTGTGGGAGAAAGAGCTAACATCTGGGACACTCCAACCACAAACATAATTTCCATGATTTCTCAGTTTAAAAAATTATCAGATGATTTTTCTTTAGTACATGTGATTAAACCTTTAAGAGACTTTTCATTAACATCAGATCTGGATTCAATTCTTTTGTTTGGATTTTTACTTGATTCTTAACATGTATGTTGGGAGAAGATTTCATAACCGTCTTGAGAACACCTACATTGTTTTCCAGAAACATCACAGCTTCACTTATGTTCTGTATGAAATGTAAGGTAATTCCTTATTGTGCAATTCTTGGAGATTTATTTAATATTGATTCTCCAGATAATAAAATAATTTTCAAGAGGATTTAAACATGATCTAAACGATCCTGACCTTGGCAGTGCTTGTCTATCATGTGATCAGCTGGGCTGAAACTCCCCTGGATGTTCACCAAAATGGTTAAACGAATGATTCTGTGATATAGCTCAAGAAATGCAAATGGATATGAGCCGACCTCAGTTCATCTTTCTTGTACTAACTCATACGTTCCATCTATTAAAACTGTTTCATTTCTCTTTTCTGTATCCCACACACTCAATTCTCGACATCATTTTCCTATAGTGGAAACCATAACTGAATGGAGCTCACCTAGTGGGGACACTGGCAGATTAACAGAGCCCATTCCTCTATCTCTTCCTTGCTCCACATAGCAGGCTAGTAAGTAGATGGTATGGAACTAAGGTTAATCCATCCTAGTGAACCAAACATATCTAGCACAGAGAGTATGGTGAAGTCTAGCAATTATGTGTAAACAGCTTCTGTTTAAAGGAAAGACAACTGGACACTTGATTTACACTTGGAATTCTGAATGCCTGAAGTGCAAGCATACCCGTGAGAGCGCAGTCATGCTGCTGACCTCCACGCACTTTTTAGCCGGTCCAGGTGGCCCACCCCTAAGGATCCCTAGGGATTTACCATTACATACTGGCTTTTATTTTTTAAATGCTTTTCTTGTTATTCAAGTAACACATGCTTATTGTAATATATTTGAAAAGAGAGTACAAGTATAAAGAAGCTCATCTAAACTAATGAACCATTTCTTCCCCATCACTTTCCAAATACTCATCTTTGAAATGCAATATTCTCTCTCCATCAGTGGATCCCTTGCAACATTAAGGCTTCGGCCTGGCTCTTGCTTGCTGTATGGATCCAGTCTAAAAGGTCCACCTTGTGCTGATGCATCCTTCACCTAGACTCCCAGGACCAATGCAGTTCCCTCCTATTTTTAAATTCCTCACTATCAATGTTCAATTACCTGCGCGTGGCCTCTCATCTGCTGGGTTCATGCCCACATCACTAAGGCTTGAGCAAAGCCCTCCATGCTCTGTCTGCTGGGCTGGTTTTTCTCTCCCAACTCACCAACTGCTTCTCTTTTATTAGCCCCACAGATCCGCTTACTCTCTGACCCTTCAGGGCTGAGTGGATCTCCAGAAATCTCCACTTTCTTGTCACCTCACTGAGCTCACTATGCATTACAGACACCACCCTTAAAACACATTCAAGGTCATTGTTGAATGGTACAGGGCATAAACTTCAATAAGTTTGTTTTGCTGCCATTCGTAAAGCCTATACTTGTCTCCATTTGTGAGCATCCCATCCCAAGGACAGGAACTGCACAGGTCACTGCACAGGAGTGTAATAGTACAATGTGCAGTTAGATGCTTAGTAAATGATGACACAAATGGTATGGATCTGTGAGACTATGTCTGAAATCTAATTGTTTGATATTGTCAAATATACATTTAGCATGTTTCTATCAAATAATAAACATTTCACTTAATTTGACAAGCGCCTTATGAAAGTGTACTATATGCAAGACACTACATGGGCATTTGCAGGGAAAAATAATAAAAGACAGACACGTCTATGACTTTGCAGGCACTGATTTTTTTTTTTTTTTAAGATGGAGTCTTGCTTTGTCGCCCAGAAAGGAGTGCAGTGGCATGATCTTGGCTCACTGCAACCTCCGCCTCCCGGGTTCAAGCGATTCTCCTGCCTCAGCCTCCCGAGTAGCTGGGATTACAGGCGTGCACCTTCACGCCCAGCTAATTTTTGTATTTTTAGTAGAGACGGGGTTTCACCATGTTGGCTAGGCTGGTCTCGAACTCCTGAACTTGTGATCCTCCTGCCTCGGCTTCCCAAAGTGCTGGGATTACAGGCCTAAACCACCGCGCCTAGCCCAGGCACTGATATTTTAATGGTGGGATAATATTATTACTCTACAAGGCAAAATACGATGAATGTCATAAAGGAGTACAAGGTCATGTGGGGTTTTAAAAAATGATGAAGTCATATCCGTTTAGGAAACCAGGGACTACTTTAAGAAGAACATGGCATTTTAGGCAGGTTTTGAATGATGGGTAGAATTTTGATATAGATTATCCAAATATATTTTTAAAGAGCTGACGCTTAACACAATTAAATAACATCCCAACTTTAAGTGAAAATTTCATTTTATATCAATAAGTGGCATGATTTAGATACTGTGTATGTGTGAAGAAGCAAGCAGCTAAGGACTGTGTGTTAACATGTGTTTTCATATTGTCAGACTACATATTTCTGACAAAAAGCAGATTTTTGTAAAGCCCTTTGTAAAGCTCAATGGCTTTGCTACAAAGTGAACAACACAGGGCATTTTGGACACAAATGGTACCTCACTGTATGTGTGTATTATTGGCCCAAATGATTCACTCTTATTTAATTGCCATGAAGTCTTTCATCTCGCAGCTATACAGTAATAGTTTCCATATGACCAGTGGCTCTGCTATAAATAAGATCAAAAGCAGAAGAAAGGATTTAATAAAAGAAAATGACATTAAGAGTAGCATTAAATCAGGGGAAAAAATATCCATATCCAACTCATTTTTTTTTGGTTTGTTTGTTTGTTTTTGAGAATAAAGCACCCAGAGTAATAGGCAGCTTCCCCAATATCGCATTAAAGGTCTTTTTACAGGCAGTAGGTATCTGCAGAACCCATTGTGTGCACCTTAGGGTGGCAATGATTAAGTTGTGAGGGTGCGTGTGAGAGGTAGAGGGCAGAGTGTCCCATTTAGAGTCAGGCTGGAGAACAGGTAATAGACCAAACGGCGAATTTCACATGGTAAAGAGTACAACTGCAATGTGTCAATGGCAAACGTCCACCCATTTCTCTGTCCTTTTCTGTTCTATTTAATGGAGAAAGACTTTTTGGTAATGCAGAGTTTCTCAGAGCATCATAACATTGCTCAATGCTAGTACATGAGTTCTGAGAAAGGAAGTTTTTTTTGGCAAGGCGCAGTGACTTGATATGAAAAGCCAACTTCCCAAACAAATTTTCTTCTAGTTCTTAAAAAAAAAAGTACAATGTTAATCTCTATTCCCGACTGGATAAACAGCTGCTAATAACCTCCAGCTCCCAGGGGAGGAGGCTTACTTCCTTTCATCTTCAGACTGGTGGATACCTGACGTGCACTGGCCTTTAGTGGTTCCACATGTTTTTTGCTTTGCTTTTTTTCCAAACCGCTTCGGTACGGGTCTTGCCAAGTCGGGTCTCTTTTCCCCCTTTCCCTTAGACTGCACCCAAAACCTCGGAAGATATAGTCAGTTATGGTACTGCTTATTTGAAATAGTAGTTCTTTTACTGTTGGTGTGTTTAAAGAGGAAATTCAAACACCCAAAGGAGACTAGAGCGCCTTGGGCTCTTGTATCTTGAAGCCCTGTGAGAAAAATGACCATTTTAGTTCCTTTCATACTGAGCTAATTATTCACTTGAGGGCTGGCTATGTTCAAAAATACTCAATTTCTAGTAGTATTGCTAGTGCACTTACTTATTAATACTTATAGCTGTGCCCTAAATAAAGGAGCAAACTTCAACACTTTTCTTCTAATAGGAAGTGCCCTGCAGAAGATTCCAGAGCCAGTCAGCCTCTGAAGTCTTTCTCACTTGCTCTTAAGCACCTGCTTTAATGGTGACCTCAGTTCTATATCTCAAGATTTAGACATTTTGCAAAACAGCTTTTTAAACAAAAACCAGCTGTTTCCCATCTAGACTACAGGGGGAAAATTTTGGGCAGCTTACAGAAACATTACCCAGAGACTACCATTCTCCAATAACTTTCACACACTTTCAGCTCCAAAAGAGACCCGTCTGTGTGCAGAAGCCAGGGAGAAGGCAAATGTGAAATTAAAATGTGGAAACTCAATACCATGGTTTTTGACAATGTGTCCAATTAACTGCTTTAAAATGAATGTGGCTATTGTAGCAGGACAATGCTTCCCTAAAGATGTCATTTAACTAATATTGGACAGATCTTTTGGTTAAACTCAACTTTATAGTTCTAAGATGATTTATGGATATAGAGGAAGCTATAATTATGCACAACTGTGAATGTCAACCAATTAGGTAGAACCCTCACATTACAGAAAATGTAATGCTACAGCTTTTTTTCAGTTCTCACTCCTGAAGCTGCTTTGCCTAAACCCTCTTCTTACTATGAACCCATTTTCAACTTCTGTTTTCTAAGCAATTAAGATACTTTTGATTTGAAAAATTTACAGCCATAATAAAAGTTAAAATAACACAACGGCCATGGAATGTGAAAAAATATAAAATGGCCAAGGCCTAATCTTGGCTTTTAAACAGTGCCAAGTTGCTCCAGTATTTTCTGTTTTGGTATGAATGACATAACTGAATTACTTCATGAGTTGCTACTTTAATTCCTAAGGGTGGAAAATTCCATGAGTTAACTTAATTTGGATGTAAAAAATATACATGAAAGCTCGCTCTTCCTGTGGACTCTCATGTGAAATATTCGAGCCAACTGCTGGAGCTGCCGTGCTGTGGAGGGGCTTTTCACCCAATGCAGCCCTGGCTGGCAAGCTGCAAGGGCTGGTATCATCAGGCAATTTTCTTACTTCCATTTAGGTGCATGAGCCTTTATTTTCTGTTTTTGGTTTTAAATCATGTTTATTATATGGCTCTGCAACGCCTTTTCTATCCTGTCTCTAATTGTTGAAACTCTATGTGGACTCGAATATGAGCTCAATGGCATCTTCTCCAGGAAGCTTTTCCTAGTGGTCTGAATTGCTTCTTAGGTCATTTCATAATTCTACCTTGCATTATAGTTAGACCCATATTTGTATTATCACTCTACCAGGATAAAAGGCCTGTAAGATCAGATACTTTCTTTTACACGTTTATGCATCCCCCAAAGCATCTGAAGTACAGCAGATGCAGAAGGAGTGAATGAACATATGTGTATTTTCTAATATATACAATATATACTTTTCCCTCCGGAAAATCTGCTTTCTTGAGAAAATAGGGGTAATATTGCATTTTTTTAAATGCACAGTTGTGCCTATTCCAAATTATGGATAGTTTAAGATTATGTCCTTGTAACAGTTCATTTAAAAAATGATGATCACTGTGCTATCAAAAGTGTCTGCCTGCCTTTTCCTCCATAATTTAAGAAGAAAACCATGTAAGGATGTAAGAATATGATGAGGTTACAGGGTCTATTTTAAATATACATGTGCATGTGCGTGTGTGTGTGTGTGCATCTTTTATATTTTAAAACTGGGAAAGAGAAGGTTTTTGTTTTTGATTTATTTAAAATTCATGGCTCCAAGATGCTAAACACCAGAGAACTAGGATTTGTTTGTCCTAGGTGCAGAGAGAGCAGGGTTTTGAGGTAAACATCCAATGCCAGACTGTTTCAACATCATAGAGTCTGAATTTGAGTAAAATATGTATTGATGTGGAAAGAAGGGGAAATACCTAAGGTGACCAACCGTGTTCACATATGGGCATGCACAGTGTCCTAATCACTTTTCTTAGGGGCTGCTGAATAGAGCTTAAAGGATCTCACTGCTATTGCTGTATTCAAAATCTTTTGACTTTTCTTTAAATTAATATAGAAATATCAAATGGTAAGCTCAAGGATTCTCAGCTGTTATCACTAATCCATGGCTAAAAGAATTTCTTCAAGTTCTTTTTCCTTTCTGTCCTTTTTTTCTTTTCAGTTTTTAACAAATAAAGTATGATACTGATAAAGATCAAAACTTTCAGTTGAGGTTGCTAATCTGCTCTCCAAAATACTTGATAGTTGTGGAGATTAGGAGAGATGACAGAACACTAGAGAAGGTAAATATCCTAATTTAAAGAAAAACAAGATAGTAGCTATTGAAAGATGATGTTGACCACCAATAGCTTGGGTGAAATTCTGTAACAGGCTATTTAGAAAATAGTTTTGAAAGTGCTCTGAAACAGAGGAATGGCCTCTCAAACTCAGTTTGGTTCCACCAGAGCAAGGCATTCTGGACAAGCCTCATTTCCTGCTTCACAGTGAGTGCTGCATGCCCGGCTTCTGTGACAACGCTATGGACAAAATGAGCAAAGGTGGGCCATACAGTGTATAAGGAGGGAGACAGAACCAGCTGAGATTAAACTCAAAGGATAGAAGACAGCACTCATGTAGAAAGAATGTCTGTAAACTGAGCCTCATGGCCTTCTCATCAATCCCCTCCCCTGAAAATATTTGTATTGTGGCTTTGATTTTGGCATTAGTCACACCCATCGCATTTGCCAGCAACAGAGATGGCAGAGTATGTGACTGAATGAGGGCTTCAGGGAAACCATTAAACAGGAATCAGATTGAGGTTACAATATAATATTCAATGGGGTTTCATGAAGTTTTGTACAGACACAACAAAAAGTACACAGTGAGACTGGGGAGATATGTGGCTTACGGATTTCAGCTGATTACAAATTGAATATATGTCAGCAGGACAATGAAAGCATCAAACACAGCAAAATAGGATATTGTTAGGTGGCCTTCATGAAGATACAAGGTACTAAATGGGGGAGGAGATAGATCCACCCTAGTCCACTTGATCCTTCCTTAAGCACTGTGTTCAGTTTGCGGTTCCACACACTAAAAGGTTCTTGTGGAGAAAACGGCATCCTTGCTAAACTAGGGAGAATGCACTGGGAAGCAATGGAGTTCATGACAGGGAGTCCAAACTTTTTTTCAGGTTAAATATTTGAAGATAGTGATGTTTCGTCTAGAGGAAAAAAAACACTGAGTAGACTGTCTTCAAATAACTGAGTTTCTCAAGTGCTTGTTGGACTTGACTTGTGGGCAATTCTATTGGGCAGAAACATAAGGACTGTAGAAAAAAGCAAATCTGGGCTGGACCTAGGAAGAACTTTCAAATATTTGATGAAAATGGACTTTGTGGGCATTTGGAGCTAGTCACCCTTGAAGGAAGAAGGCTGATCAAGGCTTGTTGACTGCTTGGCAGGGAATCTGTAGGGGGATTTCAGTAGAGATAATCTCTTAAATTCCCTGAGAGTCCATGGGAATAACTGCTTAGAAATGAAGTATGCACTCAAATAGACACAGAACTTTATGGAATCAAAACCTGTGAAAGCCCAAGAGGAGCAACTGATAAATTGATAAAGATCAAAACTTTCATTTGAGGTTGCTAATCTGCTCTCTGAAATACTTGATAGTTGTGGAGATTGGGAGAGATGACAGAACACTAGAGAAGGCAAATATCCTAATTTAAAGAAAAACAAGATAGTAGCTATTAAAAGATGATGTTGACCACCAATAGCTTGGGTGAAATTCTGTAACAGGCTATTTAGAAAATAGTTTTCTATTTTATCAACTTTATCAACTGAAGATGCTGATGCCTCTGTTGATCATATCTTTGTTGAAGAGGCCCACAGAGAAACAGAATTTTCTGACTCCTGCTGCTCCCATGACTATGTACCAGTAACTGCCACATCACATCAATGCCCACTACCCTCTCTTTTTGCCAAATATTACTGGTAGAGCTAAATAGCAACTCATTGCAGGCAGCCTAGGGCCAACTACAGTTTTCTTGGATTTCATTAGTTAAGTCAGAGTAACAGAATGGTTTCTAATTTCTACCACTCAGTTTTGAAATGGTTATGCTATTAGGGTAAAGAGGAAGTCAGCTGAGCAGTGTAGGATACAGCACAAGGAGTGCTGGTCTGCTTGCTGTTTTGTCTGGTTTCCTTTTTTGTGTGTGTGGCAGGGTCTCTCTGTGTCACCCAGGCTGGAGTGCAGTGGCACAATCTTGCCTCACTGCAACCTGTGCCTCCAGAGTTCAAGCAATTCTCCTGCCTCAGCCTCCTCAGTAGCTGGGATTACAGGTATGCACCACCACGCCTGGCTAATTTTTGTATGGTAGAGACAGGGTTTCGCCATGTTGGCCAGGCTGGTCTCGAACTTCTGACCTCCAGTGATCCACCTGCCTCGGCCTCCTAAATTGCTGGGCTTACAGGCATGAGCCACCACGTCCAGCCTCTTTTGTCTAGTTTCTAATCCTACTAGTGAGTACCCATGGTTTGGTCACTTCCCCTTCCTAGGCCTCAGTCTTCAAAGAAGGGCAATGGGCTAAGTGATTTCCAAGGTACTTTCAGAATCTAAAATTCAGTGGTCTGAGCTCTTAACTATACAAGGAAAACTAATTGAAGTTGTTTGTCCTATGAAGCCCTAAGAGGTAAAAGTTTTCATGTATATAATGTCAGTTAAATAAAAAGATACCACTTTGCCTAAGGAATGCTCTTTTGATAGACTGCATTTAATCCAAAGTAAAACTAAAATTGTTACTGAAAAGAGGAAAACTGGGCTAAGATCCACTTTTATTGGTGGTTTCTGAAATGGGTTCCACACCCCCCACCTGCAGGACTCTGGAGGGATGCTGTGGAGGACAGGTGTGTGGGGTGAGTTGCACATGACTCCCCAATCCCTAAGTGAACTGGAGATGACCACTCCTCTACTAAACAACCATGTGATCTTTCACTACTGGATAAGAGTCAGGCCCCTGGTCTTTTAGAGGGCATAGCAGACTGGCAGGGAGCAATCTGCTTAAGTACACATCTTTTCCTACTAGTCTGTGAATTCCTTGAGAGCACAGAACCTACACTTGGTAACCACGGATAAATGTTATTGAAATGAATAAATAGACTTTAAACACGAAGGATCTGAGAGCTACACTAATGCGATATATGAATAGTAGAGGGGATTTTTAGCTCAATGATCCCACAGTTGCTGACTCTACCAACAAACAAACGGGAACACACAGAGTCACATAAAGACAAGTTTGATGTGGGTTTTGTTCTTAGTCAGTTAAAAAAGAGATTAGGTCATTTGAAACGCTTCTTTTCAGGCCTCATCTGTGGATCTGAATACTGAATGAACAACAGACAGAATTCTATCTGGAAAATTGCCCTTTCCATAATTTATAAGAAATCTAATCATTTAATATCAGGATTAATCATGGAGGTCTCTGAGGCAAAGAGGGAATCATACTTGGTAAGAGTTTCTAATTAGGGTAGTGAAGACCTGGCTATTTCCTTATTCTCCCACAGTCAGAGATTTCTGCTTTAATTTTGGAAGAAAAGTGGGTGGTTATAGTAAGAAAAATAACTTGATAACTTAAAATTTGCTACCTCAAGGACCCTGGTAGGGAGAGTTCACACCTCTTAGGCACTCAGCGCAAACATGTTGGTTTAAGAATAAGTGCATAGATAATGTGGGTTTTAATCCAGGCATGCCACCACTTTGGAGGGAAAGTTCTCTGTCTATACATTTGGGAAGAGAGCTGCTCTGGGAACCCAGCCATGGAATACCTGGAAACTTCTTTTGCCAACCAACACTTATCAAGGTTTGAAAATCACAAGCTCCTAGCATTTAAAATAAGTTCTGAAAAGGTGTTCTCACAGATAATCTCTGGAGAGTATGCCTGGTAGTAAAAAAGAGCATTGAATTTGGAGTTGATGTGCTTGAGTTTAAATCCAGCTGCATGACTTGAGACTAACTGCTCAAACTTCTAAGGCTCACTTTACCGACACCTGAAATGACCACTATTATCATCCTCACTGGGCTGTTGTGAAGACTGCCTAAGACAACACATGTGCAGCGCCTAGCAGAGGGGCTGCCAACTCACACTCACAAAATGTTAAGTTTCCTAGTTTCTTTTCTCCCATTTCTATGGATGATCTATTTACAGGGGTCGGGGGGAGAGAGACAAAATATAATATGTGGGACTCGAGGAATTTACAACAGTTGGTAAGGCAGAGTCGTATCTATAAAAGATGCACAAATATGCGGAGCTGGGTAAGATAAATATCTAGAAATGGTATGATTCATAGGGCTGTAAGAATAGAGAAAAAAATGGCTAGCATGGGTGGGGTAGCAAGGGAAGGCTTCCTGGAAGAAGAATGATTTGAGTCAGTGCTTTGAGAATGGGTGGGTATTAGGTGTACAGAGATAAGCAGATAGGGCTGGACAAGACAGAGAGATACAGAAGTACCGAAGGAGAACATACAGGGTGAATTCTGGTAATATGCCCAGCCTTGTCTTGCTGGAAGACTTGTTGCAGATTGGACGAGCTCAACATAAGGCTTTCGGTAAATGGCAATAGGCTTCAAACGCTGAGCTAAGGAATTGGTCTTTATCTTGTAGAAAATGGAAAGGCAGGAAAGGTTTTTGAGCAGGAAATAAGCATAGCTCAATAATATCATCCAGAAAGCTTGCAAGTATACAAACATTCGCTCTTGTGTTATGAGCCATGCCGCTGTGAAAAAAAAATCCCTTTCATTATACTAATACTTGGTAAATCACTGAAGACCTACTTCAGAACTCCAAGGAAAACATTTTATGAATCAAAAGCTAAGGACAATATGTTAGCAATTAAATGAGATAACATAACAGCCGAGGCAGAACCACAGTTTTCCCCACTACGATTTCAAGCTGCTGCAGAAAGAAATGCTTATATCACCTTCCAAGTTATCAAGCCATTTTGTTTTGATTTTTGGACGGCGGGGAGAAAGCAAACGAGAAGCGTACAGAGGTCGAGAGGATTCAAAGCTGTCTACTCTTTAATCAGAAGGAATTACTAAGGAGAGTTAGAAAGGTGATGTGCTCAAAACAAAACCCGGACTGGCATGAGTATCAAGTTACTGCAACTCGCTTCCGCCCAGAACAACAAACGAAGGTGTGTAGTTGGGAATGAGACTCTCACCAGTGCTCTCTGCTGAAGTTTCCGGTGCATACCTCCCACGGCTACTTTATTTACTGCAGCTGGCCAAAGTTTTATAGCCTGTTTCATGTATTAAAATTCAAATGTGGAAAACATTACCAGTATCCTCCTTGAATTTTTTTGTTGTTGGGGGGAAGGGGGATGAGTTTTTTTTTTTGCCTTCCCCTTAAACTTCCTTTTTATTGTGGAATGTATCAAATGGTCAAAGGCTAACTTCAGACTGATTAAATTCAAAAACTATTTCCTTTGTTCTTATGTTTTTGTTTTAAAATTCATACCAGTTTGCATGGGAAAGATATGCCAAACCAATCCTTTTCACACACATTAGTGTTTCAGGCTGAGGAGCTCAGATTCTGGGGACACGTTGAATGGTTTTCAAGAAGAAAGGAGAGAGACTGCAAAACCCCATTTGGTTCAAAGGGCAGCAAGGTGATGACATGCCATATCTTTGGAGTTACGCTATGATCTGCTTGGCTCTGTGGCTGTCCTTGATTGAATATTAAATGTCTTCAGAGGAGAAAACAGCAACTTATCCTTATCAGCAAAACTGGCGGCTTTATTGCTTGTGTGTGTGTGTGTGTGTGTGTGTGTGTGTGTGTGTGTATATATCAAGATCAAATTAAAGGGGTTTCTATGTAATATTGGCTAATTATTTTCTTTTTTCTACCGTTCTATTCAATCGTCTCACTTTCGCTTCTACTGAGGTCAGTCCAACTTCTCATCTCCAAAAATAATTCTAGTCTTTTCCTCCCATCCCACCTCTGAATCTGACTCAAAAAGGAGTCAATTCAAAGGTCAAATAGTCCCAAAAAGCATTTATGTATAGTTTAATATTTAAAAGAACCACTTAACCTACATATGGCATTTAAGAAAAACTTTACATATTTATGGAAAAGACTGTCTCTGAAGCAATGCCTTGGGTGCATGTTACATCCGTTTAACATATGCAAAATGAACACAGCTACAGAAATTAAACTATTTTTCTCTTGATTGAGAGCAGATATACAGAAATGGTTATAAGTCACAGATCTGGCTTTTAATAAAGCCAGATTTCTTAATTAAAAGCAGTATTGTTTAAACATCGTAGTTAAAAAAAAAGAGCTGTACAAACGAAAATCTCATATTATATGCATCCCAAGTGTATTTAACACATTACCTGAGGCCAAGCTAAATTAAAATCTAGACTTTTCTTTTGTAAACTCTAAGCAACTGCCATGAACATATAAACAATTTTTATTCAATGATGAATTTTTAGGGCAGAGGTCAAGGAAAAGAAAAAAAGATTTCTCTTTGGCATTCAAAAATATCTTTCCACATTTTAGATGTGAGTTCATTGCTTCTATTTATAAACCAGTATTTTTGGTTTCAAATTGGTTGCAGATTTCAATACTACACCGTTCAGAATGGTACTCTTAATCTCAGCCTTTTATTAAGAGAAACTGAAAGATGGACAGGAGAATACTACTGAGCAAGAACTTAAAAGAACCTCATAATAATTTGTATGTATTTTGCATTTCCCTTCGGGACCATGCTTAAATGAGAAATGCTACAGTGATAATGGAAAATATACCTTCATCCAAGCAACTTTTAGCGAGCCTGTAAGGGACAAAATAGGACACTAAGGTGCTTAGAGACAAGGTAGAGCTTGTGAGGATCAGAACTACAGAGAATCACTGGTCAAGTTACATTCTCCACCACTCTGGTCACCTCATTAATTGTCATCACTTAATATTCTATTAAGAAGAGTCTCTGAATCTTCATAATCATCCTCAAAAAGAATTATCTCCAAAATACTTTCAAAAGTAATAAGGAAAAAAATCACAATTGTAATATGGACAAATCTGCTTAAATATAATTCAAATAAAGACTTATTCTAAATAGGTAGTGGTAAAGCTACTCTATTAAATTACACAGTCACACACAATATATTTATACAAACAAATATACCATATATTTCTATCTCCCAGACTCAGAATTGACAGACACTATTTTGGCTTCTTTAATTAAAAAAAACAACACTAATATTTGAATTACTAGCAATGTCATATTATAATAAGAACTCAAATTGTACACTTTGGCCAGGGTCACCAAAATTAATAATTTCAAACACCAACAATGACCCAGCAATTCACTCCTCAAGGAAAACATGTGTCTGCACAAAAACTTAAACATGAATATTTATAGAAGCATTATTCATCATAGCCAAAGAGTTGGAACAACCCAAATGTGTAACGTGGTATGTCCACACAGTGAAATACTATTTGACAATAAAAATGAATGAAGCTCTAATATGTGGCAAACTATAGAAAAACTGCAACAGTCATGCTATGTAAAAGCAGCCAGTCAAAAAAGACCACCACATGTTGTATGATTCCATATATTCAAAATACCCACAATAGGTAAAACTATAGACACAGGAAGTAGACAAGTGGTTGCCAAGGGCTGGAAGTGGAGGGATGGGGAATGACTGCTTAATGGGCAACAGGGATTCTTTTCTTTTTGCAGGGGGCAAAAATATTCAAAACCTAGACTATGGTGATGGTTGCACAACCTTGTGAATACACTGAAACACTTGAATTGTACACCTGAAATGGGCTCATTGTATGTTAAGTGAATTATATCTCAATAAAGCTGATTTTTTAAAAAACAGCCACAATAGTATCTATACCTGAAATTCTAACTCTATATGATAACTACAGAGTCTATAAATTTCATCACTTACCATGAGTGAATGTCTGTTGGCTGAAAGAAGGCCGGTTCCATACCCTGAGCCCAGACCACCCATGGCTCCATTATGAGAAGGTCCAATGATTCCATGCATGTCGCCATGGCCACCAGGCATAGCTGTGGATGGGCCCACTGCATGGTTCCGGAGAACATGAATAGCATCATCCAGTCTTTCTAAACGATCTTCAATTCGGCTTTGCTGTTGGTTAACAAATGATGTAAAATTTGGTTTAGTTCAAAAGGGGTGCCTAAATTATATAAGTAAAATTTTAGTCGACAAAAAACACACTGCGTGTTTCTAAATACATGTTTCCAATAAAGTGTATTTCCTTAAAACAATAATACAAATAGTGCTGTTTCCAGAAAACTGGTAGAACGTGTTAATGTTAAAATTATAGTGTTATTTTTCATGAACAAACTAAATTCAATAATTATTCCAGGACATTATAACATACATGTGCTATATACGGTACTGCCTTTTGAAAGGTAATTTAAATTTATTTTAGAAGAGAAAAACATTCACTGAATTTAAGGAACTTTCTGGCAGGTATTAAGTTAAGCAGTTTTAAACAATTACCACTGGAAAGATGACCTATTTATAGTTTCTTAATTAAATTATTTTCCTGAAGGTATATTTCTTTGGTCTTCCCTGTGGTATATGACACAGTGCTAAGTACCAAATCAGAGACAGGGAAAAGCAAGTGGATAATAATTTCTTGTTGAGTTTTTACCAGTGTTTCTGGCTTCCTATCTGTCATCAAAACCAGTGGGTGTGTGGTGGTGTGTGTGTAAGGGCCTCAAAATGGTTACAGAAAAAAATTATATAAATTCTGTCAACTAAAGTAGTATAAGATTTTAAGGCTGAAGAATCACAAACACTTGAATCAATTGTTCACTGGGGGCATCTAACTGAGTTCAAAGCCCCAAGTACAGCATAGAATTCGCAACTTTAAACCATTAAAAACCAACCAACCTTTGTTCATCCTTGCCATTAGGATTCTAGTTTTTTACAACTAGACAATGCGTATAGTTTTTAGTGAAGAAAATGTATGTATTCATTTTAAAGGTATGTATTCATTTTAAAAACTGATCAATAATGATATCAAATACCACTCTCCAGTGTACACTTTAAAATATACCATCTCACTGATCCTTGCTTCACGTGTGTATGGGCAGGCAGGGAAGACATTATGATCCCTTCCATACAGACACGAAAATGAGGCTCAAAGACACAAAGTGAATTAATTACGTAGTGTCACACTGCTAGGAAATGGTAAAGTCAGAGTTGGAATCTAGGTCTTTTTATTTTAAATCTAGTGACTCTGCACTAGATTATGCTACAATTGAGTGATTTTGAATGGGTTGTGCAAACAAGTGTACCAGCTCTATTGCATGAGAAAAAATATTTCTAATTATACTGACAGGAAGAACGTGTGTCTATAATATAGTAGTCTATGGTACAGAACATTCTGATTTGGTGGGTTTGGGAGTTAAACTACCTCCCCTAGACTGCTAGCTTTGCTATGTATTTGGCCTTGGGAAAGTTACTAAACCTCTTGGAGTGTATGCTTTCTAATTTATAAACATGGGAATGATAATACATACTTACTTCTGAGTGTAAATATATGCAGGAAAAGAAATCATACATGTGCCTATCACAGTTTCTGGCTCACAGCTTCCTGGTAGAGAGAGCAGTTTCTGCTTGTAAATCTCTTCTTCAGTGTTCAGAATTCAAACAGAATGGAAGCTGTGGTCCATAACTATACACCCCGTCTTTACAGTTCTATAGTTGGACAAAGCCTGGTTTTGATGAATAGGTCCCAGAGAATAACTGATGAAGGTAAACACTAAAACAACTAATTATTTCAATGTGGTCCGCAGATTAATTGGGCTGGGTAGTGCATATATGTTTCACTGTCTGGTTTCCTTTATTGGATAAAATGCATAGCTGAATGATTCATACACTATAGCAGGGAAGAACACAACAAAGGAGGGAAATCCACCTTTGCTTTTCTTTTCAGATTTTCCTTAAGATCAAGCTGAAAGGGAAGAATATAAGACAACACTAAAGCAGATAGATAAATCTATGGCTTCTTCCATGCGTCATCTCAAGATATGAGGGAGAAAAGAAAACCTCAACCCCGAGGAACTAAAAGGCTCCTCTCCCTCACTGCTATTCCTTCCCATTAAATTCATGTCTATCCTAAATGCTGCACAACCAGCATTGTTTCATGCATATTTCTGGCCTCCACCATCATGAGGAGAGAAAGACTGAAGTGTCAGACACTGAATCATCATGTATTTATAATAATTAATTACATCCATGGAAATTTTCAGCAATTCCCTCCTGGAAGAGTAGGCATTTCTCTACCACGAAGGATACCACTGGGTTTCTACAAGAAGGAAATCTGTAAACCTGTTATTCTGGAAAGTAAAGCAGAGGTAGAGGGAACCAAATGTTCCAGGTATAGGACTTGGCTGGAGTTCCAGCACTCTGATAGCAAGAAAGTGATTTAATCATTGACAGGGATCTTTCCTAGAGATGGGGAGGAGGCCATTGCCCTTCCAGGATTTTATCTGATACTAGATATTTAGAGCCCTAGGGCTTCCATTACAGTAGGATCTGGGTTCTCATGTCCAAACAGGAGCAAGCATAGCCTAATGACTCTGGCTCCAGCAAACTTGTGTGCTTAACGCTGACCTAAAGTTACTAACAGGGAAAATCAAAATCTTGGGAGAGTAAAGGAGACTGAACAAGAAAGAACATGACCTGAAAATGGGTGGGACAGACATTAGCAAATGAGACATACCAAAGAGTGTAAGGGTCCTTCATAATTAGGAGACGATGAGGCCTGTCCTCCATTTCTAGACCAAACAGCTGTGCCTGCTGATATTAAAATGGGAATTACAATCAGACCTAGACACATGTAAAAAGACGCTTGCCAATATTTTAAACAGTCCTTTTGGAAATGGCAATGGCAATGATGATTTTCATTTAAACAACAAGGTAAATACATGTAAACTTCCCATAAAAGAATTTTGGGACAAGGAAAACATTTTAAATGTAAAATATGTAGACTTTACATAGACTCACAATTCCCCCAGGCTGGCTGTCTCCTAAAAGAGAACATTTAATTGATTCTGAATTTTGGTAAGAAGAGTTCCTGTGGAAGAAAAACTATCACTATGGAATCAAGGTACTTTTAAGGGTACAAAAATGGGATTTTGTTAGACCTTTATGCAAGGCTAGTTTATGCTAAACCAAAATTCTCGCACCAATGGAAAACAGCTTTGCCACTTGTTTTAAAGCAATCTTTAGAAAAAGATAAATCTTGAAAAACTTTTTAAGGGAATAAGATTAGTTATCAGTGATCCACTAAGCCAGAAATTTAAAGTCAATATACAGCAACAACTAAAAGTTTCTTCTGACGAAAATAAATTTTTTATGATTCATTAAACTTGAAGGTAAAAAAAGATTGCTGTTAGAATACATATTACATGTCTAACCTACAAAATAAAAAACACTTTAAATGTAAAATAATACACATTCAGTGTAGAAAACTTGGAAAATACATAATTCAAAAAAGGAAAAAATAATAGCTATGATCTCACTGAAATCTCATGCCCCGACACTGTTAGCACTTTTAAAATCCACTCTTCCTGTCTTTTCTGGGTGTGCATGTATATTTTTATGCTAAATAAAAATAGAATATTTTGTTCAATTACTTTTCTTGACAGAATTTGGACAGAGCCGTCGGTGTGAAAATAGCAATCTGTCCCCATATTTGCATCTTCATAAAAGTTCTTTCTTCCTAACATGTGGTCTTCCACGATGCATTACCAAGACCCAAAAAGTGGCATCTCTAGCCTTGTTTCTGTGCCTTTCACTGAGAGCATGATACTCAGGTCGAGGGAATTTGTGATGTTTCCTAGAATGACTGTGCATCCTAATTTTTCTTTCCCACCATTAATCTAGAAATGGATGGCAGAACTGTGAGCACCAGATTTTTGTCCAAGCTCTGCTATTACTACTGGTAATAAACTCAACAACTCAACTCCCTTTTTGGGACTCAGTATTCTTATCTGTAAAATCAGGGTATCAGACTACATTAGTTGTTCTCAAACATTATGATACCGTAGAACATTTTTTTTCTAAATTAGAAAATGAATAAAATGAAAGCTACTTTGTTTGAAATGTGGAAATTGGAGTTCCACCTGCTCAGATTCCTCTATCCCTTGTTGTATCTCTTGTGTCTCAAAAGGGGGTTACTGACAATTGAAATCATTTTTCAGAGTTTAAGAATCTGGTACAGAACCCAAGGAGTACAACAATACTGAACTCTACTTTCTATTTCCACCGGGGGAACGTTTGATTATCCTCTTAAAACCTCAATTGCTTCCCAGTTTCAACGTGGTCTTCTCTGGACATACAGAGCAGAATCCCACTGCCCTCTCTATTCTGTGATCTTCCCATACCACGGAGGCTTGGAAGAGGCTGATATTAAATCCCAGCTAAGCCATGGCCATCATTTCTGAAAGTTTTGAGGCAATATGAAACCTCCTGTCCTCGACCAAGGAGCCAGGTTTACACTGGGCCATGAGAGCTGCATGCAGGAAATAACAAACGCCAAGTAACTCCACTATAAATTACAGTAAGGTAAGGTTTCCGTCAGGTACAGATGTGATTTAGGTTTTGTTATTGTTGTTTTGCTTTTTTTTAATAAGCCACCTTTCTCCTTACCAAAGAGCAGAGACATGAATCAAGGAAGGCTTTCTGGAAGCATTTATTGGAAAGACAATGAGTCTCTTAAACGCACCCCTGAAAAGTGAAATCATTTACTGACATAATTCTACAAATTATAGTTATTCAATTTGAAGCCACAGGTCACACGAATGTGTTATACTTTGAAGTCAAACATCCCTTCTACTCCACACAATTATTTCACAATTTATTTACAAAATTATAGTTTTCTCTAAACATCCCAATGGCATGTACTTTAAAGAGGGAATTTGGAAAGCCTGAAATTCCTGCAGGAAATGATCCATTTAAATAGTCTATATTTGATGACTATATAGTCTATATTCATATTCATGACTATATTAACTGAGTTTTTTTCATCTGAGACGTTTTATTGGAATACATTATTCTGCTGTTGGGTGTCTTCTGCAGAGCTAAGAAAAGTGTAAGAAATACATTTTCCATATGCCTGTATATTTTAAAAAGATAATCTAATTTTTAAGAAAAGGTTTGGATGTAAACGACTATACTATTGTCTGGTAATTTGTCTCTCCCACCCTTTGTATTTGTCTGTTATAGGAATGCTAAGCTTTGGGATTTGGGGGGAAGTGAGTTTCCACCTACAAAATCAGGAAGTACAAGGGGGGAATCTTTCTTATAAACTGTTATATGATGCAATGGGATTTGAAATACACTACCTGAGAGAGATGGAGGAGAGCCAACAGGAGTTGAAGGGTTTGATGAAAAGCTGTTGTTAGTGTGATCTGGAGAATAGATCTTAAAACAATAGGGAGGAAAAAAAAAACACCCTCATTCATTAAAATAATTCATATTTTTCTAAACTACAAAGTTGTCAACGCAATTCATTTAAAACTTACAAGTTACAGAATACATGTAATAATCAACTACTGTACCAAAATTGTCAAATGAAGAACTTAACAATTATTTTAATTTTTCAAAACAAGAGTTACTGATGTGGTATGGGGTGGTGGGAAAGGAGCCAGGCTGGGGTCAGCAGACTTCAATCCAACTCTTCGTTCCTACTGGCTGTGTGGCTACGTGCAAGCCAAGCAGATACTTTGAACTTTCCTTTCCTCATCTACACAATGAGAGGTTGGACAGGATCATTCCTAAGATATTTTGCCACTCTTTTGCCAGATTTAGGCATTTGATTCCATAGCATCAGAAGGCCCAGATGAAATAAAAACTTTTACTTAGGGTGCAATGCTAATATAGTGCAAACTTTTTTAATGCTCCCAATGGTAAAAGCCAACTGAAGAGACAAAATCTTAGAGAAAGAAATCTCCACTTACATTTATTTATTTATTTATTTGATGGAGTCTTGCTCCGTCACCCAAGGTGGAGTACAGTAGAATAATCTCAGCTCACTGCAACCTCTGCCTCCCAGGTTCAAGCAATTCTCCGGCCTCAGCCTACGGAGTAGCTGGGGTTACAGGCATGTGCCACCCGTGCCTACTTAATTTTCATGTTTTTAGTAGTGACAGGGTTTCACCATGTTGGCCAGGTTAGTCTTGAACTCCTGACCTCAAGTGATCCTCCCACCTCGGCCTCCCAAAGTGCTGAGATTACAGGTGTGAGCCACAGCACCCGGCCCTCCACTTACATTTCTAAATGACCATGTTTAGCTTTTGACTAAAATACCAGATATACTCTCTGAGACAATGAAGGTATGCCATTTTGTCATCAGGGAACATGCAAGAAATGTTCAATTTTAGCTTTCTGGCAGTAGGTGGGCAAAGCAGAGAAGCTGAATCCCCCAGGTGCCAATTATGTGACAATTCTTCATGGACCTCAGTTATAGTCATTTTTTTTTTTCAAATGCCTCTTTCAAAGTGTTTTAGAACTATTCCTTGCTAAGACAGTCTTAGCTGGTCAATGTGCACCCATATTACTTTAGAGAAAAATAAGACATCAGTATAAAAAACCTATAAACCCAAAGGCCAGGAGAATATTCCCACATCCATAATTGAGTGCAGCTTAGTACCATTTTGAGGATGAGAGAAAGAGACTATCTATATACTGGAAGCTTCAGAGCCTTCTGAAATTTTCCAGTGACTGTTATGCAAGAAAGCTAGCATTTTCCAAAAATCAAAGCTATTTGCCATTCATTTTCTAAAATTCCAAATGTCCACTTCTGATTAAAGTTCACCCTTTACAATGGTACATATGGAGTCCAAAGTCAATATTTCCTCACCGAAGCAAGTGCTTTCCCCAGAGCATCTCCAGTCTGGGAGCTGCCGGCTGCCCCACTTCCTCTATTTGCTGCAAAAACAAAAGGCAGAATATGAAAACCAGGCAGTGAGACGTCTAACAATTTTCTATTCCTGGTCCATTTACTCACAATTTAATTGCATTTTTAATGCTAATTACAACACATTAATCTTTAATTAGCATTAATTTGTTTGCTGAGGTAGATGTCAAATATATTCATGTTACTTTTTTACAGATAAAATATAAACCTGACACCTTGGTTTAAAGATAAAATGGTTTCCTTGCTATGACTTCCCCTTGCTGTTGATGAGCTGGTGAATGTAGCAAGCTATGTGACGGTCATTGCTGACAAGTATAGACTACTTTCAGGTCTCTGGAGTCCTCAGAGTCTGGCTTTTCTTTATATTATTTTATAGTAAATGCACAAATAACTTCCACCTGTTTTCAAATAAATAGAAATTTGATACATAGCAAAACGGGGTATTCGTCTCACAGTCCTACAGTACACCAAACAAACAAACAAACAAAAATTTCCACAACAGGTCTGGCTGACAAGGAGAGAAAATATTTTTAATGTTTTAAATAACATATATTCTCCACATATTTAAAAGTCTGTGTTCACACTAAAAAAAGTGAACTGGTATGCTACTAAAAGTCAATATGGTCTCGAATTCCAGAGATAAAGTAAGTCTACATATTCATGAAGCTTATCTCCACTGGTATTTTTATCTACAAAAGAGAAGAACAAAGAGTATTGTGAATAATAAGAGACATATATTCCATTATACAATTCAAAGCCAGCTTTCTTTAACACGTATCACTTGAAGGTATCTTGCCTTTAGAACTAAGTGATAAAATGGGATTTCCAGGATTCTTGTGGTCTTCAGTATTAACAGAATGCCTAGCACTTGGGGTATGTTGTATTTATTAAAGCCTCAACATTAGCAAATAGACTAGTATCTAAATAAAACCTATTAAAATTCTGGAGGAAGGTTTTTTTTTTCACTATTTTGTGAAATAAGAAAAGGAAAAGTTAAATCACCCAGTGAATCCAAGCAAAACTTCATTAAGCAGGTATATAATTTCAAAGACTTTCCAGCCCCATTCTTGAACTAAGAGAGCCTTCTTTCTTACAAATGTGCTGTCATCACCTTCCACACTTGTAAAATGCAGTAGTCGGGTGGGATCTTCAGTGGTCCAATTCTACGGCTTTTCCAGGTCATAATTTAATTCTCCTCACCTCTGCTTAGCATAGCTAATTTATGCTTGTTATTTTCATATATTTATATGTTGAGTTTGTCAGTTAGATAATTTTTTTTTTTTTTTTTTTTTGAGACGGAGCCTTGTTCTGTTGCCCAGGCTGGAGTGCAGTGGCACGATCTCAGCTCACCGCAACCTCCGCCTTCCGAGTTCAAGCGATTCTCCTGCCTCAGCCTCCCGAGTAGCTAGGATTACAGGCACACGACACCACGGCGACTAATTTTTGTATTTTTAGTAGAGATGGGGTTTCACCATGTTGGTCAGGCTGGTCTCAAACTCCTGACTTCGTGATCCGCCCACCTTGGCCTCCCAAAGTGCTGGGATTACAGGAGTGAGCCACGGCACCCAGCCGATAATGTTTTGATACATACTTTATTTGGTTTACAAAACCCACACCCATATTTATTTGTTAATTGCTAAAATATTGAAAGAAAACTGGCACATAAGAAGAACACAATTACCTCGTGACAAAACAAACTTCTTTTCCAAATCACAAAGTTATGACATTAAAATACATGAGTCATTAGTACTCATGATAGGTATTATATAAGCAAGTTCTTTGAAATGAGGGTCTGATATCATACAATTGGACCAGTGGGAGCAGCTCAGATATCAAGAGTATTAAAAATATTTAATATAAGATAAAATACAATAATTTATATCTAGTGTGAAAATGAGAAGAATTTCTGCATTAAGGAGTCCTTTAAAAACTAAAAACAGGGATTGCAGGCATGTACCACTACGCCTGGCTAAGGCAGGAGAATCGCTTGAACCTAGGAGGCGGAGGTTGCAGTGAGCAGAAATTGAGATCGCGCCATTGCACTCCAGCCTGGGCAACAGGAGCAAAACTCTGCCTCAGACAAGAACAACAAACAAACCTAAAAACCATTCTAAAGAGAAAATAATAATGATGTGAAATATAGATGACACTAACCATTTTTCAGTATGCATTACCATGGTATTTGGGGGTACTTATCTTTTTTTTTTCCTAGAAGCAATATTTCTTTTCATTATTATATACCTAAAAATTAGATCTACTAGTCAAAATAATTTGTGATATCTGCTTGATTTGAATACAGATTTTCACAAAAAGTTCAGAGCTACACTGGAAAAATCACATTATCTAACAAAGAACCTAAGCCAAAAAAGAACAAGATATTGCTTCATTACAGATAATATCTGCTACAGTAGTGGCTTTCAAAAGATTAATTCTTCCTTAAAACAACTTTAAAATGAAGATTATAAATAATATATATATTTTTATGAAACAAAACAAAGTATTGAAAACCAATACAAATATTTTAGAAGCATTTAAAAACTAAATATATATGCTCCAAAAATCACACGTTAGAAGAGGCAAGATATTATGATCATTCTGATTTCTTTAGAACTACACCTTTCTAACTAAACTTTCTATCAGTGCCTGTTTTATGCAGGGAGATATTATGACTCAGGAAATAGAATTAAAAATAGAATCAACTTCTTACCTCATCATGTCATGAAAATATTTCAGAAAACTACAAAGGTTACTCATGGAAACCACTGATAAGAACAGACTATTTTTTAACATGAAGCCATTTTACCTTGCAACAGCTGGAGTGCCAAACCCAAGGGCTTAAATTTCAAAGCAGTTTACTGGGGCCAGTTTGCCCTTTCACTTGGAATGCCTTTTGTTCTGGTCCAGGAAACACTGGAGAAGCTATACTTTCTGGATTGCCTGAACATGTTAAGCTACATGAGTCTTTCTCTTACAGATTTCTCTTTTTATTTGTGTGACTGATATAACAAAGGGTATAACTGGAAAGGAAATATATTTTAATTCTCAAGTGGCAGAATTTTTATTTTTTTTGCATTGAGAAGTGGGCCATGTTTAGCAAGATACATCAAACCCACATTTTCAGCTTTAATCTTGATTGCTCTTTGAGGCCCAAGATTTTTGTCAATTCATATTAGAGATGATCAAAACGTCCATGTAACAGAAATAAAGATGAAAACTAATGCATTTGCTTGGTAAAGACTTTATCGATTTCTAATTTTGGCTCTAATCAATTTATCTTGCCCAAGAGAAATATAATCAGTCCCTAAGTAGAGCTGTAACATACAAATATGAATGGAAGATGAGCTGTTATTAAGACGAACTGTAATTTTTGTAGGAGGCTTCGACACTGCCTGCCACCCAAGTATTGTTCAGATGGCTTGAACACAGGTGGTGCTGCTGGCTAGAAGATGAAGCAGAAAGAAGGGTTTTGTATTTTGGGCTACATGCTAGACCACCCTCTGTCTCAGCCTCAGCTTTGGGGAAATGTTCATTCCCATTAGAACACACCCTCAACAAAACACTGGGATGAGTGGTGCCTTGGGATCAACTACTAAAAATCAGAATTTGGAAAATGTGTTGCCCCTTTAACGCACACCCATCATCTAAGGCTGGGAACATCATGAAGGCATCAAAGGAATAAGAAGCACAATTCACACTGTGTTTGCCTGACAGAAGATGACTGCTTTCAAAGTAGGTTTTTCCAAACTGTGTCCGAGTGACCCTCGTGTTATTAAACCATTAGAAACAGCATAACAATGCCATGTGCTTATCTATAAAGATGACAAAAAGAAGGAGCATTTCCAGCACTCCTACTACAACCATTTTAAAATACAAACTCAAGTATACAGACTACAATGCACTAATTTTTAACAGGAGGGATTCCTAGGAATTCAGGGGGAAGTTGGGCTTCCTGATCGTGCACAGGAAATGGAGGAGATTTAAATCAAACTAGTTTATTGTTCTCCTGTTGGTGGTCTTGATAACTAAGATGTCTTGACATTGCTGGATAAAATTCATATTACGCTTATGCTCTGTGCTTGTTCATCACCCGACTACTTCAAGGCTCAGTATTCTTGTAAAATATAAAGTGAACATTATGTGACTATTCTAATAATAAAATTACTGTGAAACCAAGTCCTCAAAGGGAAAAGGACATAATGTTTCTACTAGACAAGCCACATACTAAGATGTCATTCAAACATGTCATTAGAAGTGAAAGTTCTAAGCCAGATTAATTCACGAACCAGATAGATATTCCAGGGTAATCTTTAGCATATGGTGTATTAAATCAATCTTGGTAGTCTGTTCCTTCAAACCTGTTTGGTTTGAGGTTTAAAAACATGGAAAAGACCATGCATTAGAAAGCAGGCCAGTTAAAGACTAATAAAACAATAATAGTTATTATAACCATTATGTTAGTTACATGACCAATTCTCTCTGAGGGCAAGGGAGTGTGTGTAGCCTCAAACCACAAAGGGTCACACCCTGTGAATGTATACATATGGTATGTCCCAATGGGGAGACGAAACATTCTCATCCTTGAGCAGTCTCAGTGGTCTGTGCTATGGTAGGAGGTCCTCTTACTTCTTTCCATCCAGAAGGGCTACTGGATATTATTGCAAATAGGAAGGAAATATGTGGCTAACCAAATGTGTATGGTTACTATCCTGCAGACATTCCTATTCTCTATAGCTGGTATCTAATAACTTACTACACTTCCTCCTCCGTATGTATGCTCAGATGCAGAGGCACTGAACTGCACTGCTTCTGAGAATACCCAGTGGCACAACATTGAAAAAGTCTGAAGAACTGAGTAGAAGGTGCTGATGCTGGTAACTCCCAAAGACCCCTGACAGCTTCTCTCCTTAACTGGGTGTGCCACCAGCTGCACTACTGTGAATCCATGCTGTGTCCCATACATTATATTCCTCTAATTGGAGGGGTAATTAGATGACCCTTTCAATTCAGAAAGGTCTAATATGATCTCCAGAGTTTGCCAGCAAGGCTTGAGAAAAGTAGTGGACTGTATGCAATGAATAAAATACCTTGTTCTACAATTCTCTTGAAAATCCACGGATGAATGTGTCATTAAAAAAAAAAATCTCTCATTAATGTAATCCAAGTAAGCTTTATCCTTCTTAAGGATTTCTCAAAAAAATGATATTGGGTACTATAGGGCAAAAGAAAACAAGGCAAGAAGCACCCAGTCACTCCCCCAAGCCAAACAAATAGCAAACCTCAGTGGGCATCTTCCACCTTTGAGATGCAGAGAACAGAAGAAGAAGGGGAATGTGGTTACAGAGAGGTTCCCTTCTGAGAGTTCTAGAGCTTGTATCTCACCCCACATGCACTGCGTTGTTCTAGTGTCAGTTCAGGACAACTGCTGACCACCAGAAAGACATATTATAACATGACACTGAGACGAACGGCAGCAGCCCTCTTCTGAACTGAAAAAGCAGCTTCCTAAGACATCAACACCATGTATGAAAAGACTGTACTGTCTTGCAACTTTTTACCAAGAAAATGTGAAAAATGTGATGTCCATGTGTTAGTGCTTGAACTCCATTCTTAAGGCATTAGTATTGCTTACAGTCATTTTCTACAGAATCGTGTGTAATCTCAAACATGTGTCAGGCTATGTGTTCCCTATTTGCCAATTATTTAATTAGCTCTGTTTGTTCTTTGAGATACAGGCAACGTAATATTTCTTTACTTCCTGCGTTTCAGAATGAGTGAGTATATGCCAAATATTTTCAAAAGTCTGCAGATGTATCCTATTAATCCATACTGTTTGTTAGGGAAGTATCACTAACATCAGAAGAGAAAGCTTCTCTTCTTGTTATACAGACACGCTGCCGTCACTGACTTCTACCACACTCGAAAAATCAAACCAAAGCCTAAGAGAACTTAAGTGTGAAAAAACATGGGCCACTCAGACATCACGCAATACTAAGGCTTATTATGCTTAAATTTTCCTCTGCATTTTCATGTACACAATTGGTGAACATATTATTTTAAAGAAAAACATTCTAGAATGTTCTCCCTTAAAGTAATATCTGTATTTATGCATAATAATAAATGTTTGCTCCTCCAAAATGCTGAATTACCATGTCTACCTATTTCCTGAAAGATTATGCATCTTTTTCTCATTCTGTTAGTGGATTTTGACAAGTGCATCCATTATTGTAAAATAATGTACGAAATAAATTTCTAAAAAGCCCTTTTCTGGGTTCTAGAAATCTCATACTTTTGTTTTTAAATTATAGCTCCTTTATTATTGTCAAGACCCTTAAATAAGGCCCTATGGTTTTTAATAAGTTAAGTCTATTCTCAGCATATAGAAATCACCTATTGCTCCACTCTGGCTAGACCAACAAGTAGATTCTCCTGTTCATCCACAAACTAATGAAGATGACCAGCTAAAACCAAGCAACACTCATTCCCACTGAGAGCTGTGGCTAAGCTGTCTACAGCTCTTGGAGATAACCACCCCATTTCCTGATATGTCCTTTCCAAGTCATAGTGCCTCTTTCTCAAGAGGACTGTTCTGCAAATCAATCAGAAAACCTTTTTTTTTCAAACAGAGCCTAAGTATGTTTTCCTCAACTCAAGGTTCTGCTCCACCTTCATACCTTCCTAAAAAAGAAAATTACTCAAACCACAAGTAGACAGGAAATCTGTCTTGTAAAAGGATGAATGACCGGTCATCCTTCTTTATAACCAGACCTCATGACTGCAGAAAGGGGCTTTCCATTTGTCAAACCACACTGAAGTGAAATATGCTTTTCTCACTCTTTCAGTTCTGCACTGCTTTCTTTCTTCTTGTTTTTCAAATCTGGCAAAACTGCATTGATAGCTAACAAACTTCCCCATGTGACCTCTGTCTGTAGCTCTCCAAGGTCAAACTGATGCAACATATTTGTAGAAGCTTGGTTAGGAAAAGTTAAAAAAAATGGAAACTCTCTCCTCAATTTGCTTCTTAGGATAGCGGAGTGGAGAGACTGCGAGATGGCTCATCTCAAGTGTGAGATATATTATTGAATAAGCAGGGAGGGCATTATTGAGGCAGAAATTATATTTCCAACATTTCAAAACACATCTCTCCTCCTTCATCTAAAACTTTCCTACATAAGTGATTCACGCCACTTCCCCAAATTCTACACACTCTCTAAAGAAAACAACTGCAAAGAGCTAAGCGGACTCAACAGCAGCATTATTCTGTTGAGCAATCTTCTCTCAAACACTGAGTATTCTCCCCACCGACGCTCTGACAGTGACATTCAGGCCAAGCAAGGAGTTAGTTTGAGCTATAACCACAGAAAATGACCACCTGAGAAGTCTGAGGTTTTAATAAGACCCTGGTGCACTACGCTGTGCTGCTCATCTGAACAACAAGGTGTCAAAGCTGGTTCAGAAGCAGGTAGCTATCTCCCCACGAACTCCACCTCTTGCCTCCAGGGGCAGCTGGATGGACATCCAGCCCAGTTCATTCCTCAAAGTAGGAAAGCTGACTGGGGAACCACCTACGGAAAAGACCACAGTGAACATCACAAGAAATGAGAGGATGATGGCTCAGTTCATGGGAGCAGCATTCTTCTTGGACCTTAACTCATTAGTAAATGTCCTTGGTAAAAATAAATTAATTAATTAATTTAAAAAAGCAGCAAATAATTTCTGGCCAACTGACGCCCAGGCATCTCCTCTCTCATAAGTGAACAAATACTTCTTCCCCTCTGAGGGATTCCACAGTGTCACATTCTCCAGGAGATTAACCTCATGTAGTTATTAGCAGTCACCTGAGAGTTTCACATTAACCAGTCCTCGGAAGACAGTGGCACATCATGGATAAGAGCCTAGCACAATGACTGGAATTTTGGGAAGTGCTCAATAACTACCATTAAGAGCTATTCTGCTTTGTAGCTCACTAGTCTCTGATGGCTCATGTTATGACTTTGTTTACCTTTTTGAATATGAGGAACAAGATAGTTTTGGTCTGTTTGAACCCTTGTTCAATCTAATGACTTGCAATGTAGAACATAGCTAAATTTCAGTGTCTTGTGACCAAAAATATGGTTATGCTTAAGCCAGTGATTTTACTTCTGTTTGGTTCATTTGTGTGTTCATTCTGTTATGTGACTAATATTTATTGCCTAATTGCTATTCAGTTATGAAAGGGAAAAAGAGGTCCTTGATGATTAAACCCTGACACCGATTGTCGGTATCAGAATTGGCATTTCTGTGACTCACCCATTATACTGTCTGTCCCATTGGCAGGAGGCGTACAGGAAGAGGTGCTGTAATGGTTTGTGCCACTACGATGGAAAGTGGACATCGGAGGAAGACTGGAATTGATGTCTGCTGAGGAGTGTGATGGATAGCTCTATAGCAAGAAGCAGAAAAAGGTGGCCATATTTAATCATAAGGTATTTACTGAGTTATTTCCAAACACTTTTCTCACAACTCTCTATTTTACAATGGAGACAGCTTTTAGAATTTCAAAATAGCCAAGAATATATCTTGCTTAGATCTGACAGCTTTCATTTTTCAAATAATAAGTTACACAGAAACATAGTTAGCTTGGGTTTGCATCAACTGTGGAGGAATATAATGGCAATGAGGGACATTGAGAAATGATCACAATCTTGAAATCTACAGATTACTGCTTAAAATCATCTCCAGGGTTTCGGCAACATAAAAGACCACTCTACTATTAATTTTTTTGTGTGGCCTATTGATCAAGTGAAAAAGATTCCACTATATAATGAATAAAACAACACTATGATCCATAAGGCTTATATTACATTTCATCCTGATCTTCTTGAAACTAAATGGCAAAGACTAACCAGTCTCAAATCTTCTTCCTCCCAAATTAAATTATTTTTTGAACCCCAGCAACAATAAAATTTAGTAAATAAAAAATTTAAAAAGCACTAATGGTTAAATATCTCTCTTACTCATCAATATGTAACCATTGACTATACCGAATTAAATTAGGACCACATGACTTCTTTTGGTTTGAGTCCTTTCTTTCTATGCTCCACCTATAAGCAATCCTCATATAGCTGGCAATGCAAGAACAACATCTTTACAGAATCACTTGGTTTAAGACTCTGCTTTGAGTTTAATTATTATATTAGTTTTCCAAATAAGCTATGTTTCTTGGGTATGCCACAGTGCCTGTAAGGTGGCAAATTAGTTGCAATCCACCCATCTGGTTGGGAATGAACAGATCACTAAAATGGACATAGTAATTTACAAAAACGTGCTGAGCTATTTTCAAGACAAAAAGCAGCTTCAAAAGTTATTCTCATAGACATTTGAATGTGTTATGTAAAGGCAATGTATTAAAGCTAAAATACACTTTTTCTTCATATGCAATATATTAATGGACTATGAGTCTTTATTATGTCATTATTGGAAATGCTGTTAAAATTGTTTATTTCAAAATTAGAGACTGAATATGATGCTGATAGTCACGAGTATTTAAAACCCAAGCATTTGCTCATGAGGAATGAAACCATAGTCTCTTGAGTGTTGCCCTATTTACTCTGTGAGATCCATCTTGAATTCTACCTCTTTCTTAAGAGTCCCTGACTACCTCCAACTCTTCACCATCTCTTCTCTCTAGGTCCCTAATGCACTTACATTCTGCACTACGCTCTTTAACACTGAATTATATTTTGGCTTTCATTTCTTGCTCTTTCTAATGTATTTTCACCTGTATTGTAAACTCTTTAAAGGAATAGAGCTTATAGTTCTGCATCTCACAACTTGTGGCTAACTACTGAACATATAATTATACTACATGCTCAATGAACAATTGGTTATCAGTTAGAATTAAATAAACAGTGGATTGAAGTATAACTTGAGAGCCAACTAGTCTAAGGAAATGAATCTACGTATTAGAGGTAGGATTTTCAATGACGCACGAATGTTTTTGAAAATATTACCTCTGGATGACCAAAATAGCCCAACTTAAAAGGCTTCAGTAAAAAAGTTGAGATGATGCCTTTAAATCTTTCCAAGTTCCTGAGAATGCCTTTCAAATTTTTAAATTCCATGGACCTCTTTCTTTCTTTGACCCCAAAATTCCTTAGGCCACCTGTTAAACTCGTTTCTACTTGCCACCTAATGAATACGCAAGGTAGTCCATGGAATTTTCTCCAGTGAAAAATATAGTGGGCCCATTCTATAGTACAGCTAATCTGAAAGCTTAGCAGGGATAGAGCTATTTCTGCTATAGAGGTAAACACTATAACAAAATGGAGGAAAAGAAACAGAATGTGGAAAAAAGAACAAAAAAAGAGATGACTAAGTTTAACTTCACTTCTACACAGTCCTATTCCATGTGGAATTTCTGAAGAACAGACGAACTACAAATCAGTCCGAAATGTGCAAAAATCAAAAAAAGAGGAAAAGAATTATAAATATCTAACTAACTATAATAATCAGAAGATGAAACAAAACGGATAATCACATCAGTGAGAATCTTTGGGCCCTTTTAACTTTATGTAAAATGGGCAGTAATTTGGGATTTGACAAAGGGTTAATGCTGAGTTCACAGAATGAAAGGAAAAATTAATCCCTATAGATTATAAAGGGGCAAACCAGTGGAATCCATGTAAATCAGTTATTTTTAGAGACTCATAGAAAATCAGATGCTGAAATAAACTAATGAGATTTATAACTAGATTATTTTACATTAAAAATTATCTTGAAAACTACTGTCATTCAGAGATGTAATAAATACACCACAGAGAATAATGGCTCTGTCAAAGGATTTAGGGATCAACTATAAGAGGTCATCTTAGTCTCTTACTCCAGCTATTACTGTCTTTCCTGCTTGCTACAAAGGACATGAGGAGTATGACAAAGTGTGAGGCTTTACATGCCCACTATTCATTCATTTTAACTTAAGATGCCCAAGAGTAGTGTATTTCGTGTCTATTAACAGAGTAACTGTTGGAAATGCTTCCATTAGTGATATACTGGTTGATAATTCAAAGATTAGAAAAATACAATAACTAGTGCACATAAGTAAGAATAAAATCATGCTTTGGGTTTGAGCAGGATTTCACAACCTTAGCACTACTGATCTTTTGTGCCAGGTAATTCTTTGCTGTGGAGGCTCTCCCGTACATGATGTCATGTTTACCAGCACCCCTAGCCTCTACCCACTGGATTCCAGTAGCATCTAGCCCCTAGTTGTAACAATGAAAATGTCCCCAGACATCGCCAAAAGTTCCCTGAAGGGAAAAACTGCCCTCAGTTGAGAATTACTGAAGTAAGGGTTTATGTTACAAAGAAATAAAAGACAACAGAACTTCCTTTAAAGGAAAATTCCAGACTCCTAGGACTGTTTCGCCCCGTAGTGCAAAGACCATGCCTAAATCATGCCAGACAGTGGGGACTCTATCCTGTTCTTAAAAAGAACCCTGCCAAGTCATTCCAAACGTAAAATCATCTACAACAACCCATTCCAAACTTTAACCGCAAACTCCATTCATCTGAGTGATTTTGTGTGGGTATGTGTAACACAGTAATGATTAGCTGTGGGATTCTGTTGGACAGGCTAAAACTGTAAAGGGGATTTAAAGACTAAACATCGGTAACTTAACAGTCGCTACTGAAATATGTGGATCTTAAGCTTTATAATTACACATTCTGTTATAACATGGCATAAAGTGATGAAGGCAATGATGTTTTTAAAATGTTTTATCTTTAGAGATAATATCAACTTGGACAAATTATACCCCAAATAATCCAGGAACAGCGCTTAGCTTTTTCTTAAACTATCCCTTTGTTCAGTATGGGGCTAGTCAGATGCTAAGAATAAAATTATAAAGAACTACCATTATTTTCAACTGAAAGGACACCAACTGCTACTGTATATTCAAAGTATTGTCAGTGCCAGATTCTTCTAAGTCACTTCAGTAAAAGATTTTCAGATGGTTAAATACTGAAAGTACAACGATAACTAGATATAATAATTCAATAGTTTCACTAACAGTGGGAAAATTCATTAGTATATATTACAAGATAGCTTATTCATGCCTCCTTTAAAACAAAAACTCTACTCTCTGAAATCTGTTAACTGTTCAGATGAAAAATGAAAATCCTGTGTTTCGTGATAGGTAAATGGCATTGCAAATATGGCTTCTGATATAGCCTACTGGGTTACTACTTCAAAATGATCTTTTCTCTCTAGTTGATAATATTGTTTTGGTTCTGTAAAACTTTTTCTAAAAGGGATACAGTTGGTTTCCATTTTGAAATTATACTTTTTGTGCATGGAAGCACATTTTAAAGTTACTTCCCATGCAGTGAACTGGACTAGGATAAAATCAAATCACCTAACTCAAAACTCTTGAGCATGATAGGAGAAGAAAGAAAGAAACACAGAAGGGAAGAAGAATTAATGTCAAATGGGCAACTCTTAAAAGAACTGAAATTCCAACATGCTGGTATAGTGCCTAAAACTTTTATTTGTAATCAAAACTTTCCTTGCTCATAGGACACATACAGTTTTGACCATGCATTCCCAGAGAAGTGGAAAATGACGGTGGAGAAATGAAAATTTTAGCCAAAACGAATTCTAGCATAATATTAGTTGATATAGTTGATATTTCTCTAAGCTTTCACTCTAATATCTCCAAATAGGAGTGGGTGAAGAGAAAATTTGAAAATAAGTCATCTGCTATTTACTGGAAATGTGCTGAAATGTGAGATAGTTTGTGATTTACACATTCAATCTTAGGAGATGATACAAAAAGGCCAATTCCATTTCCACTGTCTGCCTCTCAGGAATGTATAGGCTAATTGACTAGTTAGCATCTCCACC
Organism: Nomascus leucogenys; assembly: GCF_006542625.1. Taxonomy (NCBI): domain Eukaryota; kingdom Metazoa; phylum Chordata; class Mammalia; order Primates; family Hylobatidae; genus Nomascus; species Nomascus leucogenys. The sequence continues at coordinate 24,410,588 of NC_044384.1, read as the reverse complement.
ACTAGGACCAACTACATACGGATTTTCAAGGATATCAGAAATCTTAACTTCTGGAATTTTTTTGATTATTGGAGTAGGATATCAGATCCTGTTTCTTACCTGTACTGGTTGAGCAAATGAGAGCAAAGACCACATGAATCCAGAATGACTTCCTTTATCAGAACAGAGAAAGAAACCTAAGTGTAGATATCAGAAGAAGAAAAAGGGGCAAATGCAAGATGAAGAGTAGTGATGTACATATCACCTGGGATCACTGGATTTCCCATATGCTTTCGCATTTGTAGGATTTGAGGTTCACATATTGTTTAAGCTATGCTCTTGCACAAGGGATTCAAATTTCATCTTATCTGCATCCCAAATCTCACTCAAGATCTAGGCTCTTTCCTCCCTTTAATGACAGACTTAAGTTCAACAGTGGATTCTGGGCTGTTGTGATATTTAAGGCTAGAAGAAAGTCAGTTGAGTTGTTTCCTCCAGGATAAAGAGACATACTATGATAGATGAATGTAGGTGATGGACAGAGTGGAAATGTTTAGTAATGAAAGACCTAACATTCTAGAGCCCACCAGTTTTCACCTGGAGTGACGCAAAACACAGTATGAGTGGCAGACTAGGATGGGAATTAAAGTTAAAATACTAAAAAATGGGAATCTGATCTATGTAGAAACCTCATGGTTTCTCTTACTGATGGAAGTCTACAGAAAATATAAACTCCTTCTTTTGGATACATCACAACAGGCAAAAGCTGACATAAGCCAGTCAAGGGGAAATGCAATATGCTCCTCCTGGGTGATGCATATAACCTACTGACCATCACTCTGCCCTCTGCAGTACATCTTTTGAAACTACAGATAGCAGAAAAAAAAAAAAAGGAACCACCGTGTTAAGATTCTACAACTTAAGTATCTATTTATGTACCCAAGGAAGCTGACATTGTGATAAAGAAGGCACAGAGCAAAACACAATAAACAAAAGAACAACGCCAGAGAGAATCCGGAAGGATTTACAAAGGTGATTTGAACCTGTTATGTCTTTGATCACAGAAAGAATACAACTTAAGAATAATGGGTGTGTGCCATTTTTGCACTTATATGCAGAGTCCTTGTGTACAATGCATGGAAAGACATAGGATGAGGTTTAATCAGCTAGCTGTGATATTCCCATTACCGTGTATGTCGGCCTTACCAAACGTTCATGTGGATGCAGGCTACAGTAGCTGCTGGACTGTGGAATATGAGAAGAGTTGCCCAACATTCCTGCATAGCCAGGCTGATTCATCCCACTGGAGGAGCTCCAAGGGTCACTGCTGTGATGGCCATCTGTAAAGGACAAAGAGAACCATGACTTTCTGAGGCATTCAGCCTTGCCTTATAGAATAGGGTTTTTTCATATACTTGAAAATGACGCCTGTTGTGTTATTCATCTTTGTATTGGTTAGCTGATTACATCAGAAGACAGTCATCATTTCTTCCCAAGTGGCTCTATATTGTCAAACAAATATAAACACTTAAAAAAGTTAAAGTGTTCTTGGTAAAAATTCAACTGTAAAAGAACAATAGAGTATATTTCTACCATGAATTATGTCAAGTCAGGAAGGTAATTACTGCTAAAGGAAACATTTCTTAGAAGTCTTCTAACCCTTTTTTCTATGAAAACCACCTAAAAAGTTAAATTGTTCCTAAACTTTGGGGTGAAAAGTACTTGAGAAATTACAAAGTTGATAAATTTTAAAAGCATGTAAAGAAGTATTAATTTTAAAAAATCTCAGATTGAAAATGTTTAATTTCATTTTTAACATATACAATAAATAGAATTAAAGTTGGAATTATAATTATATTATGGCATGTAGAGAAGATGAATCTCAAATATATAGTTCTTAGGATATTTTATTTTTATTTTTTGGTGTATAGATATATAGCTATCTTAAACCTTCAGTAGCAATCCTAAGGGTACAAACATGCCCTACGTGGCTATTATATTACAGATATTTTTGAGAGTCTCTGGATTTTATAAAATGATTTATGAATTATAGAGGTTTAAAATTATATAAAGTATCTTTCAATATGATGTTAACCTTTTGTTAACACCCTTATTAAAAACATCCCTACAGATTTTTTCATTTTCTGCGCCTATTGGCCTACAGGTTATTATTAATGATTGCTATTGTTTAGGTTTGGTTTCCCAAGCCTAAGGGAAAAGATGATCTACATTACTGCTAAATTCATTCATTTTTTCTTTTTTTCAATAGTTTAACAAAAAGTATTGAGTAGTATACGCCAGGCCATCAGCTGGCTGTTAAATGTATAGCAGATATTGCTTCCTTGAAAATAAGATTATTTTCACCATAACATTTTATTTAGTAAAGGCCTATTAAAAAGTTAGGCAATAGAAAAGTTAAATCTGACACTGTATTTCGTGAAGCTCTTTTTCATTGAGTTCTTAAATCCAGAAGTTAGAATTTTGGAACTGGACTCATTTCAGATTGGGGGGAATAGTTTGCAGATTCCTCTCTTTAAGAACCATGCAAGCAAAATCATGTCTGTGATTTTGACAACTTCAGAGTTTTAACTAGAAGATGGAAATTGAAGTTAAAAATAAGAGGCCACAGTAGTGAGTTTACAATATGCCCCAGACAGTTTCTGAATATCTTTCACCTTAATTGCATATTCCTTCAAGTCTTGAATTCTCAGGGCACCAAGCACCCCTCTACTGAAGGGAAGCTGATGTGGGACAGGATCGTGATGCAACTGTTTCTGTGGCCATCATGTGAAAACACATGATTTTTTAAAAGTTATCATTCATGTACTTGAGCTTTAGTCCTTAGATTACAGAGGCTTAAATGTCACCTTAAATTCAAATATGAAGTTCAAGATCACTAACATTTTAAATAGATGGCACATATGACAAATAAATTGAAAACATATATCACTGAACAAGAGTCTCCCGACAATGTGATACACTGGGTGGCAATGCATCTAGGACTGTTAACACAGAGTACTCTGCTTGATGCAGACTTATAAAAATACATATTTTACATAAATTATGCTTTTCACAGTAAATTAATATTTATCACATCCCATGATCTTGGCATAATGTTGTTTTGAAAGAATAGAATTAGATGTGTGCAAATTAATTGTGCTCATCATAAGTGTCGACTCAATTTTTTATTTTTATTTTTTTATTTTTTTTTGCTTTTCGGGTATGCATACGCAGAGAAACCAATTTGTTCCCCATATTTTGTGTGGTCTGCTAGGGGAAGGAGCCTACTGATATAATCTACCTGGCCTCCTCTGCAATGTGCACCCTTCCAGAAAGCCACTTTGCTGGGCAGATAGAAAAAATATATCCTTCCGTCAATGTTTTCAATCGAAATCTGTTTTGAGTGATGGATCCTTGAGTTGCCAATCTCTGTAAGCACCTGTAGGACAGTATCTCCCACTGCTCACAAAACAGGGGACTAATGCTGAGGTAGCTACTGTTTATAACTGAAGGTGATTAGCTTTTTGTCATGGCACAAAACGCACCCAGGTGACATAGCCTGCCGTGTCCCTTTGAGAGTTACACCTAGGACGGGTCACAAAGTTAAAAGACTTTTGACACATGAGCTCTATTATGGATGGAACAAATTCTCTCTATTCCTAACAGAGCCATTCCATCCAATTTTATAGATTTCCATGGAATTTCACATGTGAACTAACAAACTAAAAGAGCTAACACACTGAAGGGAAGGAAGATTAGTATCTTTTAATGAGAATGATTTTGAGTGTGTCCACTATAATCAGGCTGCTTCCCTGGTACTCTTTGCCCCAAATGTGCTCCCCTTCCTGTGACATGGCCCTTCCTAGAGATGCATAAAGAAAGAAACCTCATGGCCCATAGACAAGGTTTATACAAATAAGGTTTTCACACCTGGGCAAAAAGAGTTAACATTTTGCACAAAGGGGTTCTTGGTGAATTCCACATCTAAATTCAGGCATTAACTTGATAACAAGATAATTACATTAGAAAATAAGTGCCACACACATATCAGGATGGAGCCCTTAGGAGCATCCTCCAAGTGGGTTCATTCTTGAAGTAGCTGCTGTCATTTCAAACATCTTGGTCTTTTAAAAAAAAATTATTTATTTATTTATTCATTTATTTATTTACTTATTTTGAGACGGAGTCTCACTCTGTCACCCAGGCTGGAGTGCAGTGGTGCAATCTTGGCTTACTGCAAGCTCTGCCTCCCGGGTTCACGCCATTCTCCTGCCTCAGCCTCCTGAGTAGCTGGGACTACAGGTGCCTGCCACCACGCCTGGCTAATTTTTTGTATTTTTAGTAGAGACGGGGTTTCACCATATTGGCCAGGATGGTCTCGATCTCCTGACCTTGTGATCTGCCCGCCTTGTCCTCCCAAAGTGTTGGGATTATAGGCGTGAGCCACTGCACTCGGCCACATCTTGGTCTTTTTTGAGCAGCAGAAAGGTATACACTGTCAGTAGCAAGACTACAAGCTCAGGGTGGGGGCACACATCCATGTATTTAAACATACTGGACAATTCCATAATTTTCTATATTTGTCTTCTCCCCCAAAAGTTGGGTCTTTTATCCTAAACCAGTTACTATGTTGGGACAGAGCTTTCACCATGTAATACTCCAGTCTGTGGTAGGTTACTTCGTCTTGGACCCTTGCTCTTACCTACAAATTAGTAAGTGGATGAAAATTTTACATAAGGTTATACATTAGGCCAACTTGTTCCCAGTTGGCTAAATCCAGGATGCTCAAAACATACATGGAGCTGAACCACTTCTAAACAAATAGCTACATCGTCTTGGGGATGGTGAAGATGCTGAAATGGTTGGTCATGCGTGGAAGACCATCAGGAGCATCGGCTCTAAGTGAAGCAGATCAATCTAATCTTAACCCATTACTGCTTAAAGGGGTTTAATTGTAAAGAAAGGCTTAGTACAGTTTTAATTAATACATCAATTTTTAAGGAATTCAATTCCTAAGAAGAGCATGACTTCAAAAATTCTACACTTGCCTACTATTCCATTTCTTCTGCCCCATCTGTGACATTAAGTGACCCAGGAAAATGCTATCCAGTGGCCTTTCCCTCAGAAGCAGCAGCATCTTACCTTGCATGAAGAAGGAGCTAGGGAAAGTGCTGGTTGCTGGTTTGGAGGAAGGATAGCCTGGCGAGTCCCTATTGTAGTCGGCAGTGCTTGCTGATGGAGCATAGACCTGAGGAGAAAGAACCAACTGAGTTTTGCTTTTTGCATTGACCACAGCAGCTCAAGCTCCATTCTTACATAAGAAGTAGGCAGAGGTGCTACATTTCTACCCTTTCCAGTTTAAATCTGAACAAACCCTAGAAACAGTGCCCTTTCTGAACACACTAAAACAAACAAAACAAAACGAAACAAAAGCTCGGTGTATTTGTGCGAATAGAAAACAACCAGGTGTGTTATATTCCAGTCGATGTAAACCATGTCTAGTTGTAAATACACTGTATAATGCCCATAGGGTAATCCTGTGAGTCTAAGCACTTCTTTCTTTTTCTTCTAAACACAGATGGCCCATGAGCATGTGAAAAAGATAAAAACAGAAAGACTTGCATCAAACCTCTTTCAAATGGTAGAGTAAAAACTCTACCTTTCAATTAAAATTTTCACTTTTACAGAGAGGAGGTAGGGAGTGGGGAGACAGAGAGAACACAAATGAACTATCCAAACCACAGAAAGTGATAAATATATCTTAGAATATTAAATTCCCATAGTGTCAGCTTTTTGCAGAGATGCATGAAAAAGGCCATTAAAAGCCTGGATCTACATAAGACCACCAACAATCAGCGTGTGCATGGGAAGCGGGAGGAGGGAGCCCTCCTTTTTCATGCTTATTGTATTTGTGTGTACAATAAACTTAAAAAGTGTGCCAAAAACCTAATTTACTTACATTCATTTACTAATACTCATGAGACTTGGGAAACCAATTCTTTATAAAAATAGCCTGTGTATTTTCTTGTTTATGTTTTCTTTAAACAGGACAGCATAGTAGAAAAGCACAAATTCATAAGGTATAGTTTAATTGGTTTTCCCCCTTGCCTTTTCTGCTAAATATAATTTTTTTAATCCCCATTTTCTTTTGCTCTCAAAGTTCCTCTCTCCAGATGGTCAGAAAGACTGAAACACTGTCATCCTCTTGATGAAAATGGATACCTTCCTGCCTCCATTTTGAAACACGCAGCGGCTCACAGAATTGGCAGTGAGCCTACAGTGATATTCACAGGTCACAGTAAAAGGAAAAGAAATTCTCCAATAAAAAGGCAAGTGCAGGGTTACCAAAAAATAACTCTCATTTTTTTTTACAGTGCACATCGAATAAACACCCCGAGAAAAATTATATAATTGCTCTCAGAACACCATGAATCATAAACTAAGCATTAATACAAGGTTTAAGATTTCACAAAGGATAGGTCCACAGAGACAGATGTGGGAAAATATGCATCTACATCCAAACATCAAATAAATGCTACACATGCCCCAAAGTGCCCTTGAAAATTGGGAGGTCCTGGAGCTTTAACAAAACAAAAACAAACCAGAAAAGCCCACTTGCACTTCAGAAAACAGGGATTTTTCTTAAGGCACTAATGGATATAAGTCCTATATTTCACTGGACTTTACTTTGTGATTTTCATCACATTTTAAATGTATAAACAGTGATTTGCTTCTATTTCCAGAGGGCTTACAAAAAGGAAAAAAAAACTTTTTTGAGTATTTTTAAGAAACAAAGAATAAAACTTTGGCTAGGAATCCAAAAACAAACCAACAATCTAAGTTCTGTCAACCACATCTCAGAATTTTCTTGAGAACTATTAACTAACAAAGAGTTTGTGAATTACTACTAAAGGTATTTAGAGAAGGTCTTGAGAATAATCTAACAAGATGAAAGAAACATCACAGGAAAAAGGGAAACTGAAAACTGACAGAATGATTGTAGTGTAACTATAATATATCTACATGCTATTAGCCTGACAGCAATCTGGCCTCAGTATTAACATAAGCTAAGTATACTATGGAATATCCCCAAATTTCAGAAATCAATATATTTATTATAAAACTAAAAAGAATCTCCGACCCATATTATTAAATCATCTTATGTTTTAAAACAATTAAAATCAATTCTTTTCATATATACTTTAATTTTAATTACATATTCTATTACATTATCCTTAAACATATATATCATTATGTCAACACCATTTGATGATACCTAATAAGGTTTATCCTTTTTTTTTTTTCCCAATTTGGATAGAATTACTTGGCATCACTTTTGGAAGATAAGGAAAAATCTTTGGTTAATTTTGGTTATTTACAAGGAGGCTACTTTGACTATGAACTATAATCAAGCTCAAATATCTAAGAGTAGGTCACTTACTCCAAATTCATAAATATTGGCTGCATGGAGAAGAGTATCTATGGGATTGAAATGTTTTTAGGATATATTATACTATGTAACTTCTATTTTTCTGCTGTTTTAGACAATTGAAGACTTTTTAGATAAGATGAAACTCTTTGTTAATAGGCAACGGACCACTGTTTATAGTTTTTTATACAGACAATTTCTACATATTTTATACATTTTCTTTATATCATAATTTACAAATCAGGTACAATGTTATTCATCTTCCATTTAGATACTTCATCATTCTTACCTCAAAAGTTATTTTCAAGGTAAGATCTCTATATTTTTGTTTATATAAATAAATAAATATCACATATAACTATACTTTTTTAAAGAAGGGAACCAACAAATTTTAGTTCAACCTCCCACATTTCAAATAAGAAAACTCAATAATGAAATGCTCACAGAAACATTACTCTTATTTTTCACCATTTGATAGGGTACTTTTTTTTAGAATGGTGGCAGAGACATAGATGGTATTTATGAAAACACCACGATCATAATGTTCACAGTTCAGTTTATCTCTAATGGTTTAATCTTTCATAACCTGGATGACCAGTGAACTGCTTCATTATTTTTACTTCAGTCAACTCTTTTGCCAATTTCTCAATCAAGCTTTCAAAGTATGGGTTTCAATAAGGTATTTAATATTGACATTAAATTCAATAAGAAAAGCTCATACCCATTCAGTTTTTAGTATTATTATTCTAAGTATATAGAAAGTTTAACAACACAATTGTTAAATAAAATAGCTTCATTTAATCAATAGAATAATAACAAACATCCTAGATCTCTTCAAAGAGTTGGAATTATTTTTAATGACTAACACCAGAAAATCAGTCCAATCTAAAATGAAATAAAAATCCCAAATTCTAGTACCATGTACTGGAATGACCTCAATGATGAAATATGAGGAAAATCTAATGAGAAACAATTATCTATCCTTGAATTTTTCTCCAATACGCTTAGATCAAGGTGACTGTTGGCATTCTGATTCCTCCCACAAGAGTAACTAAAGAAGTGTGAAACTTTTGTTGCCAAATTGGAAATGGAAAGACTTGGTGTAACTCATAGGTCACAGCTCTTTTAGTAAACTATCTGTTGAGTAAAAACTTCATGGAAAACTAGTAACACAGTATATTTAATACGCAAAGTTAGCGCCATTATCTCTTCTAATCCTGAATTTAGCAGACAATCATACATATAGAAATCCTGAGTTTAACAAAACTCCCTAGATAACACTGAACCTTGAACTGACAAAAGTAAAAAAAAAAAGTTTTCATTTTACAGATTTAATTTTTTTTTTGGTAATCCGAGAAGTATTACTATAGTACATTAGCTGTTCCATTCAATGTTTCCAGCTATTCTTTCTGCACTCATCAAAGAAAAAGCAATTTAATTTATTCTAAATAAAACCTGTGCCTAACAGAAAAGAACAACAAGCAAGCACAGAAACCAACAAACAAGATGAAACAAAGGTATGCCTCCTACTCTTTTCCTTATGAAGCTCTCATTTTTGCTGATCTTGGCATATCAGTTTCACTTATGGACATTTTAAAGTAATAATGATTACTCATTTGTTTAGGGCCTCTTGTGGAACAACTTTGGTGGCAGGAGTTCCACATACATTATATCTAACCTTTATAATGATCACACAAGGTGGATATTATTAATAGTATCTTTCCTATTTCACAAGGCTGACGTATCATAAGAAGGTCAAGTGTATTGGCCCAAACCAGCTTGGCTCTGATTGTAAATTCCACCATTTATTAACTGGGCAATCTTGGACCAGTTACTTTTAACTCTGGTCTTCAGATTCCTGCCTGTAAAGTGGAAATGGCAATGCCTGCTATGGAAAGTTCTTGTGAGAATTAGATGGTATAATGTGTGTAAAGAAACTAGAATGGAACCTGGCACAGATTAATCATACAAAAAACATCAGACATTAGTGCTGAAGTCTTGCTGCCATTGTCTGTATTATTTGGACAAATGTGACTCAAGAATGTTAAGCTGTCTTTCCAGGTTACACATTTTTCAAGGGGTAAAGCAAGGATGTGAACTGATCATCAAAGTCTATGTTCTTTCCATTAAAAAATAATTCCTTGCTTTTAAAGGGCAAAAAAGGTAAAGAAAACCTATTTTAAGCTATTAACATGAGGCTATACTTGGGTCATAGTTTATAGAAATAGTCTTGTGGTGTCTGATAATGACCTTTTAAGAAAATAAAATGTCGGCCAGGAATGGTGGCTCATGTGTGTAATCCCAGCACTTTGGGAGGTTGAGGTGGGCAGATCACGAGGTCAGGAGTTCAAGACCAGCCTGGCCAACATGGTGAAACCCCATCTCCACTAAAGATACAAAAAATTAGCCAGGTGTGGTGGCATGCACCTGTAATCCCAGCTACTCGGGAGGCTGAGGCAGGAGAATCGCTTGAACCTGGGAGACAGAGGTTGCAGTGAGCCGAGATCGTGCCATTGCACTCCAGCCTGGGCGACAGGGCGAGATTCCGTCTCAAAAAAAAAAGAAAAGAAAAGAAAAAAGAAAATGTCATAATGCATGTTATGGTGAAATCAAGTATTTGTTAAGTAACCTGCTTCCTGAAGGGGAAACCTTAAATCTGAGAGAATAAAGAAAAGTGGCTTCATATCACATCACCATGTGTGGTTGGGTGGTAGCCACCTGATTGTCCAGTAGACCTTTACCACTCCTCCACATTACTACCCCTTGGTGATTCTGCAAGTACCATCTGCATATATACTTCCCAAAGAAAAATCAGTTCAGAATCACTGAAATGTTGTAATTGAGGCTTTCAGACCCTTCAAGAGAGTTACTGTATGTTCCATGGAAAGCAGAAAACAGCAAAGCAGAATTGAGCCACAGATGCCCAAGTATTGGCTGGGCTCATTCAGTGACTCAGGCCTTGGGAGAGTTCACAAATATCCTCAACTGTGACAGTTAAACACTCAAATGCCAAGAGTTTACTGAGTGCCACTGATGTCCACAGAACTACCCATGTACTTTGATGCTTCTCTCAGCATCTACTGGGGAAATATACTTGTAGGTGATTAGTTTACTACTCAAGAAGCTGGGTTGGACCCTCAACTCTTAATATTTTTTGAAGGACATAGGTCTCAGTAAGAAAAATGAATAGTTCCAGTGCAGTGATACATCCATATTCAGAAGAGGTAAGATGGACCCTGTAATTGTCCTATATGACCAAGAAGAAGACATTGCTAACTAATCCATAAAGCAAGGAGAAGATGTACTCAGAAGACACAGCATCAGGACAGTACATATACAGATTTGGCAGGATACTAGAAATCACCTGCCTCTGGAGTCTGACCAATTAGGTTCAAATTCCAGCTCTCACAATTCCTTGCAAGGACATAACAAAGCAATTTATCTCTGAGAACCTCGGTTTTCTTATTTGTCAAATGAACCATTCTTGTGAGGATTAGGGATAATATATGTCAAGCATAATTCTTAATCCGTCATGGGCACTCAATAAATGGGATTATTAATTCTATCTCATAAGAGGTACTCATTGTTTATAATTATTTTTACAAATGGGTCTAGAAAGCTGCTGTCCAATCATTAGTAGCCATTAGTAATATGTAGTTATCTGAATTAAACTCAACCAAAGTTAAATAAAATTAAATGTTCTGTCCCTCAGTAACAGTAGCCATACTTCAAGTTCTCAACAGCACATACAGTCACTGGTTACCATACTGAATATCACCAACAAAGGACTTTCTCATCATCACAAAAAAGTCTACCGGGGAGTCCCAGTGTAGAGTCATGTTCATCCATGAGGAAGGCACTGGGCCATGTTTGCCACTCGCCATCAGGACAGCTATCACAGTAGCCTAGTTCATGTAAGACTTGCTGTTCCTTTAGGCTGGGAAAGCAGGAACTCTTCTGGAGTGCTAGTGGGAGAGGCAAGTTCTAGGTATCCCTGCTACCTGGCATATATATAACTGCTGTGCAATAAATGTTGATTGTAATGAATGGCAGGATACTGAGATCTTAGCTTTATTTATTATATTTAGAGTCCTGCGTACTATTGCATATTTCTTAAAGTCTTTTTTTCTAACCATCTGCCAAAATACTTGCAAGTTGTGCCAAACAACACACCATGGAAGAGTATCTATGACCCCAGGTTTCTGGATATGCAGGAAGTAAAAGGAAGAAACTCTGAATCTGCAATTTAGTCCTTGGCCTCTAGTGTTTTTGACAAAGGAATTACAGTTAGACATGGTGTGATCACTTTTTACGGACAATAAAAGCTGAATATATTTTTAGCTTTTTTTGCTGTAGTTTTTACAATACTAATAATTGTAATTATCAGTATAATTGGCTCGCTCTATTCTATATTCTTTCTTTGTTTTTAGTACTATTTGTCAAAATCTTCTTCTACCTTTTTTTTTTTTTTCCAAACGTTCCTTTGTGTTTCATGTTACTTTCACATCTGCTGCCCTCTGTCTTGCCTCTTGGCGCCATCTTTTTAAAGCTCAAATGAGTTCAACTTCATTTTGTAAAGGAATCAAAGGAAGAGGTGAAAGGACTTACCCCAGGGCCTGGACAGAGCCCAGGCTCCTGACTTCTCTGCCAGTTCTCTTGGCATTCTCCTTCCTAAAGTCTTTCCTAAGTAGCTAACTTAAAGATTCCAATGGGCAGTCAAACGGCATGAGAGATTAGTCAAGAAATGCCAAGAAGTAAGAGTTGTGTAATGCAGTGTAAGGCGTCAAGGCAGTTAATCATACTCAAAGGCACAGGACAGTGCAGGTGAACAGTCCAAGACTGCAAACAACCAAAAACCAAACCAAACCACAGGATTAAAGCTCATTCACCTCACATATTTTCAGTATTAAGTCAAGGGATATTTACTAATGGAGGAGGAAGAATCCTCCTTCACGTCCGAGTGATGGTTAAAGGGCGATCTCCATTATCGCATAAATAGGAAATGTGCTTAGAAATAACACATACACATCTTCAGTATGTTGACAAATAGGAGGGTATTTCTTATAAGCGGAAACATTTCACCGGTATAGGCTGTTAAAATTGTGACACTTTTACTCCATCTAAATCAGTTGGAGTATTTAAAAGAATTAACCAAATAGTTCTAACTGCCCCAAAACAATTCATGGTAAGAAGAGTTTTACTCCTCAAATTCTCTTTATTGGTAGTTTGAAGAAAAAAAAAAGAGTATTTCACAACTATCAAAAAGTGTAAAATGTACCACTTATGTATATGATATTCATATTTTATTTTTACTAACTGAGCAATGACCCATCTTCCCTCTACCAGGATGCACCACAAAAATCTACGAAAAAGAATATATGTATTTCCCCAAAAAGAAATTCTCTGAGCATGTTAATATATTTAGAACACAAATCGCTTCAAGTATACAGCCATATCTATACACCCCATCACAAAAATCATATAATTTTCCCAGCTTCTAAATATCAGCTGAGTCATTATTCATTCATGAGTACATTAAACCTGGGGCTAAATCCTATAAGTAATTTCAGCCAAGAAGTGTTTTTCCCTTCTCATCCACCAAATTTCCTTTCCCGTTTTAGGAAGTCACAAAACGGTAAGAGTTTCAGTCCCCTCCCTTGTTTGTAACCGTCAATCAAATTACAGAACAGAAAAATGTCAAAAGGATCCAGGAGACGGCACCAGGAAGCAGCAGGGACCCGGGCGATCCACAAAGGAGCAGGAGAGGCCTGAGCAGGCAGGGGTGACCAGAACACAGCCCCGCACTCCTCTACCAGTGCACTCAGCCTGCAGCAAGCTCAGCAAAGGCACAGTAAAAAAAGTGAGCCGCGCCGATTTAAGTGTGTGCCTTCTGCATGCAAAGCACGCCAGGGGTTACAAAAACCCTGGCGTTCTTCATGGCTAGGCAGCTCTACCTTGTTCTTTCTTCTCTTCAGTCAAAAATCAACAATATCCTCTTACGTTTTTCATATAGCTGGCTGCAGTATATTTTTCAAATCAAATTTCAAACTCTAAATAAAAATGAGTTGGTAGCCTTTGACATGTATAGAAATTTACAAGGGGGAAAAAACCCTGCTTCAATTAAAACAAAAGAACTTAAGACGGCGCCACTAATAATTAGAAAGAATAATATTACAGATTACATCTGCAGAGTGGCTCATTATTTTGGAAGTATTTTCGGTGAGTTATTACTCCAACTCTGAGGCAGCAAAACTGCCAGGAGAGATGTGAGTGGGCTTACTCTGCTATGATGTCATAGTGATGTTATCACAGCTATAGAACATTTGAGATTTAAGCTATTTTCCAATATTATCCTACTGAATTCCCGCAGCCATCCCAGTGACTGCAGGGATCACCAATGAGAAAAACAGAAGTCATTTTCAGAAAAGAAGTCATTATTTATATCTGTTTACACCTATCAGCTCTATTGCAGCCAAACTGTACATATACTCATTTTGCTTACATACTAACCCTATTGTTTCATTATCATCCCAATTTTATGGCTAAGGGATCTGAGGCACAGAGAGGTTAAGCAACTTGCTTAAACTCACACAGCTAATAAACTGGCAAAACTGAGATTCAAAACCATGTAGTCTTGTTTTGGAGTCTGAGTTTTTAAGTACTACAACCATATCTCCTGATAAGTAAGAATTCTCTCCGCGGTGCTCATGGACTCCTACCAAAACCCAGCTTTGCAGCGTCCTAGGTCCCCTGTACTGCCTGGCCATTTAGCAGCCTAGGGCTGTTTTGCCCATAGAGAAGAACACAAGATCATCTCAGCCAGGGTAGCACAAAGGAGGTTCTTGTGTGTTACTGCAAGAAGCAGGACCATTCATCTGTCTTCCAGACATAAAGTTGAGCTCAGATGCAGTAGGTATTAATATACTTGTTTAATATTACTAGAGATGGAGAGAGGTTAAGTAATCAGCTGAGAATTACACTAGGGTTTAGTGGTGAAACCAGACCCACGACTAAATATCAGCCCACTAAACTGATTAAAAACCACCATATTATTATCTGAACTATTAAAGTGAAGTGTAAATAAAGTCTTGTCTATGTGTACTTGCCTCTGGCTCCAAATACTTCTTTATATTTTTACACCTGCATTTCTCTTGCTCTTGGCAATAACTGAGCAGACACTCTGTATTTCCTATTACTTTCAACGTGGTGTATCAGAGGAGTGCCCACTGCCAACATTATGAGTACCTTGGCCCTAGCTGAGAGTGCCTTAAACTGATTAAGTTACACCTGGCTAAAGATCTCTTGAAACACTTAATTGCTTAAAATTTGGTCCAGGTGAAATCCTGACTTCTTCCTGGTTACACTCCTTACGTTACTTATTCATGTGGGAGTTGGCTTCATTACCAGGCTCAGGGTTGGCACAGATAAAAGACTGCGGATGCTAAGCACATCACAACTCTAATATGTTCTAAACACCTAACTAAGTTGTTTCCAAACTTTTATTTACCAAATGCACTGACGTGCATGTGAAGAAATTCAAGGTAATGTTAAGGAGAACCTGACATATTATTTCAATTAACCATTATTGCTTCTGGTTATCTTAAATCTTAAACAGATGTAACTAAATTATTTATATCTCTGTTTACACCTATCATATCAAATTCATGATTGTCAATTATGTCTAACAGATCATCTCACATCTCAACACTTTCTCCCCCTTTAGGAACCGATTGCTTTTTGTTTTAGATGATGACTACTGCTTCATTAGGAGGTGCTGGAGCATCAGAAGAGGTTTGGTTTTATCTGCCAAAAAATAGCTTTGTGACCTCCGAAAGCACTGTTTTATCAATTAAATGAGGGCAGCACGTTTTCCAGAGGAAAACAAATTCTATGACTCTACAATAAAGCAGAAATTAATTTTAGGTTTACTCCAATGTTGATTGTTATTTCTTCTATACCCTATTGTATACTAAGAAGGCCTGCTAAGGATAGCCAGTTGCAGAAACGATAACGTAAAAAGAGCATCACCAAAAAAAAAAAAAAAAAAAGTGCAGGTGTGCTTGGGCATATGTGTGTGTGCATGTAATGCCTGGCACAGAATAGGCTCAAAACTTTACTAAGTGCATGCATGCATAAATGAATAAACACACCACACACAGGATACACGTCAAACTAAGAATAACATCATCACATAGAGAAAGATAAACATTCATTGGTTCTGCCAAAATATATTTTAGTGCATTCCACTTCTCTGACGTGTTTAGGGCCGAGCTTTCTTTAGGACATGGAATTACCTATAATGGTCCTAAAGATTTCAAGAGCACCATTCCCCACCCTTTTCCCTTTGAATTCTAGTCCACAGGTTGATGCCTGAAGCCTAAAGCTGACATCCTTAAGAAAGGACTTAAGCTCAAATAAGTTTAGATGCGATCGGAGTGAACAAGTTAATTTCATTGCTGCAGACTTTTGTCAAGGTACATTACCAAGAGGGGTAAAAGCCTACATCCCTGGAAGAGTTTCCACAGTCACAAACCCACTTTTCATCACATCTCCAATCACTCCCTGTCTTTGGGAAATGCTGTCACAGTTTGTTAGCAGTAATTACACTTCAGTGCAATGAGGTCTCAGATCTTTTCCCAATAATCAATTTTTAGAAAGCATTTTTGGAAAGTAGAGAAGGTATGAGGGTCCTGAGAGGGTGTTACAAGAAGGGAAAGCAGTACCAAGAAAAATGCTAACTACATTATAGTTTGACCTTTTGCATACAACCCTGAAGGCGCTCGTCTTATTTCTCCAGTCCCAAATGTCTTTAGTGCTGTGTTTGAACCTAATAAGCACAGACAGCCAAAAAGCCATCATTCCTAAGTACCTATTCCTTCCCAGGAAGCAAGAGCGATCAGGAAGAAAGTTGCATCAGACACAAGCAGAAAGTCACACTTTGAAGAGTCCACATTCAAGCAAGAATGAAAAGACAGTGAGGCCAAGATTCTAACAGACATAAAATAATAATGATAATACTAAAAGAAACATTTCACAAAAGAAAATACATAGGTACTTCGCTAGATATATTCTTTGATCTTGAACTTAATTACGTAAAGGAAATGTGACAAAATTCTATCATTAGTCATTATTAAAAGTTCATATCTTCATAGTATTTTAAATCAAAAGGACTTTTCTCATCCATTATCTTCTTTAATCATCATTTTGAGATGGATTATCTATCCAAGTGGTCAACCATGCCATCCATCTTATACATTCGGGAACATAAGCTTGGAGTGAGTTAAGTGCCTTCCTTTTCCATGAGTCACATGACAGAGTAAGGGCAGGAATGGGGTTATAACCTAGGTCTTTTCACTCGAAATCCTCGGTCAGAAGTTAGCACTTGACCAGAATATCCTTCCAAATCACCTGCAGTCTAAGGAATCTGGTGGGCAACTTTTCATATTTGTTAAAGATATCTAATAGTGCTAAGTAGAGTTATAAATGAACTCTGCTGTGCTTTGAAGCATTAAACTTAACTCTGGGTGCTTTAAACAGATGCCTTCATCTTCTGCTTACCAAGATAATTGTTATGAACAGTGAGTTTCCAATCTGGTAAAGTTTTGAACAGGAATCACTGCCATGGTACACTGTAAAATTGTTACCCCATCTTCCCTTTCATAAAGCTGAAAAAAAGTACGAATTATCTTTTTTCTGTCAAAACATATGGCCCTAACTACTTTCAACTGAAAACAAAAGCATGAAATAATTACCAAATGTATGACTCTGTGGCACAGATTGAAATGAAAAAAATAAGTATGCAAGTTGTCAACATCTATGTCCAATCAGCTGCTTCTCTGTCTGTTACCCATTCAAATGGCCACCCTCTTCCCTCATGCCCAGGGCAAACTTTTAGGTGAAATCAACCAGCAATATTTCACTAATTTAACTCAGAGCAGAGCTTTTAGCTAGCACAAGGCTAGGTGCTTTGATAAATTACATACAAAAAATTAGAAGGGCAGAATTTTCACTAGGAACTAGTTGGGAGATTTATGATGTACAACAAGCAACTAGAAAATGTGATAAAGTGAGTAGTCTTTTGTACAAACCATATGTGCTAAAGAAATGTAAAGGAAGTTATCCTATAGGGTTATTCAGAAATACTTCTTAAAGGAGGTGAAAGATTAATTAAGAAGGGCAATAATATTCCTGAAACAGGACCAGAAGACTAAATGATCAACAATAATTAGTTCATGACTTCAGGCATATTTAAAATATAATTGAGTTGGCTTTCTCTAAATATTTAAATTTTAGGTATTTTTTCATTTGATCTAACTTTTTCTTAATTCAAAAAAATGTGCTACTGGCTACCTCAAATATTATTCCAGAATGAGGAGGGCATAAATAAATGTGAACAACAGCAATTTCTTTAACAATAAAAATTATAGTAAGAATGACCCTTTCATATTTCTTTCCAAGAAATGTAAACTTTGCTAACTAAATTACTTTGTTCAATAATTTTGGATTTTCAAAAACAGAAATGTAAAACCCAGACGATTGCTTAAAATTAAGAGAAGCAGTTTAAAATTCTCTGTGTTGATGAAATTAATGAGAAAATGTCTTTACAAGAAGAGCAACAGTTTTACACAACAAAAGACTCAGAATTATTTCTGTCTTTTTTGTCTTCCTTGATAAATTAGCATCTAGTGAGAATTTAAGAGAAATATACACACAGGTTAAAAGAAGCAAGGAATGTTTCCTATTTTTCTTTTTCCTGGTGGAGAAACATTCATTAAAATAGATAGTTCTTTGTTTACATAATTAGGAAATACTAGGTCCTCTGTCTGGAACTTCTTAATCTATAAATAAACATAAATGAATGTGTGTGTGTGTATACACATATATACATGTGCGTAGATACATATATGTATATGTACATATACGTATATATGTGTACATGTATATGTGTACATATACGTATATACACATACACACATCCATTTACACACATTATACATCTATATTTACATATTTACACACATTATACATATATACATGTGTGTGTATAGCATGTATGTATGTGTATGCCCGTGTGTGTATATAACATTAAAATTAAAGGTTTATAAAGCATAGAAGTAGGGGGATAGGAAGGAACTGCTTAATGGATACAGAGTTTCCTTCTGGGCTGAGGAAAATGTTTTGGAACTAGAGAGATGTAGTGATTGCTCAACATTGTGAATGTACTAAATATTACTGAATGGTTTACTTCGAAATGGTTAATTTTACATTATGTAACTTTCACCTCAATTAAAAAAAACAAAATAACACATACTAGTAGGCCCTTAAGTTACATGTTGTCCTTCAGAAAAAAAATATTAGCAAGGGCCTATCTGTAGGCAGATGGAATTCTAGTAGAGAGGACAAGATGATGGCCAAATTTCTTAAGCAGTAAGTCTTGTTATCAGTTGCTACATGGAACATTTAGGTAAATAATGTAGCTATTATTAGGAGAGGAGGCTGCCTTTCCACTGAAATAAAAACTGCTCTCTTACCAAAGTCACTCATGTTCTCTTTGTTAGCAAACTCAATGTTCTTCATTCTACCGAGAAAATGAACCTATGATTTTTCCCTCATTGCCAAAATGTCTTAAGAGAGCCAAATGGCTATAAATAATGATCCCTAATGTGCTCTACAGAGCAGGAGACATCTTTCTAGATTTGATTCTATCATTAATAGATAGAGGTTCTTAACCTCTTTCTCAATCTTCAATATTCATTTGAAAAATGTAGTTCATAGCATTTGCCACTGCAACAAGACAATGAGAAAACACTGAAATAGTAGTGGCCCTAAGGTATTTAATTTGTGGTGCATGTCCAGCGCCTGAATGATGCTGAAAATATTTTTTGATGTTGATGAACCTCAGTGTTCTTAAACTGAAAGTTTCTTGACACGTGGACGTGTTTTTTCCAGTAAGTCCAAACAGGATTGTGTACTAATAGTATAATATGGAGAGGAATATGGAACAAATATTGGGGAGGAATGAGCTCAACTTTCATTAAATGTATTTCATCTTCTAAACTTTCCAAGGACTTTTTAAAAATTTTTTTTTATTTAGAAATTCATATCTTGGCCAGGCATAGTGGTTCACGCCTGTAATCCCAGGAATTTGGGAGGCTGAGGTGGGCACATCACTTGAGGTCAGGAGTTCAAGACCAGCCTGGCCAACACAGTGAAACGCCATCTCTACTAAAAACACAAAAATTAGCTGAGTGTGGTGGTGGGTGCCTGTAATCCCAGCTACTCAGGGGGCTGAGGCATGAGAATTGCTTGAACCCAGGAGACGGAGGTTGCAGTGAGCCGTGATTGTGCCACTGCACTCCAGCCTAGACGACAGAGTGAGAATCTGTCTCAAAAAAAAAAAAAAGAAAGAAAGAAAAAGAAAGAAATTCATATCTTATATGAATTATCCAGGTCATATCCCCCGATAAATACTATGGGCTCCTTAGGAGCAAAGATTGTGGTTTAGAGCACATCCAACACAATGGGTTGCCCAAAGCAGGTACCCAATAAATAGGAAACAAGGAAGACAGCCAAAGTAGAAGAGAACCCGTCCTTTCCTTCACTTACAAAGTTTATGCAGCAGAATTTTAGTGTTGAAGGGAAGTATACATCATGCACCCTTTTTCAGAAAAACAGTCCTCTGAATCATGAGTGGCTTCCATAGGTGTTGTGCATGGGGTGAACTTCTGGCCTTGTACCAGGAAGAAGATATCATATGGAGATGACCCAGATGTGAAAGGTATCATGCTGCAATTCCACAGCTGTCCAGCATTGGATGTGCAGAATTTCTCAAGAAGCTCATCCATGTAGAATTTACGAGTATCTCTGACTTGCTATATTTGTGGTATCTATACCTCAGTTTCTACGTCCAGATTTTCTTTTTAATTTACTTTCATTATTGTAGGGACAGGGTCTCCTTACGTTGCCCAGGCTGGTCTCAAACTCCTGGCCTCAGAGAATCCTCCTGCCTCAGCCCTAGTCCAGATTTTTAAAATAACAGTTGCAAGAAATTATAACAAACCAAGAGTCAGTTTATGACTTTAATCTTCTTCCCCAAATTCAGAAACATAATCAGAAGTCACAGGCAAGTTAAGACTATGCATCATCTTTGATAGTGTTTCCTATTTCCATTGGATGGAGCCTCAAAAACAGGTTGGACTGACTTATAAGGAGGCACAACACAG
The DNA here is from genome assembly GCF_006542625.1 of Nomascus leucogenys. NCBI lineage: Eukaryota > Metazoa > Chordata > Mammalia > Primates > Hylobatidae > Nomascus > Nomascus leucogenys. Next base: position 24,389,957 of record NC_044384.1, on the reverse strand, counting down.
AATGCAAACCTCAAGCTGCACTGACTGCTTGAAAAACTCTCCCATTTCACCTGCCCCCTAATTCTTCCTGTTCTTCATCCCGTTGGCCTACACTGCTCATTTTGCCCTTTGCATGTGTTGTACCATGTGTTGCTGTCTTCTGTTTTATATTTATGATCTGTTTTCTGAAATCTCCCAGGCTGCAGGTGTGTCATTCCTTACCTGGTCACTCTCTATGTCTGGTAGATAAGATACTTGATGCTCATTTTCCAGTGATGATGATGATGATGACGACAATGATGATGGAAAATTATCTTGCAATGCCTGTTCTCCACTTCTTTACCTTCCTTCCACACCCACTACTTCAATGAAACTGCTCAAGATCTCCCGGATGCTGCAGCCAAATGTCACTTTTATCTTTCAGCAACATCTGACACTGTTGACAATTTCCTCCTTCTGGTCAGATCTGCTTCCCTTGGCTTCTCTGACTCTAAGTTTTCCGGGTCCTCCTATCCCTCTTGATTTTTAAATTCAATTACTTCTCAGGTATACTCATTTGAAAGGCTCCTCATCATATTCAAGATAAAATCTCAACTCCTTTATAGGGCTCACAAGTCGCTTTTTGATCAGGCCACTGTTCATCTTTTCAGTCTCACCTTTTATGTTACACTTTTGTACCATAAGTTCCAGGCATTCTGAACTACTTCTTGGTCACTGGATATGCCATGCTCACCCCTGCTTCCAGTTATAACCCTTGCATTTTGCCAGCTTAATTCCCATTCATCCTTGCACTTCACTTCCTCTAAGGCCAAATGTGGACTAGTTGTCCTTTGTATATCTACCTTAAGGAGCCTGTACGCCCCAATCAATGCATTATCAGTCTAGGTTATAGTAGTCTGTTTGCCTATCTCATGCTTGTCTTTTTCAGGGTTATATTCGAACACCTCACTCACCAGTAGGCATTTGATAAATATTAGCTGAATTACTTTATTCTGCCAAACTTCTTGCCACCATCTGAGTGAAGGAGTTAGGAAAAGTACATTAAAGTGTTTTTTTTTTTTTTTAAACAACCAAAATAACTCCTCCTGAAATAGGAAAGATGAAATCTACTGCCTCTCTGTAACTCTCTGAAACTGATAATCTCAGGCGATAGTGCTAGTCCAAAGAACAGATACAGGATTTCATCCAAGTGCATGTCAATGACTTACCATCAGTGGAAGAAGCCTGAAGCTCTGGCTATTTTTGTTCCTTAAATTCCCTGTGTTCTGCTCCTGTACTTAAAGCCAGATGCAGAGGAATCCCAGGATTTAGAATCTTTCATGTTAGCTCTCTTGAGTGCAATGTGGGAAACAGAATGACAACTTCCACTGCTTAGAAGTCCACAAAACTCAGGGATAAAAATGAGCAGGAAGTCAAGTCATGGTGTAAGGGTGAGAGTCTATGATTGGGCTTCTACTATATGGCTAAGAGAGGGTGTCCTTCATCTTCATCATGTTTTACCTGCAGTGGTTTTTGGCTTCAATTTAATAGCAATATTGTCTTTGGAGCCAGTTTCTTAAAAATGATATGTTTCTTCTGTTATATGCCAGCCACACCAAAGATGGCCACATTAGTGTGACTGTTCCTAAGGTGAAATGATCTGTGGTGTTTTCTAAAATGGTCTGAGGTGAACAAACCAGGTAAGAAAATGCTAAGATTTGCATTTCCTTGAAATGCAATGTTATTTTTGAGTTCCTAATTGAAAAAATTTAAACTGCATATAATTAAGTGTGGGGGAGCGCACCAAGGTGGCTCACATTTAGGCACATGGTAAACTGATTTGCCGTTGAACTAGAAGGCTAATACTAGGAATGGGTGAGCCAAGCCATGCTTTGTGTTTGTTCAGTGTCTCATACTATTTTTCAAATGTCATGGGCTCAGCAAAACCCAAAACACATTTTCTCAGCACTTCTCTCTATTTTTCAACCCATATGTATTTCGAGAGAAGTTTAATTCATATGTTTCTGATTTATTTACATGCAAGTCATCAGAATGTTGTTTTGTAGGAACTATTTGATGTCCAGAAAGCCTGTTAAGTCTTTTCTTTGAGGTTTTTTTTTTTTCATCCCTCAGGATCAGGAAGCCATGATTTCCAAATAGAAAAAAAAAAAGAAAGAAAGAGGAAAAACACTCATCAGAATCCCCAATATTTTTTCCTCAAAGGTTCAAATTTTGTTTAACAGTTAGAGCACATAGAGTCTGAGTATAATTCTTTCATTGGCAGGCTTGTATCGTACTGTATTTTCCTGCTCCTCATTGACACTGCCTTTCTTGAAATTAGTAATGTCTTCCTTGTGGATACAAAAGTACATATTTGCAATGTATGAATAACAAGAATAGATCTTAAAGGGAGGTGGTGAGCTCTTCAAACGCTAAGTGAATGCATTCTGTAACGTGCTGTCAGGGCTGAGGGAGGGGGTCTGGGTATTAAGAGACAGGAAAGTAGTTAGCTCCTCTCCAAGAGAGTCCTGTGAAAATAAGCACAATTTTTCACTCCATTAGGCATTGTGCTGGCATCCTCTTTCCTCAGTTTATAAATGTAACTCTCTGATTCAAGTGTGGTCTGATGGTTGTTTGCATGCATTACAAATTAGAATATAATTTTATAAATATTTCTCCATTTGTGAATAACTACAAACAAAAACAAAAAAGAAGCAAACAAAAAAAAAACTAGCAATTTTTGGGACTTCCAAGGACAGTTAGTTTGAGTATCTCTACATTGAGACTTTTGGCAAAAGCGGTATCCCTTTTTAAAAAAAAATAAGGTTTAAGACACTATATATTACATGTAGGAGGGCTTTTATCTTTTAACATCATTGATGTCTATCTACATTTGATCATTTTAAAAGTTATACTGAATGTAGTAATATTTTAGAAGACTGAATCAGATTTTAATAGTAGTGGACACTTTTTGTTTTTTAAGGTGCTGTATATAAAAAAGATTGGCTCCTCTGCAAACTTTCCTAATTTCAATCTGCAAACCAAATTAATGTTGGGCACAAAGCATCCAGCCGGTATCTAACACTATCTCATGTCTCTGTAGTGTGTCTCTACAAATATAAACCCACATTTCCCAGCAGACTCTTTGTCCTCTGTGAGGGGAGCCAGATTAGGAATGCTGGTTAATCTGAGTGAGAACTGAAAGATTTCTCCTATGCTTCCTTTCAAGGCTGAGATATCTCTATTCCCTAAAACTCTTTTCCATTTTCCTATTTCAAAATCAGAATGGTGTTAGGGCTGAGAAGATTCAAAAAAGTCTTCTCAAATCAAATATCTCTCCAGCACACCTGCTGTTAAGTGACCCACCATGTTCGAAGACAGGCTCACAACCCATATACTACGGTTTTTTTGCTATGAGCCCCCAATACTATATATTTCAGGAAAGCAATGTTTTTAGAAAAAAAACCCAGCAAATTCAGCAAATTAAACTTCTCAGTACATCACTCTTCAAACGTAGCTAAAAGTGGCATGAGCAGCAAACAGAAATGTTGTCTTAAGCTATCACAATGAATGATGATTTAAGGTTACATATGTGTGCATTAAATATCAGGCACATAACCAAACAGCTACCATTAGAACATGTGACTAGAGCAAATCAATTAATTGCCAGTTGCTCTGAATTCAAACGTATCTCTGAAAACACTTATCCCATTGTATGAAGATTGTGAAATAGCAAAATATAATTGTCATCAAGACTCTTTAAAAAATGATTATTTAATACACCAATCTCTACATCATAAGGAGAAAGCTTGAGCAAAGAAAAAAAAATGTAGCCTCATGAAGATATACATTCAGTAACCATTATAAAGATACAGCCAGTTTTCTCTCCAAAGTCGATCAGACAGACATTTCCCTACAATTTAGGTCAATAATTTAAGTTTTTTAGTTTCTACTACCTTTTGATAAAGATCAGCTCTAATATTAAAATAAATATGAAGAAGTATGTCAAGCTGTGTGATGAGGTTTCAATTGCTGGCCATCAGAACCAATAATTCATCTCACATTTAAAAAACTTTCTTGGCCAGGTGCCGTGGCTCACGCCTGTAATCCTAGCACTTTGGGAGGCCGAGGCAGGTGGATCACTTGAGGTCAGGAGTTCGAAACCAGCCTGGCCAACATGGTGAAACCTCATCTCTACTAAAAATACAAAAAATCAGCTGGATATGGTGGTGGACACCTGTAATCCCAGCTACTTGGGAGGCTGAGACAGGAGAATCGCTTGAACCTGGGAGGTGGAGGTTGCAGTGAGCCGAGATCGCGCCATTGCACTCCAACCTGGGCAACAGAGCGAGACTCCATCTCAAAGGAAAAAAAAAGCTTTCTTGGGGGAGCATGTTTCTGCCTTTTTTTTTTTTTTTTGGTTCTGGTTTGCTGGTTTTCAGTTTAAAAGAAGGAAGATGTTAATGGCAGCATTTACTCATGAGATACCACATTATTGTTTCAAACTGTATAAATTCCTAATTGTGAGTAATATTTTGAAATGCAATAGCCAAAGTGAAAAAAGTCAAAACCTCATGGGCTACCCGTCTTAGAACAGATTACCAGACAGGTAAATTTGAAAGCATTATAGAAAGATGTTACTTTGAAACAACAAAAAAAAGTTGCTGGGTAACATTCAAAGTGTCTATAATGTTCTTTTCTCCTCTTTGCCCCTCTCCATTCCCCAGTAGTAGACTCTCCCTTGGCATATTCACAGATGCAATCCCTGCTGAGCCGCAGTAATGAGGAGTACCCCCTACCATCACAAATTTAGTAAGAGAGAAGTCACTGTGTATGGGAGATGAGTCTCCAATGTCTTCCTTCTGAAGGGAAATTAGAGACACACATGCCTCACTTGCTTTTCATTGTCTTATGGCCTGGGATGTGCTGAAAGATGGAACCTCAAAGAACTCCTAACCATTATCATCATCTTCCTGTCCCTATGCAGCAGATGCATAGATTCCAAGAGGTGTCTTAAATGAAATACACACACACACACACACCCCACATTAATCTGTATTGCTGCTATTTTTCAGCATCATTTTGATGTTTAACAATCTGAACTAATAGCCATTTTAAAACATGTCCCAAGCTTCTGGAGGGAATCTGCTCCCCCATGCCAACCATTTGTTTCTTAACTGTGGTATAGTTCTGACCATCTTGATGGACTGACCTGCTCTGGGACTGAACAGAAGAGTGGACAATTTTTTGTTTGTTTTAATTGAAGATCCTTAATGTGGGCCACATGTTCCTGGCAGTCATTTGGAAGGCAGGGGCAGGGAATGCAAAGTGGCAGGGAGTTGGGGGGTGGGGGAGGGGTAAGTGGGGAGGGGCTGGATGATGAAAAGACCAGTTCCACAAGGGAAGCACATTAGCAACCCAGAGTGGAAAGGGCCGGAAGGAAAACCCACCCACCTCACCCCTGCGTTCATTCTATCAACCTGCAATTGCTGCAATCAAAACCGTATGTCGGTTCTTCCAGATCTTTCTCACAGGACAAACATGCGAAGGGCCTCAGGCCTGGCGTTGCCATCAAATGGTAATTGATACCATATGAGCCACAAAATAGAAAAGCACATGCAAACAGCAACCACTCTCGCGGCACTCTCCTCCCTCCCACCTTCCAATCCCCTGCTTGGCCCCTTGAGAGGGATGAAATTGCAGGTCTTGCCGGGCTGCTAAGTGCACAGTGCACCATGAAAAACAAGTGTATGTGGCTCCAGTAACCACCTGTAAATCAGAGAGAAAGGAGGGTCCACTAGCCAAGAGCTCGTCCCAGAGAACAGGCGAAGGCAAAAGGTCACGCTGGGTTAATACAAGGTCATCGATCATGGGGGAAAATGAGCACAGGTGTGAAGCAGATCACAGGCCCGGAGCAGGGAATGACCACCCCCCCCAACCCCGTCCCTCAGCACATCCGGCCTGGAGAAAGCTCGTTACTGCTAAGCCACATCTGTCTTCCTCCCCTCCCACCAGTGAGATAGTGGGAAAGTGGAAACCACTCCCCAATTACAAGGCAATTAGAAGAAAAGTGACCCCAATCCCGTATCTACTGCTCTCCTTTTCTGAAGCTCTTTTGCATCCCATTGTTCTCACAGCAGAAAAAAAAGTCAAGAAAACCCGCTGAGCTGGGGGTTCTGCCAATTGCTGGTTGAATGTAATACAGTAGGTAAAATCCGTCTCTTATTTCCACCAACACTGACAGAAGTACAAGTAGCATACGGCTCTCGCCTCTGCATGTATATATTTTCTTATTAACTCGATCGGGCAGAAATTTGCAGAGATTTGTTTGGATTTAGAAGTCACAACAGAATGTCAGTTTCACAAACCAAGGCTCATTCTGTGGTGAAATGTACAGCTCTGGACCCAATCGTTCACCACACACAGCTATTTGTTCCAATTCCTCCAGCAGCCGCTTCTGAACAAACAACTAACTTATTCTAAACACAAGCAACGGCTCTAATTTTTCTTCCTTCTCCCTATCCCGTTATATGTGATATTTTAGTCTTATAGATCTTATGAAGTTTAAATATTTTCCAGATGGGCCTAGGGAGCACATAACTGTGTAAACACTTTAAATTATAAAAGGGCCAACTAAACACTTAAAACAGAAGAGGATGATGATGAGATTCTTCTTTTACAAACAGTAATCTAGTGAGCTAACACCAAAAACTGTAAAAAAAAAAAAAAAAAAGGTGGGGGGGTTGGGGTGGGGGAGAGATATCAATTCCCTTTTTCCTCCCCAAAACTCTTGGAAGATGAGCTGATTCATCCTCATTTAGGTTGTATCTATTTATATCTTTTCTAAGTAAACCGTTTCTGAGAAAAAAAGATGATTTAAGCTCAATTTACAATTCAATACATCACAATGGTAAGAAACAAAACCGTGGTTGTAACCAAGTGATAAATTCCACTGTCCTGCAGAGGGAAAATTAATAAGGCCTATTAACTCCGTCCATTTGCCCTGATCCTCAGCAGTCCTCTATTCCTAAAAGTGTGGCCACAAAAGACCTGAACAGGGTGGCACTTGCCAATGACCCTCGACCTCAAGGCAATCCAGGAACATTCCTAATGACAGTCAGCACCAATAAAAGAGAAAAGGATGTGAGCAGATGAAGGTGGTAAAGTAACCCGGGCAGAGCGAATTCAAATGAAAGTTCTGGTGAATGCCAGGGAAGACAGAAGTAGTGCAAAGCGAATGGGTAACATACAAGTCAAAGCAGCACAGTGCAGCCCAAGAGGTGTCAAGTCAGGCAGGCTCGAGATAGACCACTCTGGGGAGACTCTGACCTTACCTCTGCTTTCCCTTCGTGATCCAGGCAACATAGCCCTGTATCTGAGCATCTGCATTGTTTAAATTTCATCCTGTGGTGTTGTTTGCTGATTGGTCAGACATGGCTGACAGCATCAGAACTTCAATCTGACACACAAGGAGCAAGCAGGACCACAGCCCAGAATTCATAATGGGAGGGAGAGAGGGAACTTCATGCTGGATATATGAAACTCAGACCCGCAGATGTCTGCTGCGAGGCCTGTGGCTGGCCTAGGGGTGGGAGGGCCTACGATGAGACCGGGAGGAGGGCATGAAGAAGGGGAGGTGGGACAAGCTCAGCCACCCAAATGACCAGGCATGAGGCGTCCCCTGGATACAGCTGCATCTGGAGCCCGTTTAGCAGCTTCCCTCTTGCCACTCCCAGTTCCTGTGACCTCCTGGGAATAGAGGAGGCCTCCCTCCCTGAATGCCTTTTTTACAGAATAAAAGTGGTGGTGTTTTCAGTTTGGGGCAATGCATTTATTTCTCAAAATATTTGACATTTTCCCAAGTAGAGAGAAGCTACTAAAGAGGGCCCAGTTGTCAAAAGCATCCCATCCAGATTTCTCTTATGGTGAGGAATGGCTTCCAATTTAATGGAATTCCTTAACTCCTTGATAGCAGTAAAGCAAAAAAGTAAAGGAAGAGACAAAAAGGTTGAAGGTGTTTAAGACATGGCAAGTAAACTTGCCATAGAAATAATAAAAACAGACAGAAAAGAAAGAAAATAGCTTGCAAGTGGGAGAGGAAAGAAGAACCAGTACTACTGAGTTACAGGCTAGGTCTTTATTCTGATTCAAGTGCCTGTTCCTTTCCAGGCCATGAGGAGCCACCTGAGACTCACTGAAAGCAATGGTGGCTGGCCGCAGATCACCCCCTTCTCTTCCCACTTCCAACCTGGTTCCCAGTACGTACACACACACACACACACACACACACACACACACACACACACATCCTGGCTCCCAGTACGTACACACACACACACACACACACACACACACACACACACACCCCTGACCCAGCTACTGGCAACGGGTACAACTGAGTTTACCTGATGTAAAATGCAGGATCGCTTTCCCTCCTGAAAGTTTATATGTAGGATTATCACCTCCAATTAAGGATCAGTGTTAGTCTATTTAAACTCTTGCCTTCGTGTCCCTACTACACAGAATCATGACTGCGCAACTCTGGGGCGGGGCGGGGGGGCGGTGGGGGAATCAGTCGAATATAAAAATCCAAGCAGACTTCCCTAGGGCTCAGCAAAGAACATTACTTGCAATTTTTCTCTTTCCCAATTTCTCCTTTTTCAGAATTCTTTGTTAGAATTTTGGGGAAGGTATCATGGATTCTGTAATAATTACAGAGGAAAAAAGATATAAGGTGAAGTAAGGACAACAGTACAATAAAAAAAGAGATGGATAAAAGTGGCAGGTTTGAGGATAAAATAATGGCTGGAGATCAGGTTATTAAAACAAACAAGTGAAATGGACAGAATAAAGGAACAAGACCCTTTGGCTGAGGGGAAGGAAAAGGTTAACACAACATGAAAATCAAGATTTAATAAAAATTAATCCTTGAAAACACCATCACTGATTTAAAATCAATTTGAAATTGTGAAATTGCAAAGCAGGACAAAATAAATCCATCTGGTTTAAAACAAAAGAAAACCTCTACCACAACCTTCTCACCTCTCCACCTCCAAAAAAGAAAGAAACAATCTCATTTTCCTCTCTACTGTGTAAACATTAGTTATATGGCCTAATTTTCTAAATAAAGCTAGAAAGACAAACCACTGAAATCCAAAGAGTTAAGGAAAGGATATTAGCATAAAGGAAATATATATGAAAATTAGAGCAACAAAGCAGCAGGAGCAATAAATATAAGTAAAGCTAGAGGGTCAGTGTGAATGGCGGAAGTTGTGAATAGGAAAAGAAGCCCAGAAGGAAAGAAGTGGCCAAGGTGGTTTCATTCAGTGAAGAAGATGGTATGAAAGAAACACACTAGGCAAGCATACAGAAATGACTGAACACCAGAAAACATAAACAAGAATATAGGAATTCAATGTGAGAGTGAGACAAATAAACCTAATGTAACAGAGATCAAATAGAAATTGGAAAAACAGAATGCAGTTTGTCAGAAGCATTTAAAAAGTGCCTTAAGATATGTAGAATTATAAATACAGTTTTGCTAAAGGTATGCTAAACAGCACACCTTTACAACCACTATAGACTGAGGAGAGATTATATGAAAACAATATCATGCATTTCTTGAATCTACTTCCTAATTAAAAAAAAAAAAACTGTCCCAACTTCCAAGATCCATTTACAATTGCATGAGACAACAACAAACATATCACACAAGGGCAGAATTCCTTGTCAGGAATGAACGTAAGTAATGCAAATGGTAGTTTTTTGGGGCACATTTCATTATCCAAGACATTCAAGGTATTACAGGAATATTCATGCAAGCACCTCACCCAAGACCAAAGGAAATCTTTGGTCCTTATTCAAAAGGTTCAATCTACTCATGAACTAGATATGGGAAGGATCAGTTGAGAAAATGTGATTTAAGAAGAGAGCATTTGTAGTGTTAGCTCTGAAAGCCTGAACAGCCTTTCAAGCTCCTGGCCTAGTTTTTAACTCAGAAGAGGATCAACTTTGTTTCAATGATAAACCAATAATTGCATATTTGTTGGAAAAGTCTACAGCTCTGTCAAGCAGCAAAGGAAGCAGGGTGACAGCAGTTTCAGGTGACGGGACACAATAAAAACAATGAGGAAAGAAAATGTTTGCTTTTTCTGTCAACTGAGATGTCAGTACCCGTTAATAAATCTATCTGCTAAATCTACTCTTATTCATGTGGGACATCACCAATTTAAAGTAAAATAAATTATCTTTAATTAAATGGAATTGTCGTCTTCCTCCCGCTATCATCCCCAATTATTACATCCTAATCAGCCCTTTAGGGAGAAGGCAAGAGAGAATGCTGAAAGGCACATTGACTATAAACAATTTCTCTTTCTGTCAACTGGTAAAATTTTTAATTTTAATTATTGATAACTATAATTTTTCCATTTAAGTAATGAAAACCACAAAAATTCTGTCACTTTCAGGGGGAACACTGTACATGGTCACTTCCAAATTTCCTTTAACTCTTTCTCTGTGAAAATTTCCAAAATCAGAAGAAATCACTATGAACTAAGCAAATTATCTATTTAAACCTACTCTATTACTTTTATTTCCAGTACAAAAGTACCAGTTTTAATTAATACTCCAGAATGCACAGCACTAACTGAATGCCAGCTAGGATGTATGTTTTTGGTTGCTAAGCTTTCAAAAACTAGGATTATGGAATGGTATCAATTTATGTTTAGACAAGAATGGTATATACACTTTAAACTTTAAGACATGTAACTGGATAAATGGAGGTGGGTGATCTTATTACCAATGCTTATGATTTCCTCTGCCCCAGTTTTCAGCTCCCCCAATTCTCTTTTTTTGTAACTTCATCCAAATTGTAACAAAAGCAATGTGTATTTTTAACCAAGTGATTCATATGAAATAAATGCTATTATCAGTTTCCATATTGATAGCATAATGCCCTTCAAAATAAATGATGAAATCAATAAGTAAATGAAGTAGTGTGTCACTCCCACTCCAAAGATACAGAGGTGAACTATTTTCCCAAGAGTGACAAAGAACGAATTTAGGAGCAACTGGGCACATCTTCATTTACGGTGCCCCTTCCGACTCTACTCCCAACAACCAGGTTGGATTTTGTTTGCTTCACTTTTTGTTATAACTATAGACTTTGCAAGGGAGGGTGGGGAGTTTTCTTTTCACCTTCCATGTAACAACAAAATCAACCACTGAAATTTGGAAGTGAATTATTAATTATTTGTTCTACAAAGAAGATAAATGTATCTAGAATAAACAGGTAAGGGTGTTGACTGTTTTCTGACTGCTTAGTGTTACTTTTAAAAATGTAATTTTTTCAGGGTGTAGTACTGTTTTCATTTAGCATGCCTTTGAATTGCCGCCTACAGAAGTAAAAAAAGAAACCACAGCTATACAAGCCTGCTGACTTTCTTATAAAAGAACCAGTTTTTAACTTGTTTATACTACTGATTCCAAATGAATTCAAGATGGTGGCTAGTTAAAGAAAGCAAGCCCATGCCAGGGAGTTTGATCAAAGAACTTCAATTCAGCAATGTTCAGTTTTAATTGACCACTAATTAAGCTACATTAGTCCAAGAAAGGTCTGTATCACTTTGAGTAATAAAGAAAAGAATTAATTTAACCCTGTGTCAGTCAGCTTTAGTAAATTCATCTGAAAGCAACTTCTCAAACGACAGGCATGAAAGAGGTGTCTAGTGTTAAATGCCAAATGTGGTCTACAGAATTCAGAGAAGACCAGGAACTCCGTTTTCAAGGGTATTTGTTACTTTGCTAGTGATGTCACCTTGCAGGTATAATTATCTTCATTACAGATACAAAGATGTCAGCTTTACTCCCTGGGTTGCAAAGGGTTGCTTTAAAATTGGATTCAAAACATGGCATCATACCAGCCACAGTTTTAACTTTCCTGTATTCTAGACAAAAATAGAGTGGATTTGCAAAATCATGAGAATTTTCAAAGGCTTGGAACTCTCCTTCTGGGAAAAGTGAGTTGAAGACTGGGTGGTGGGGGGGGGGGAATGAAACAACTGCAATAACACCACCAAAAAAGCTCATTATAATTAGGAACCACAAGCTATGACAACCATGACAACAGCATTAAAAGTCCATGTGTTAAAATAGTTCATTTCTGAAAATCCAGTTGCAAAATTTTTATTTTCCCACACGTTGTACATCAAAATCTTTTATCCACAATTCTGATTTAAAAAAAGGCTTTTAGGAAGAGGGAAAAAATTATAAAGCAGCAACAAACTCCATTTCAGGATTTAACATCAAGACGTAAGATATAAGAAAACACTGCTTTAAAACTTGGGTGTTTATGACTGGTAAAGTCCTTCACCTTAACTCAGAGGTAAATGACCTATGGTCTTATGACAAATGTCAAATAGTAAAAATATGTTTAAATTTTAAAAGTAAACGCAGATGTCAATGGTACGCTGGCTTCTATTTTATATTAATTACCTCTGCCCTCCAAGCCTGCATGAAGAGCATTGGCTGTTATATCACTGAAAGCCATAAGGGTCAAATAATCTTGAAGAGGTGTACCCTGTGGCCTCAACACACATTATATTTCGTCTTAATAGTTTTTGGCAACCAAAGACTGCATTTTCTACAACAGTATTTAATAAACAACATTTTTAAATCATTCTGCCGGTACTCATTAAAATGCACTTGTTTGTGAAATGCAATAGTTAGCTCTATGAAACCAAAATATTAATGCAAATTGGAATTTCTAAGTTTGAAGTGGTATTTGCATAACAGGAACTAAACGTGGCACAAGCTGAAAGAGTGCACAGCACACAAATGCTTCTCAACACCATAATTATTACCAACAAAATGATGGCTTACATATATACCATTAGAAGCCCAAGGCATCTGCCAGTCTGTGTCACCATAGGCTTCCAGTGCTCCCAATGTCTAGACTGTAGCAACGAGAGGATGATGGGGAAAGCTCTGGAATTGTCTCACCTGTTAAAGTAGCACAGGTACGAGGCACCAACAATCTCATTCCCAGTGCTTAATAATAGCCTAGGGCTAGCCCATTCATCTATTGCCACCTACGGTTATCACTGAAAAGTAATTAATATGATTTTGAGTGCATGTATGAATGAACATGGTCTTCAGCATTACCAACGCTAACTGGGCACATTTGTCCAACTCAGTGATGCAGGAAATGGAAAGATACCATGTATGTAGGTATGTACTTACTTAAGTACTACTTAAGGGATACAATTTTATAACAACACAAAGTCAGGTTAGTGGCTAAATGACTGCTAAGGACAAGATGGACAGATGTTTTCATTTACTATGAAAAATATTTGGATTATGTGAGTAAATACATATTTTTAAAAAATTTTAGATCCAAGGGGTACACGTGCTTGTTGTTACGTGGAATATTGCATGCTGCTGGGGACTGGGCTTCTAATGTACCCATTACCCAAATGGTGAATATTGAACCCAATTCAACTTTTGATAAAATACTACTTTTTACTAAACAGCAAGAGCAGAGGCATGAGCTCTGTAAAATTTGGCAGAGGCCAGCTCTCTCGGGAGCATTCCACCCAAAGGTCTTGTCTAACTGTATGTATGGACATATGCCCGTATGGTGGATGTGACACATTCATTAGGCTGCATAAACATTTCTTGGTTGTCTACAATATGCCAAAAGGTCTACAAAGATGCATTAAGACATGGCCCCTTCTGGAGGGTATCACTGGCTGGAAATTCAAGGTCCCCATTGTGTGCAGACAGGCAAAGGGCTGTATCCTTTGAAAAGTTTGTGTAACTCAAGCTCTAGATTTAAATTCAGTTGAGATAAGCAATCAGTAAAGTGCTACAAGGTAGCATTAAAATGTCAATTCTTACATCAGATATTTGACAATAAAGTTAAGAAAAATGTAAAAATATCCTATTGGAATATATAGCAGCAATGACTCTATTCTGTCATGACCCACATGATCTTGAGCAAGTTATTTAATCCCTCAATGCTGCCATTTCCCAGGCCAGCACCTCCCCATGGAACTTTCTACAATGATACAAATATTCTATATCTGTGCTAATACAGTAGCCACTGATCATATATGAAAACTCAGTAATTGAAACTTGGCTAGTGCAACCAAGGAAGTGATGTTTTTAAAGTTTTATTTAATTCTCATTGACTGACATCATTTATTTATTATTATTATTATTATTATTATTTTTAATTTTAGAGACAGGGTCTTGCTCTGCTGCCCAGGCTGGAGCACAGTGGCATGATCATGGCTTGCTGCAGCCTCAGCCTCCTGGGCTCAATGATCCTCCTGCCTCAATCTCCTAAGTAGCTGGGACTACAGATGTGTGACACCATGCCTGGCTAATTTTTTTTTTTTTTTAACTTTTTGTAGAGACAAGGTGTCCCAATGTTGATCATGCTGATCTTGAACTCCTGGGCTCAGGTGATCCTCCCGCTTCAGCTTCCCAAAGTGCTGGGATTACAGGCATAAGCCACTGTGCCTGGCCTTCATTTGAATGTTAACAGCCACATGGGGCCAGTGGCTACCTCACTGGACAGGCCAGGCTTTGCCTGTGAAATGGGATGATGACTCCTGCATGACCTATCTTACTGAGGTGCAGTAACGATCAAATGAGAACCGGGTTGAGAAAATGTCTGAAAGAACCTAAGCTTACAACTGTATTTTACTGGATATTAATTATTGCTACAATATTTTCTGTAAGCTTTATTTTAACTGTAAGCCACTTTCCTAATAATTAAAAGTCACAGTAAGATTGGTTTTATACTCCATAAATGTCTGAGTTAAATACTACACAGGCAAGCTTCCTGAAGCATATTCTAAAAACACTGTGTAAGCAAGTTATTGCTCTACAATTATTCAGAGGGACATATGGACTATAAGAGAAATACTGAGAGTGCAACACAGATAATCAATGATTGATCAAAAAAAGGTCAATACTCCCTCAAATAGTTTCACTTACAGGAAATTCATGATGTAAAAAAATTACCATCTTCCAGAAACAGAAATACTCAAATAAAACAATTACCATAAAAATAGTAATCGTTATTACTTGTCTGGCACATAAAAAGAATGTTAAAATTTTCTTTTCAGTTGCTCACTTTGAGTACAGACAACGCTGTACAATAAAAGGTGGAAGACAGTTCAAAATAAATGCCAGTTTAGGCAAACTTATAGATGGTTACAGATGTGATGTACAAAGTAAACCTAAACACATCAGTGTGATTTTACTAGAATGTGTTGTACCAAGCTGGACAGGGAAACAGGAAGAGTGAAGTGCAGGGTCTGAGAATGCCTGTGGGAAGGAATTGAAATTCCATTAGCTAATGGGCTAAGCAATAAACGAAAGCATATCTGTACACCAAAGATATACTGCAAATCAGAGCTGCCATTCCCGTGCCCAGCCTCCACATCTACTCTCATTAAACCTTGGAGAACTTTGTATATCATGGGGAGGAAATTGAAGAGTGGTTCAAGTTACTGTGAGGCTTGGCAACTAGCTCCAAAATGTGGCACCTAAGGATTGAGGTCTAGAAGTTGGCAGGTGTAAGACTCAGCCACCAGATTCTGCCACCTTCCTCCACAGGGTGCTATGGAAGGCAACTGACGTTTCAAAATCACTTCCGTGTCACAGTCAAGAATTATCTACATTGAGGGGAAGCGCAGCAGTGGCAGGGAGAGAGGTCCCCAATTGTGAGGAGGTAAAGGAGTTGCATTATTGGGAAAGCTGAAAAGAACGTCTTCAATATTGGCTTTAAATTTTAATCTTTTCTTGATAACAGACGATATGATGTTATGATGTTAATGATGATGTAAACAATGTCCGTAATGCCAAAAAACTTAAAACATAAATATTAATTAGTTTCTTTATGCTACTTTCTTTTTTCCACTTTATGTCCTGTAGGAAAAAAATGGTAATACACTTCCTCATTTAGGATGATTCGAAACAAACCAATAGTTACACTGATACAGGGTTCTAAACATTTTAAAAGGTAAGACAAAAATATATGTTTAAGGTATGCAGACATGTTGTGTTACTGACTCAACATACTCTAACAGCTGCTTTGAAGCCATTCCAGTTGGTTCACAAATAATGTACAATATTTAATACACTATAAAATCTCACATTTTCATGGTAAAAGGTAGAAATACCTGGGCAATGCTATAGTGTGCTACGCCAAAAAAAAAAAAAAAATGTTTTGGAAACAAAAGAAAAAAGGAAAAAAAAAGAAAAGGAAAGGGGAAATAGAAAGGGAAAGAAAACAACAAAAAATGTTATCCTCTATAAATGCCTCACAATACCAAGATTTAATTATGGAACTTAGTATGACATTATTTAATTCTTAAGGTCCAGATATATTACTTTGCAAGCACGACTTCCCAACCTCAGCACTTCTGAGGGTCTGTCTTGCGCACTGTTAAGATGTTTAGCAGCATCCCTGGCCTCCAGCCCTAGATGCCAGTAGCAAGCTCCTGCCTGACCCCCACAGTTGTGACACTCAAAATTGTTTCCAGATATTGCCGTATGTCCCCTGGGGAACACCCCTGTTCTAAAGATATATGTTTGTAATCTTAGTCTGTCAGCAACAAATATCCACTTTGATTTTCTTAAATCTTCATATAAACAACGTCCATCTCTAGGAGTATCTTCTTTCAACTAAACAAGGAAATAGCCATTGACACCTATGATCACTTAGTATGTCTGACTTTGTGATCTTATGGCGCTCCATAGTCTTAGCCTCTAACTTTGAAACAGGCAACCTATGTTCACTCTGGAACTTTTAGAACCAACTCTATAGCAGTCTTGATTATGTGATAGCAAATATTTTATCATTTTCAACTAAATGTTCTGAACTACATGCAATAATCAAAATAATACTCTGTATAAAAATTTTTGATGAATAAACAAGTTTGAGTAATAAATAACTGGCATTATCTATTACTGTCTAGTTACAAAATCTATCCATCTATCTACCCACCCAACCATACTTTCTCCAATCCAGCCATACATTCATCATCATAAAACCTGTCATGCTTTCAATTCTGATTGAGTTACACAGGTAAAAAGCCTAGGACCAGCCAAAGAGTTTAATCTACATAGCTCCCTATTGGCAATGCATCTGTGAAGACACTGTTATCTATAAGTAATTCCACATCAGGCCAGCTATATATTTTATATACTACTTCATCTAACTCAAAACAGGAAAATATCTTAATGTATAAATGTGTTTAGGTTTTCTTAAATTGGTTACTTTGTTAAATAGGTAATCTATTGAGAGATGCAAGATTCTAATACGGATTATCCTGAGAAGGTAAACATTTAAACAGACCAACTGAACCCAGGAATCACCATCTAACTTTAAAACAGGTTAAATGGATCTTCAACGTGAAGATTAAAAATGTATTAAAGATTCCAAAAACAATGCTAGCCTAAAGCTACTTAGCCATGATCTATTTGTCCTTTCTCATCTGTTTTTCCTTTTTCATCATCTAAAGATAATGGAGGAAAAGTACCACAAAACCAAAACTCCCTTCATAAGAAACAATTCAGTATGGTTTTGCATTTTTCAATGTCATATCTGAAAGGTAAAGCAGCTTCTCTAGTCTACAGGTTAGGATATCATAATGATTCATGTAGGTCATCTTTCTTGGGGTTAATTAAGGAAACTGAATCCTAAATGATTTTATCAGCAAAAGTGACACTGTAAAGTTGGGCCAAGAGGATCTGCTATTACAGGAATCCTTTAAAATGTAAACGCATTTAACAATCATGCATCTATTTCTAGCAGTTTAAGCTCATTCCCTGGAAGCATGCAAGAGGTGTGCTGCACTTTGCAACCTCTGGGAAGTAGGATTACCAGATTCACATCAACACATCTAATTTTACAGTTACCTTATTTAAGTTTTTAATACGGCACAGGTCTTTTTCTCAGGTGTTAATAGAAAAATCAATTTTAAGTCACAACAGCTGTGATCATTTTAAATATCACAGCTGTCACAAGTTGAAAATAACCAATTTGAGCATACAAGTTTCTGCTGCAAATGTAAGAAGATGGAAATGTGATGGAATTTTATCTTTTACTCCCTCTGAAGCTGAATGTCTAATACAATAGTAGAGTAATAACTTATTTGCTTTAAAATAAAATCAGGCTCCCATTTCTTTACTGACCTAGCCAACAGATGGCTCAAAAGAACAGAGAAGAACATCATTTTTAAGATACACTCCTATGGCAAGTGTGGAACATGTTTAATTATGGAAGTATTAACTCAGGAAAGAGTGAGTTAAATAGTTGATATCAAAATTGCGAGTTCATTTATGTAAACATTTTGTTGTGAAGCCAGGGGGGAGATTAAGTGGGATCCATGCTACATATTAAGTGTTATTAAAATCTAGGAATTTAAATTATTACACAGGACAAAGTCTAAACTGATATGAGAATAGTGTTAACTAGTATCTTGCAGAAAATAATGGCATTGTATCTATTTCTTTGCAAATTCAAACTAGCCATTGGATGGCATGAAATAAAAGTTCCTCTCCCTCCCCCTTCAATCCAAATTTAATGTCATTACGTTTCAAAGACTATAATGACATTCCTAAAGAACTCAAAATTTAAAAAAGAAAAGGAAAGGACAGAGAAGGCATTATCTACTCTACTGGCTGAAGAAAGTTTAGATTTCTCTGTGTGAAATGAATTACGGAAAATGAACACCCAAGAAAGTCTAGAATTATAATAACAAACAATTATTGCCACCTATGCTCCAGGGGAGAACCGGGCTCAAGTGTTTGAGAAATGATATTGCATGATTAATACAAGGAAGAACTCAACCAGAAGAAAAGTATAATCTTATACCAAAGCCTTGGTAATGTTACACAACTTTTTCAAAATGTTTTCAAGGTCTCCTAACATCCTGGCTGATATATAAGTAGAAAATAAAAATTTAAAGTATTTTCATCCCAGATCTTCAATCCTACTTCAGTGAGTTTGACATTTCCCTCCCCCTTCCTTACAAATTCACAGAGTAGAGCTAAAACGTTGGCAATATTTGCAAGTAAACAACTTGTATGAAAAAAGTTGACACCAATCCCCATCCCATTTGGCTTAGGGAAGTTTAGTGCAGCAGGTAGAGGGAAGCCCTAATATCCCATATTATATGCATATTAATTTCAAAGCTACATGAAAAACACTGTAGTCTTTTAATCACATCAACACAAAAAAGCACTACAAAGTGAAACTACACTTGTTACACATTTATCCCAACCCCCACATCACACAAAGGGAGCCTAAGAAAACAGCATCCATCCAGCTCCTTTAACGCTGAGCCTCCACTTCTGTAATAACAGGTGCAGAAATAATAATGTGCTGGCCAATCAACTTTTTCCTCTGATTTGTCAGTTTAGCTTAATAATGCCATTAGGAATGTAAACATTTCTGCAATTTATATTTAAAAGTCAATAAAATAATGGGGTGCAGAATTTATCCTTTTTAATTTTTTAAGTAATACATTTGATTATTTTAATCACGTCAGTACTTAACTGGATAGGGTTTAAATATGCATGTAACATCAATTTAATTTGTTTTATTCGTTAGAAAAGCTATTGAGTCATACAGTATTTATTCTCCTTAAAAAAAAAAAAAAAAAGACCACACATTCTAGGAGAAAGGGAGTACAGGGCACTTGTATCTTGCTTCCCTTCTTGGAGATGGGATTCTGGTGCCTTCCAAATGTCTTTCAGTGGGAGCATTTTAAAATGACAACCAAAGAGGTGAAGATCCAATACACACACTAGATGGCTGACAATAAAAAAAAGGAGTGTTTCCATACTGTGGATAAACTTTATTGGGCTACAGTAATAGGACTGTGGTTGGTAAATGCATCAACTATTTTTAAAATGGTGTGAGAGTTTTTCCCAACATAGCAATTCCCACTTAAACAGGATCATTATTGGTGCAGTCATTCAGTACTCTATAATTCTCACCCTTAGGTTTGTGGAGGTGAAAACGCCAAGTCAAATGTTAGCCTCCACTGTTAACATCCCCTATTCATTTTCAGGTCAGCTACAATGGAAGCAGCTGGAATTCAACTCTCCCCACTCTCTCTCACCAATTACCTCAACATGCCCTCTCTCAAGATGAGTGTAATTTGGTCTCTAGGAAAGCACAGAGCTAGGTCCCTGGAGGATGCCAGCCAAAGCCTGCATTTTTTTCAGTTGAGCCTGAAATTAGACCATCATCTACACTGCTCCCACCTCTGACTTCTCAGGTGTTCAAACCCACTCTTTAGCCCCCTTTTTTTAGGTGGGGAGAACAGAGTTTAAAGCAGTATACTCTCCTAAACAGAATGTTAGAGGCGTAGTGTCTCTTTTAAGTCTTTTTGGATTAAAGACCTCAATGAATATGTGCAGATTTCTTTAAGAAATTAGGAAGAATAGGAAGAAAACTAGGTAAACAGGAGCAACACAGCATTTAGAGACAGAAATATCAGAAATGTGAACTCTTAATTCTAATCAGAATGTGGTAGTGTGCCATAAATACATCTGCAAATAAAAGGTTGTAGTTTGGAACCAAGTCATGGATCTTCAGCACTGCAAAAAGGAAAGTCTCCAAAGTTTAAGTGGAGTTCATGTATAATTCTCAAACCACTTTCAAGCTCAAAACCAGTAAATTTCACCTTAAGAAGTATTCTTCAGAAGAAAAAAAATTGTTTTGCTTAATAAAATGCCATGGTATCTATATACCTAAAACGATATGATAATGTGCCAAATAGTTTATTATAGAATTTGAAATGTTATAAAGCCTACAACTATGGACATTTTCTGAAAATTCCAGTATAACTTTCAGTAGATCACTTCACACTAAAGGAGACAATTTTATACAAGTATCTTTTCCACTTTTGTCACTATTGATCTCTTTTCCTGGTATACAAACAACTGCTTTTTTTTTTTTTAGGACCATGATGATTTCCTAAATAGATATAAATATTTTATGAATATACAAATATCCCTTTTTTTAGTAATCAATAATGTTTATCATATATAACTTTAGCCTGTGTCATCTTAGAGTTATATTTGAAGCATTAAGGGCTAATAAAGTGCAATTAAACGTACAAAAACTTGAAAAAGCTTAAAACTAAAATTACTTCTAAACTACGTTGACTGTGAAAGATTATTTATTTTGTAACTCTGATAATATTGGAGGGGGAAAAAAGGTCCAGTAATCTTTTATGTGTCTGCATACTGAAATTCTCACAGGTACAAGGCATGCATTTAGGTCAGCTGTGCAGAGCAAATATATGTCTCCACTGTATTTTCTTCTTAAGGCAAAAGTAAATCTGAATTCTAACAACTTTTACAATTGCCAGAAGCACATCTAAAATCTCTTAAATTTTCTGAATGAGAAAACAAGAGATTCATTTAATAGATCCCTGATGGCAGCACGTAGACCATGTATTTGATCTACAATAGTGATTCTAAAGAACTGAGACTGCAGCATTGTTTTCCTTAGTGGCAGAGCAGTAATAGAAGTTTCAAGTAGGCTTGGAAACACACACATACAAAATTCATAATAATGAAATATGACAGTGTCTAAAGTCCAACTATGATCAAGCCATTAAAAGATAAGTTATAAAGGAAGACATCACTTATTCTCAAGCCTCCATCGTGGTACTACAATTTAGTAGAAACAAAACAACAACAAAAAAAGCCGAATAGGGGATGTAATGCAAACCACATTTATAGTGGAACAGGAAACATGATTCTTCAGCACAATTTCCTGTAGATCAGTTGGAAAGGTATTTAAAAGACTGCATCAACTATTACATCTTGTTTCCTGACCACTTTTCTCCCCAACCCTTTTTCTCCTATCCCAATGTCCTTTCTCCTAATTCTGCCTGCAACAATGCCATCACCCAGCGACAGAAGGATGCTTTACCAACACTACATTTAAAATGCTTAGACGTAGCAGAAATTAGGAATTAGATAAAATTAACCAAAGATGTAACTGATCCACATTTTTTCCGAGAAATTAGCCTCACAGAAATGTTCAAACTGGTATCTGTGAATCTCATGCAGGGATTTTGAAAATTTAATCAGAGGCAGGAAGGCAAGATGTAGCCACAATGTCAAGATTAAGTGTCTGGTGAATTTTTATCAGCTTAAACGTAAAGAACAAAATCAACATAACTTTGTTTTAAAGTAATGAAGCATAAAAGAAAAAAATAAAAATTTCATTGTTATTTTTAAATGGGTAAATTAAAGTGCCAACTATATAAAAAAATAAGCTCACAAAAAAGCAGTTTTTCCTACATGCTTTCTCTTTAATATGTTTTATTTTATTGAACCAGTGGGGAATTAAAAAATTTGATTACTTTGTGGCCTAAGCAAATTTTTGCTGTGTAATAGCAAGTAAACAGCAATTTAAAAAAATAAAAGCATTTATACTGGCTGCTTTCATTTATAATCATGGTTCTGAAAATAGTAAGTATAAGAAATATATTTTTAAAATGCCAAATGTAATTTGCATAGTTGACACTCTACTGGAAACTTTAAAACCCAGTGGCTACCTATGTCCTATGTGTGACTGCTCCAACCAACTGTGAGGTTTGGGGAAAAAAAAAGAGTCATATGTAAAATGTACTGAAAAATGTTATTAGTGGCATTATTTAAATATTAATCTTTTTATGTTAGCACTTCCTGTGACAAATAAGAAAAAGCTAAACTCTTCATACCCCAATTTTCAGCTTTAAAAAATTTAGCTTGCTGACTGATATTGTCACTTATTTATAGGAAAACTTGCTTCTAAGAATACATTTCCCAATTGAGAGATTCTGATATTCAAATACTCCTAATTTTTCACCTTAAGCAGGACTCATAACATTATTTTCTTCTTTGGCCTTGATATCAGAAATAATTAACATCCAGTTTCATCTCTGAACTTTATGCACTTGAAAAGCTGCATAATATGACCAACAGTCAGAATATAAACATAAAAAGCTCATTACCATTTACTTTCCGAGATTTGATGATTTGACAAATAACTATTTCAAAACAACTACTTTGAAACATGGTTTGAAGCTTGTTAGTATAAAGCAAAAAGAGCAATTACAATAATTATAGGTTTCTCTATACGGTTTAACACATGCACATGCTGGCGAGAGCTGATGATGTGATCTTAAATTACCATTAGGAGGAAATTTCACCACTTTTGTTTTCAATTTTATTTGCCATAATTTTATCTTTGTGGATATGCTATAATATTAGATATGTGAAATTTGACCAAATAATCACTTATTAAAATTCTTCTTCAATGAACATGTAAGAAGCTATAAAAGTCAAAATGTAGAGCTAGAACTACACTTATTGCAGAGCAGGTAATGCCTAATACTTCTTATAGCCTTAATAAGGACAGATACATTGGCACACTTTGATACAAGCTTGTATTCCAACACAAAAAGCTACTGATTTTCTCTGCAAAAAAAAATCTGTTTCGTAGTTCAGAAGTGGTGCTTTATTTTTTTTTAAGCTTAGATTTGGATTCATTTGTATTTAAACCTCTAATGCATAGAGGAAAAAAAATCACAAAAATTATTTGATCAAGTTCATTAAACTCTCACCTGAGGAGAAACTGATTTTTAAAAATACATTCTGGTTTATATCCAAAATTTATCCTTTGATAGCTCTTGTGTTACGATTTTTTGTTAAGTATTTGTTTCAGAGTACACACTTCTGGACAGGTACAGTTGTTCACAGAAACAAGGAAAAATTTTGTTGTGGGATATAGACATGGAAACACTTCCTAACTTAAGGTAGTAAAAAAATTCACATTTTTTTTTGTTTGTCCTAAAATATCATCGATTATATTTCTGCTAGAAAGTTAGAGGACAACTGATTTTACAAACCCTATAGTTGCCAGTTCGTAAAAGAAGAAACCATAATTGTTGTAATGCTTAATTATATTCTTCCCACAAGCTAAAATCAGTGTGTTTTGGAATGATTTTCCATTTTTCTTCTTTTGTTTATTCACAGGGAAAACCT